>NC_047665.1:58119808-58719808 GCF_011762505.2 Arvicanthis niloticus | reverse complement strand
GACTTTGTCTTTTGGGACTCACGTAGTAGAAGACAAGAAAAACCTTGGTCAAACTTTCCTTTGAACACAACATGCGCTCCATGGCACACACCAAAGTCCCAAATGGTAAAAATAATGAAATAAATAAATAAATAAATAAATAAATAAGAAACAGCCACCCCTGATAATTATGCAGAAGATGATAATTCATTTGAGAATAGCTCATAGTCATTTTCCTTATTGGAGACAGCTGAGAGGAATAAATAGCATAAAGCTAAGGTGTTCCCTTGGTTTCTGTTACTATGTTGATTGGATGGGTTATCTTGGAGACTCTGGTAGGGCAATTACATTTTTAAAGTCCAAAATTTGCTGACACGTTTAGAATGGGGGCTGAGAGCTTAGTGGGAGCCCGGGCTCTTTATTAAGTAGTATACACTTATAGTCAAACAACAAGATGCTTTACAAATACACTGGCTTAATCGGGGCACCCTGAAAATGTTTCTCCAAAGAAATACAAGAGTATACCGACTTAAAACACTATTGTGTAGCCCACTCCTAAAATCTTCTATTTTCCATATATTTATATATGACAGCAAGCTTCAAATGAAGATTTTTCCCCTCCTTGAGCTTTAGATGACTTCATGCAGCTTTAACAAGATCCCTAAAGTACCCAGTTCAAGGAGATGAAATAATATACATGTGTACACATTTGTTTCATGAGTAGGTGAGTGGCAATACTAAATGTCTTTTCTAGATATGTGAAGGGAATTTAGACAACGGGTATTGTTTAATGCTGAGTCTTCAGTGCAAAAAAAAATTACAGATATTTGGGACACCTAAATATTCAAAATCCATCATAAATTTGAACTGTAAAATATATCAAATTTTCACTGTCAAACAAAACTACAAAATATCCACGAGTGAGTTCCATGACTCTTGAAAACAATGCTTTTCTCAAGTGCCTCCTTCACCTTTATGTGAAAAATTGAGTAGCTTAAAAATTTAGAATCTGAGAAATGTAGTATGCTAGAAGATTAAAGCTACATCCATATAATTCTGCTACATCTTTGACTACTTTAACCACAAACTATGAGGAATGTGTAGTTCATATTATTCATATATATATATATATATAATATTATAGTATGTCTCGGGAAGGGTAGCAAAGTGAAGATTCATTTATAATGAAAAAATGAAAGTTTATTCCCCTTTTATATGTGATTATAAGGGATATTTCACATCTATGATTGTCATTGTAAATAAAAAGAATGTATGTCACTCACTACTGATATTTGCAAAAGACAAGTAAGTCTTAAGTTATCAACATATTCAGGATCAACTGACAGCCTCTTGGGAATATTAGAAACTGGGATGGCTTGGTGACCAACACCTACAAACTAAAATTTTAGGAATAAATGCTCCGGGCTGAAAATTTTCTCCTATTTTTTTAAAAGAAAGAAAAACAAAACTTAAAAGGTTTTGTGTGTATGCATGTGCATATGCACTTGTGTATGTGCATGAGTAAAATGGCATGACAGCTTTAGAAAACTGAAAAACTCTACTAGGAGATTCTAAAACAACCCTCCTATGGAGGGAAGGGACATTAAGAAGTTTGAGGTACAGAAGAAGCCACCTGAGATCTGGTAGAAACGCTTCTAGCACTGTCTATGATAATATATCTGTAAGGAATGGTGGAGTACTCTACCTATCTATGAGAGGGGTCCAGCTTAAAATCTGTCCATCCCACACAGTTGGGGAATTTATTCTATTGACTTGTCTATGTAATCCTTCTTAGGACCTTATCTGCCTTTAGTTTTAATCCTTGCATCTGGCAAGAGGCTAATGGAAGTTACTGAAAAGAGAAAGGACTATTTCTAGATTTCTATGTGGTTTTTAAGGTTAGTAGTTTCTATAGACACAACAGCTGGTGACCTCTCAGAAGACTATCCAGAATCAGCACATAGGTTTTCAGGAATTTCAACAATCAATTCTTCCCAACAACCCAAATATGGTGGTCAAGATGGTGGCCAAGACTGGTGGTCAGAACACAGGGTCTTGACCACCATACTTGGACTATCTCTGATAGATTGAGCTCTGATGGATAGCTCACACATATTGGAATACCACTCTTGAATGCCCATGTCTCCTCTGGTTGTTTTTCCCTTGGTAACTGTAGTCAGTTTTGGCCAGTGTACCAAAATATCACATAAGGAATCACTGAAACACCTGGCATTGCTTTTGTCAGTTCTGCGGGGTAAAAACCCATGGTACAGATTCTGACAAACTTGGTTCCTAATGTGTGCTCTCTTCCTTGCTATTAGACAACTGCTGTCTTGATGTAATATCATGTAATTTTTATTCTCTGTGTGTGTTCCATGTTCTACTAAGTTCTTCATATAAAGACAATAGTAATACTGATTACAAATTCCAGCCTTATAATCTCATGTAAAGATAATGGCTTCCTTAAAGATCTCATCAAGTATTGTCACATTGTGAATTGTGATGTCAACATGCATATTCTGGGGTGTTGTTCCATCTACATTTTCTCCTTCTTATGTAAGATTTTTTAAAACATTATCTTGGATTTATATTATGCATTTTATTTTTCTTATATGGTTAATAATTATATTAAATCACTCTTGATAAAATGACTGTATATTTTCTACCCCAGGAAACATTTCAGATGTAAAATGCCCTGATGGTATTCCAGCAGATATTCACACAGTATATAAAACTGAGAGCCCACTTCACTACATCTTGAACATTGTACAAGTTAAGCTAAAGGGCATGGATTCAACATAGATGCAGAATCTGGCTTAATGTTTAATGTAGATCTATATGCTTTTCCTGAGATTGATTCAGTCAAAAACAAACAGCTACCTAAACACCCCCCAAAGAATTGATTATCATAAATCTTCAGGTCTCTGTCCGCAATTCTATTTTTAAAACTGTACAATCAGCAACTACAAAATGAATTTCTTTGAAGGATGACTTGTTTGATTTTGTGACATGTCTTTCTAACGTTGCAAAAAATATGTAAATAATTTGAATTATTATGTGTCTCTCTCAAAACTGAGTTTTGTTTTCCTAAAATTTTCTTCTCTGAATAAAGCTGGGATAAATGACTCAGATTGTTGGTGAGCAGGTCTGACCCAGCTCCCTGTTAACGAGTTGCTTCTTGGCCAAGCCAATTAAGAAGGAACACCAGGACCCCACTGCTGCCTGCTGATCTGTTAGTTAAACTTCCGCCATCAACATTTTTAAAGGGGTTCAAGAAAGGAGGTCAGGTGTGTCTTTCTAATGCATTCAAGTAGAAAACTGAGAAAAGATTCCCACTCTTCTCAAATGCTCCTTTTTTAGCCCTTATTCACTTATTGGACTTCTGTATTGCTACCTGGTAGAAACAGAACATATTTGCTTTGTATCTTTGACAATGTTGTGCATGCATATATTAAGTTTGTGGCATTTTAAAAAATGTTCATTTTCTTTCATCTCTCTCTATCCTGATAAAAATTTCTTTACCTAAGACCATTTCTTCACTGACATCTTCCCCCTTTTTCCACTTTGACTCACAGAGTGTAGTTATTTCCTTCAAGAGGAGAAGCTGGGGAGATATATACCAGAATAAGGACAATTTTACAGGTGCTACATAACTAAAGAGAACAAGTCTTGTTCTGTAAGCACACATGAACTGTCCACAGCTGCTTAGTGAAGGGTGGTTATCAAGAGGCTCTGCCAATATATGATGAAATGGTGAGAGGTCCAATCCTGGGCAGGCTTTATCCCTGTGGCCACAGTTGAATGTTCTTGAGTGCAATTTTTATGCCATGTGCCGAAGATACTGAACCACCAGATTCTTCCTCAGTCTTTGGTTCTTACATTTTTTACATTTACGTCTACCATATTCCGTGAACTTTGAGGAAGATGATAAAATGACCCCTTTAGGGTCATGTCTGTTGGAAACCAAAAACTGCACTAATCTTGGGGATGAACATGAGCATTAGAAGGCATTTTGTCATCTGGAGAGATGGCTCAGTAGTTATGGGAACTTGCTGCTCTTACAGAGGCCCAAAGTTGTGCTTCCAGAACCCAAATCATGAAGTGTACAACAGCCTGTAGCTTCCACACCAGGGGATCCAATACCTTCTTTTGAACTCTTTGGATACTTCGATACAAGTATGCAAACATATACAAAGAGACACACACATTAAAAAATAAATTTAAAATAAACCTTAAATACAAAGAAGGCAGTTTGATATTATGTCAATGTATCAAAACAACAGAAGTGGATTTTCTCTGAGGACCTACAACTTAACCAGTTTCAGGTTCTTGACTAGTTTCATACAAGACATGAGTTCCCTCCTATGTAGGAAGACTCAAATCTAATCAGGAAGAAGTTGGTTACTAGCATTGTGATCACAGCACTAATTATTTTGTTGCACTAGTGAGCATGTCCTTTTTCTAGGCATGTCATTACTTTAGCATGTGGGATTGACATGTTGGCCAAAGTGTTAATGGCTTATGTTCACCAGCAGTTCTCACAGCATCATCCAGTTCTATTGAAGCTAGATTCAAATCCAGATTGAATTCTCAATGTCCTGAAACATAAGTATGCTGTGTCTTCAAATCAAAATGCATAGCTCTTATTCCTCCATAGTCAGAATGGCTAATAATGAACAAATGGGCAAATCCCATGTAATGACATAGGAAAAGAAGAACATTTAATCCATGTTAGTTGTTGTTGGGATGGTGGGTACAATCTAGTTGAGCTACTATGGAAATTTTCTCAGATAGCTAAAAAAAAAGACTTATTATATGACTTGGCTATGCAACTGATGAGCACATACCCAAAATCTCTCATTAGAGAGACACTAATACAGCTGTGGTCAAGTTGTTCATTACAGAAGAGCCAGGAAATCTAGCAAGCCAAGCTTTCCATCAGCTGATAATAAAATTTTCTCAGTTATAAAGAAAAATGAAAATTTCATATTTTTTTTGGTTATTTTTCAAGACAGGGTTTCTCTGTGTAGCCCTGGCTGTCCTGGAACTCACTCTGTAGACCAGGCTGGCCTCGAACTCAGAAATCCGCCTGCCTCTGCCTCCCAAGTACTGGGATTAAAGGCGTGCGCCACCACCGCCCAGCGAAAAATGAAAATTTCATGATAAATAGTTAAAATGGAAAAAAGTACTGAGTAAGATAACGCAGCCCCAAACACCCTTTACATGTCCTTTCTCATGTGCACATATTTATTTATTCTAATTTCTGTTAGAGTATTTTGTCTACAAGTATGTCTGTGGTTGGGGACCTGTAAAGAACCGAAGGCTTTGGATACTTTGGAACCAGAGTTATAGCTATGAACCACCACGAGGGTACTAAAGAATTCTAATTAAAGTCCCCTGCAAGAGCAACAAGTATACTTAACCTCTAAGGTGTCTCTACAATCCATTTAATTCAAATGGAAAAAAATCATGATTTTTTTCTATTTGAATTAAAATGCTCAAAATCAGGAAACTAAATTTGACTCTTATAGGAGGGGGAAGAAAACTTCATGGATGAATGAAGAATAATACAGATGATTTAAAAAGAGAGAGAGAGAAATGCTGGGAATAAAAACTTTAAATGACAATGAGCCTTGGGGTATGGAGAGAGAAGCTGGCAAGAAGGCTTCTCCAAACGAATGGTATATGGAATATCCATATAGACACTCACTGCTTCATAAATCTATTAAAAACATAATTCAACATAACTTAAACAGAAGCACCTATATGCATGAGTGGATAATGGTCTTCTGAGACATCCAAGTTTATTAAACACAAATCCCAGTATTAGATTTAATATGCATCTTTATGATATGCTAGTCATAAAGGCACCAGATGTCCCCAAATCATTGAAGGGTATGGCCAATGCCCCTGATTTTTCATCTGAACTATATCCTGAGACCTTATGGATGAAGGCATTTAAAAATAAATGATAATGATATGCTATCATCTTCAATGGATATCAGGCTATATTAGCTAAAGTCTTAGGTTGATGATCTAAGTGCAGAAACACAAGTTGCCAAAACAAGGACAAAATTAAATATCTAAGGGAGGAGAGGTTAAATTCAGTTGCATCTAGGATAAAATAAAAGTGAATAGATAGAATGAAAACAAAGGACAGAAAAATAAACAGCCAAATGAAAACCATAAGAAGCATATGCATATAGACATAGACACAGAGGCGCAAACATTAGTGCACACAGAAATCCTCTAAAAACAGAAAGATCAAATGCCACAATATGTAATCAGAAGACCTGTGAGGTAAGAAAAGGAGAAAAAGAATGCCCAGACAAAGCATCATGAGACAAAAATAGATCTTCAAAAAATCACTGAGTTCATTTTGTGTTGTCCATTCAGTGTTTGACATGAGCCTGGTCACTAGCATGGGTTGCATAGACTCAGAGTTATCAATTTTTCATTTGGTTTTCAGTTATAGCTTCTAAGTTGGATGTGAGCTTTTGTTCATACCCACCCTTGGCACTCGGACCTGATCATGCCTAGACATGTCCAGGCCCTGTGTATGCTTCCACAGTCTTTGTTAAGTTCATACATACATCAGTCCTGCTGTGTTTAGAAGGCTTTTCCATGGTTCTCTCCATCGTCTCTGGTTTTTAAAATCTTTCAGCATTCTCTTCCTTTTGGTTCTCCAACTCCTAAAGGAAGGGAATTGATTGAGTCATTCCATTTAGGACTGAGTGTTACATGTTTGCTCTCACTCTTTGGGTGGGGTCCAGATGTGTGGGTCCCCACATTTATTTCCATCTACTGCAGAATGAATCATCTCTGATGATGGCTGAGCAAGACACTGATGTAAGAATATAACAGAATGTCATTGAAAGTCATTTGGTTGCTACCTTACTCTAGCAGAACAGTATTATTTGGTTTTCCCCTATGTCTGTAGCCTGTGTAGTTTCAGGTTCTTGGTCAGCATGAGAGTTCAGAGATGGGGCTGGACGGTGGTGGTGTACGCCTTTAATCCCAGCACTTGGAAGGCAGAGGCAGGTGGATTTCTGAGTTCGAGGCCAGCCTAGTCAACAGAGTAAGTTCCAGGACAGCCAGGACTGTACAGAGAAACCCTGTCTTGAAAAACAAAAAAACAAAAAAAAAAAAAACAAAAAAAAAAACAAAAAAACAAAAAAGAAAAAGAAAAGAGAGTTCAGAGATGGATTCTATCTCATGAAGAGGGCCTTAAATCCAATCAGATATCAGTTGATAAGTCTCACACAGCTTTGTACCACCATTGCAGTAGGACATCTTGCATTCACGTTACCATTGCAATGGACGTGTTTGTAGTTCTGTTGGTATTTACCTTTTTTCTTTGTTAGCATGCAGAATGCCTTCCAGTGCCATACATTAGTCAGAAGTAAGAGTGAAAGCTCTAGGTAGGTGCCATCTTGAATTCTCCATGTTCAATATGTTGCATAGGTATTACCCTAGCAATAGGGCCTTACCATCAGTCTATGAGGAGTAAGTAACCAGTAGCCTTGGTGTCTTGGTTAGGGTTTTATTGCTGTGAAGAGACACCATGACAAAAGTCACTGTTATAAAGAACATTTAATTGTGGATGGCTTATAGTTTCAGAAGTTCAATGCACACCTTTTTCAACAAGATCATAGCTTCTAATAGTGCCACTAACCACAGGACAAACATTCAAACCACCACATTCTACTCTCTGGCCTCCATGGGCTTTTTCAAACACATGGGTCTACAGCATAATGCAAAGTACATTTAGTCTAACTTCAAAAGTCTCATAGTCTACCATAGATTTAACAATGTTTAAAAGTCCCAAGACAAAAATCTCTTCTGAGATTCATGCAATAGCCTAATTGTAATCCCCTATCAAATTAAAATAAAAAAACAGATGACATATTACCAACATATCATGGCACAGGATACTCATTACTATTCCAAAATATAATGAGGAAATGCTGGACCAAAGCAAGACACACCAGCTGGGCAATCTCCAAACTCTGGATCTCTCTCTATGTCTGATGTCCAACTCCTTTCAGCCTTGATGAGTGCAACACACTTCTCTCTAATGGAATTGTTCCACTCCTTGTTAGCAGCTTTCCTTGGATGGTATCCCACAGCCCTGGCATTTCTACCATCTTGGGATCTCCAAAGCCACCTCAGCTTCACAGCTTCTTGATCCAATGTCTAAGATCCACACATAATTTTCTGAACTCTTACAAAGGGCTTGGGTCACTTTTCCAGCTCTGCCCTCTGTAGTACTCCAGGCTCTGGTTGATTCTGCTCCACTGCTGCTGCTGATTCTGGTGCTCATCCCATGGTACTGGTATTTCCAATACGGTTGGGTATTCTGCTGCAACTAGGCTTTGCCAATAGCCTCTTACAGGCTCTCTTCATGGTACCAAGCCTCTTGCATGGCCCCATTCAGTCCTGGGCCATCAACTCCAACTGAGGCTGTGCCTTTACCAATAGCCTTTCCTAGCCTTTCGCAGTGCCAAGTCTCAGCTGCTCTCCATGACACCTTTATACCTACAAAATAAGTATTACCTGGGCGATTCTTACACTTTACCAATTCCAGCTGCAGCAGAAGGTACAACATTTGCTATCTCTGGAACACAGATTTTTCTTTCAAAAATCACTTCCCAGAAGATTTCACCTCAGTGACACTGGCCTACTCATTTTTAAAAATAAAAAAAAATATTTTACTTATTTACATTCAGCTGTTGCCCCCCCATCCTGGTTCCCCATCCCACAGTTCTTTATTTCATTCTTCCTCCCTCTTACCTCAGAGAGGGTGCTCATTCTCTCCTCTACCCCAGGTATTCCCCTTCTCTGGGGCCACAGATCCCTAGAGGTTTAGGAAAATCATCTCCCACTGAAGCCAGACCAGGCAGTCCTCTGCTATATATGTGCCTCAGACCAGCCCATGTATGTTGCCTAATTGATGGCTCAGTCTCTGGAAGTTCCCAGGGTTCTGGATTAGTTGAGACTGCTTGTCTTCCTATGGGGTCGTCCTCCCTCTCAGTTTCTTCAATCTTTCCCCTAATTCAACTGTAGTGGTTCCTGACTTCACTCCAATGGTCAGATGTAAGTATCTGTGCCTGTCAAGTATCCGTGTCTGTCTCAGTCAGCTGCTGGTAGGGACTCTCAAAGGACAGACATGCTAGGCTTCCATCTGTAAGTACATCATTACATCAGTAATAGTGACAGGCCTTGGTGTCCCCGTCCCCCATGAGATGAATCCCAACTTGGACCAGTCACTGGGCCACCCTTCCTTCAGTCTCTTTTTTATTTTTGTCCCTGCAGTTCCTTTAGATAGGAACAATTCTGGGTCAGAAATTTTGACTGTGATTTGGTAACCCTTTCCCTCCACTTAAGGCCCTGTCTATCTACTGGAGGTGGACTTTGAATTCTCTCTCCATATTGTTGAACATATTGACTAAGGTCACCCTCATTGAATTCTTAAAGTCTCCATTTCCCAGGTTTTTGGTACTTTCTAGAGGGATCCCCCCCTCACTCCTTGAGGTTGCATATTTCCATTCATTCTCCTGGTCTTTTGGGCTTCTCTCCTGTCCTCATGCCCTTAACCTGAGCATGTTTCCTTTTCCCCTTCCCCTCCCCTATTCCTATGCCTCCCATTGGTCTCTTCTTAATCACCACTAATTTCTTAGTTCCAGCTAACCAGCATCAATTGTACCAGTAACCTCTTCTATTCTTGCCTCTAAAGTCAGAGCCACATGTCTAAAACTGCCTAGTTCTGCTGCTTGCTGGGGCTGGAATATTTTCCTTATTTTGTTGCATCATCACCAGCTGTTCTGTTTTCTAGTTCCTTCACTATCTATGTTTTTCTTTACTTAGAACTTGCCCTATATCAGGCTGATTTTTAACTCTGTCTCCTTGAATTAAAGGTGTATGCCACCATGCCTGCACCTAAACTTTTGATGGCCAATATGCCTCAAGATCTAGATCAAAGGTACATGACATCTTAGGTCAAAACCTAGATGAAAAGTCTGTGTCTTCTAGCCTCAAGATCTGGATCACAGGTGTGCCCTCCATTTCTGGATTTTAGTTCATCATAATGAACTAAAATATTCAAATGAAAACAAAAACCAGGTAATAACCACATGTAGCATGTTATAAATCTTCTTTCAACTGTAGATATATAAACAATAAGCTTAGCTGGGTGGGATCTTTTTCTGAAGTCACCACTCCCTTAATTTTGTTTAATATCCTTAAACTCCATATTTAACTCCATTGTATTTCCAGGCGCACGTTTAATGCATACCATAGATTTTTATTTTCTTTCTAAGTATACTATGTTTGATCAAAATACTCCTCATAAAAGTAAACCAGATGACAAATTCTATAATGGGCTTTTTTGAGACTTCCCGTGACAATGCGATTAATCTGACTCTTGTTGCTTTAGCCTCAGGCAGACTCTTCAGACAAGGGCAAAAAGTAGCCACATTCTTCACCAAAATATCACAAGAACAATCTAGGCAACATACTGAAAATTTTCTCCTCTGAAAAATCTTGAGCCAAGGCTCTAGAGTTTTAAATCACCCTCAGCACCAATGTCTTCCATGTTCATATTTAAGGATGGCCCATTAAGCCCCACTTAAAGCATTCCATTGTTTTCCAAATGCAGACATGATCACAGGATTTTGATTTTTCCTCTTGTTCTTTTCATTATGAATCTAGTAGGTTTTGCTACAGTTTCTTACAGTTAGAATACTGAGCTTGACTCTACTGTTTATGTCCTCTCTCTAGATCTGCCTCATGATGGTGAATTAAGGTTCCATCGAGTTGAAAAAAGCCTCAATGGCTGACATTTTATCTGATATTAATCTACATTGTTAAGCTTATCACTAAAGGTTCCTGGACTCCTAGGACTGAAAAATCAAGTCTGACACATCATCTGCACACTTATCTGAACTGATGTGTTCAAACGCTCAAAATTATGCAGTGAATCTAATAAAAGAAACAGTGGGAAATAGCCTCAATCACATTGGCACTGGGGAAAATTTCCTGAACAGAACCAATGAATGGCTCATGCTCTAAGAACAACAATTAACAAACGGGACCTTATGAAACAGAAAGCTTCTGTAAGTTAAAGAACATTGTCAATAGGACAAAACAGCAACTTACAGATTGGGAAAAGATCTTCCTTAACCCTATATACGATAGAGGGCTAATGTCCAGAACAAACAAAGAACTCAAGAAGTTAGACTATTTCTGGTAAGTACTAATATTCTGAAAATTCTGAAAGACTGTAGTGTCCCTCTCAATGTACTATATACTATAATAGGGACTGTGGGAATTCTAAATTATATATGGCCATAAGATCAGGATGTTTTCTTCTAGTACAAAATAAAAAAATAAAGAATGGTAAATAGATGAAAGTGTCACAATTGCAATGCTTTTAGGCTTCTCTAAGAGTTAGGACCTCACAGTTTATGTGGTACATGAAGTGTGTAGTAAGATATACCCTCTGGAAAAAGCCCTGGTCAATGAGGCAGTGAGTCAGTTCAATTTTAGAAGGAAAAAGCAAACAACAACACATACACAGCACACACACACTTATGTCGACTAAGCTCAACAATTTTTTTGTGCGTTTGCTCACTGATAACTTCATAAAAATAAGAGTTCTTTCCTGAGAAGACCATGAAGGTAAGCCTGATGTTATCATTGCCCTCAATATCTTCTCATCTTTTGACCCCAACCCCTTATGTCAGAAGCTTCAGTCTCTGAGACTGAGATGTTTTATTGGAGAAAATTTCTTTTGAAGTCAAGCAAAGTCTTAGCTCCTTAAGCAGTTTGGGACAATTTCTATAACCTTTTAAACCTCAGCTTTTTAATCCATCAAGTGAAGCTGAGAATAATACCAAAGAAACCAAGCATGTAAGAGTAGTGTTGTGCTGGAATCAGCAATTATTAGTTTCTTCTCCAAATTAGAGTTGCTGAGCAGATGTACAACTAACCAGTTCTGGTAAATTCTCTCCACATCAATGCTCCACCCTGATTTCCTGACAACAGAGCATCCTTTGACTTTAATAGAGGTCCAGGGAGATCTCAAAAGCACAACTGGCAACTTCTCCCACTCAGCGGGTTCTGTGTCATTCTGCCTTTGCATCTGCTGCACAGCTGAGGGAGTACAACTCTTGCTTCAGGATATAGTTTAAATATCCAGTCCTCCGAATTGCTTTTCTTAATCTACCCTCTTCTTTCCAAGTAAATTTGTGTGTTTTCTTTGCTTTATACTTGTGAAATATGCATTTCTCAAACTTTAGTATATCCCTATATTTTGTATCTTTCTTCCACATCTCTCTGGCTAGACCTCAGTTGCTTTTATGTGTCTACTTGTAGGCACTGTATTTCATTATGTACCCATATTTGTTGTATCTACCCATGTGACTATGAAATAGTTCATAAATATTTGAGTAGGAGAATAACCAAATGATTAGATCAAGAAAGTAATGATTGAAAGCTTAGGGGAAAATGAAGTTTTTTGAGTTGTGGAAACAGTTCCACCAGATTTATGAAACGAATTAGACTTAGGTGACTTGATTATCTGATAAATACAACTAATACTTTTAAAATCCATTTTGTTTTGGAGCAGGGTCTTTCTGATACCCCAGATTAACATTGAACTCACATTTTTTTATACTATCACTTTGGGATTACTGGTCTTTACTGACAAGCCTGGCCTGAATTAAACTAATTAATGATAAATAAGCTTTACATCAAAATTAATCACTCAGAATGCCAATGTCTTGAATGCATTAACTTTATACGCTTTAGGTAATGATCTAGTTTTTAATTCAACTTCTATACTGAGTTCAATCATTAAAGAGGAATGTTTTAATGTTTGTTGTAAGTATGCCATATCTCTATCTCTATCTCTATCTCTATCTCTATCTCTATCTCTATCTCTAGCTCTAGCTCTAGCTCTAGCTCTAGCTCTATCACATGTAACACATTTAAAGATTCAGGAACAGTAATAACAGTTACTGGTATTGTAATGGACCAAATAGCTCATTTCAATAACTATATGAATGAGTTTCTTTTTTATCGATGAGATTTTTTTTCTACTACTACTGACTGGTTGGGTTGTAATCATTTGTTTCTCAGCTGAAGCCATGTCATCGATGAAAGATTAAGATATTTTATGTGTGAATAATTTTTAATAAAATAATTAAAAGTGTTGTCTTGCTGTGCTTTTCTGCATATCTTCCAGTAAAATTCTTCTTGTGAAACTTTCTCATAAATCTCTGTCCTTCAAATAAAATGGATTGGAATGTCAAAAACTGATGCCTTATTAATTAAATGAATAAAACAAGACATAATTTGAATTTAGCTTAATAAGCAAACCAAAGTGAAGGCAGCTGTGTCCAATTAGATTCTGATTTTCTGCAAAATGGAAGGGGAATAGGATGCAAGAAAGACTGCCCAAATCTGAGCAGTTTCCTGGTTCTGTTGCCATGGCTACCAGAAGTCTTTTTGATGCTTTCCTGGGTTGGCAAAGAAATAGAGTGTTTGGAGTAGTTTCACTAAACACTTTTACTCATTGAAATACTGCTGACATTTGACCACCAGCCTTCCATTTCTTTACAGAGTTAAAACATGGATGTGAAAGGGGAAAGAAAAATTTCAAATTAGCTTATGAGCATAAGATCCATTTTCTATTCTGAGACGTTGCTCAGGGAGGGTTCATCAATTTAAAAAAAAAAAAAAAACTAGGAGGGTAGCAGCATTCCCATCCATTCATATGCACCTCTATAAAGCTGGGTGGACACCTCTTAATACAAGCAGATCCATTTTGGAAGCTCTGTAATTATGATGTTTTGATAATGTCATAGGGTAGGAATTTGGTCCTTTCAGACTTATTAAATTATTTTACATATTTACATTTCAA
Organism: Arvicanthis niloticus; assembly: GCF_011762505.2. Lineage (NCBI taxonomy): Eukaryota > Metazoa > Chordata > Mammalia > Rodentia > Muridae > Arvicanthis > Arvicanthis niloticus. The sequence goes on along the minus strand of NC_047665.1, from coordinate 58,705,905 downwards.
ATATTGCCCCCTTCCTGGTTACCCCTCCCAGAGTTCTTCACTTTATACCCCTTCACCTTTGCCTCTGAGAGGTTGTTCCCCCACCCCTAACCCCCTTACCTACCCATGCCCCTGCCAACTCACCCCCACCTCAACCCCTATCCAGTAGCACCCCTCTTCTCTAGGTCATCAAGTCTGTACAGTATTAGGTATAGCCTCTCCCACTGAGGTCAGACAAGGCAGTCTTCTGACTTGCTTTTTGGTTGGTGGCTTAGAATCTAGGAGATTCCAGAGGTCTGGGTTAGTTGATACTGTTGGTCTTCTTATGGGGTTGTCATACCTTCGGCTCCCTCCATCCTTCCCCTAACTATTCTACAGGAGTCACCTTCCTCAGTCCAATGGTTGGTTGTAAGTATCTATATATGTCTCATTCAGCTGCTGGTGGAGCCTCTCAGAGGACAACAATGCTAGGTTCCTGTCTGTAAGCACAACATGGCATCAGTAATAGTGTCAGGGTTTGGTGCCCGCCCATGGAATGGATCCCAAGTTGGGCTGGTCAGGAGATGGCCTTTCCTTCAGTATCTGCTCCATTTTTGTCTCTGCATTTCTTTTAGACTGGAACAATTATGGGTCAAAAATTTTGAAGGTAGGTGGGTGGCTCTATCACTCCACTGGGGATCCTGTATAATTACCCAAGAAGGTCTCTTCAGGTTACATCTCCCCACTGTTGGGCATTTAGGCTAAGGTCATCTCCATTGAGTATGGAAGTCTCTCATATCCCAGGTCGCTGGGACTTTCTAGAGGTTCCCCCTGTATACCACCTCCCATAGCTGCATATTTTCATTAATTCTCCTGGCCTTCTGGGCTTCTCTCCTGTCTGCCCCCATACCAGATTTTGTTCCTATTTTCCCTTCCCTCTCACTTCTCACACCCAGGTTCCACCTACCAGGTGCCTCATGTGATGATTTCCTTTTCCCTGGAATTGAAGCTTCCTCACTTGGGCCTTCTTTCTTGTTAAACTTCATATGGTCTGTGAGTTGTACCCTGGATATTATTTACTTTTTGACTAATATCTACTTATCAGTGAGTACATAACATGCATGTCTTTTGGGATCTAAATTACCTCACTCAGGATATTTTTCTAGTTCCATCTATTTACCTGCAAAATTCATTGTGTCCTCATTTCTTGTAGCTGAATAGTATTCCACTGTGTAAATGAATGACATTTTCTGTATCTATTTTCAGTTGAGAATCATCGAGTTGTTTTCAGCTGTGGCTATTATAAGTAAGGCTGCTATGAACAGAGTGGAGCACATATCCTTGTTATATGATGGAACGTCTTTTGGGTATATGCCTAGGAGTGATATAGCTGGGTCTTCAAGTAGAACTATTTCCAATTTTCTGAGGAACTGCTGGATTGATTTCCAGAGTGCTTGTACCAGATTGCAATCCCACCAGTAAAAGAGGAGTGTTTCTATTTCTCCATATTCTTGCCAGCATGTCCTGCCACCTGAGATTTTGAGGGGTTTTGTCTTAAAGGAGCCCTTTCCCTATAGCAAAGTCTGTGATTTGCATGCTTGCATCAAAGAAATATCTCTATGGAGAACATTTCAACTCACTTCAATATCAATGCAGAGACAATATCATTTCAATAATATTCTAATGAGAGATAACACAAGCTAGAGAGACAATATAAAAGTTCCACTTTAAAAATATCTATGAAGTTTATATGTTTTCCTTACCAGGAATATTTCCTCAGAGAAAAGGATGAGCTGAGACCCATACCCAAGCTTTACAGATAACATGGTTTGAACTCAGCCTCTAAAATTTCTATCTATCTGTAGGCCTGGGTCTAGAAGCTTCTAGCCTCTGTACAATCTAATCTTTATCAAGTCTGGACCTCGAAGGCTTCCAGCCTCTATCTGCTAATTTAGTCCTAGAGTGTTTCAGCCTCTGAGACTTACTGCTGAATAAACTCACTATTTCTAGCTCTTTCTTAACTCTGGCTCATTCTGTCAAATTCGCTGATTCCACTACTTTGTCTGACTATCAATTAAAAGACAGTTTCAACATGGCTGTTTCCTTCTGTATACCAACTGTCTTAGTCAAGACTTTTATTCCTGCACAAAACATCATGAACAAGAAGGAAGTTGGGGAGGAAAGGGTTTATTCAGCTTATACTTCCATGTTGCTGTTTATCACCAAAGGAAGTCAGGATAGGAACTCATCCAGAGCATTAACCTGGAGGCAAGAGCTGATGCAGGGGCCATGGAGGGGTGCTGCTTACTGGTTTGCTTCCCCCTGCTTGCTCAGCTTACTTTCTTATAGAACCCAGGACTACCAGCACAGGGATGGCATCACCCGCAATGGGCTAGGCCCTTCCATTTGACCACTAATTGAAAAAATGCCTTATACCTGTATCTCATGGAGGCATATCCTCAAGGGAAGCTCCTTTCTCTATGATAACTCTAGCTTACATTGACACACACACACACAAACCCAGCTAGTACAACTGACCCCTTGTCAACTTGACATACAAATACATTAAGCCACATTTCTTACTTTTGTATTCATCCCTAAGATCTAATTAACTTTAAAAGTCCAACAGTCTTTACAAATTCTTACATACTAAAATTTCAATCCCCTTAAAATATCCAATCTCTTTTAAAATTCAAAGTCGTTTTACAATTCAGTTGCTTAACTGTGGGCCCCACTAAATCACATTCTTACTTCAAGAGGGAAAAAATATCAGAGCACAATTCCAATCCAAAGCAAAATCAAACTCCAGCTGTCCAACGTCTGGGATCCACTCACAATCTTCTGGGCTCCTCCAAGGGCTTGGGCCATTTCTCCAGCTCTGCCCTTTGTAGCACACACCTTGTGTTCTAGGCTCCAGCTGCTTCACTGCTGCTGCTGTTCTTGGTGATCATCCTATGGAACTGGCATCTCCAAAACACTGCTGTCTTCCACTGCAACTAGGCTTCACCAATAGCCTCTCATACACTCTCTTCATGGTTCGAAACCCCAACTCCTTTGCATGACCCCTTTAGTCCTGGGCCAACAATTGCAACTGAGGCTGCCCCTTCACCAGTGGCCTTCCATGGCCTCGTACAGTGCAGAGTTTCAGCTGTTCTTCACCACCCCTTCATGCCTTCAAAATCAGTACCACCTGGGTGACTCTTACACATTAGCAAATGCAGCTGTAGCAAGAGTTACAAACTTCGCTATCTCTGGAACAGGCTCTTTATGCTCTCAGAAAACACTTCCAAATGATTTCACCACAGTTATGCTGGTCTCTTCTTAATCACCACTAATTTCAGCTAACCAGCCTCAATAGTCCCAGCAATGCAAAGGTTTCACTTTAGTACTTCTGGTAACTTGTTAATCACAGCTGATTCTTTAGCTCCAGCTAACTAAAACCACAGAATCTTCACAATCAAAACAGCACTGTCAACAGGCCACCATCATTTGCACTGTTCTCGACATTATCTTCCAAGCTCCTACAGAACATCCCACAGAACTCTTAACACCCAATGATGCTTCTAGCCCAATGTTCCAAAGTCCTTCCACAGTTCTCCCTAAAACATGGTCAAGTTGTCACACTGTGACAACCTAAAACAGGGTCAGGAATATCCCACTATGCTGGTACCAATTTGTCTTAGGGTTTGTATTCCTGTGAAAAACATCATGAACAAGAAGCAAGTTGGGGAGGAAAGGGTTTATTCAGCTTACACTTCCATATTGCTGTTCATCTCCAAAGGAAGTCAGGACAGAAACTCACACAGGGAAAGAACCTGGAGGCAAGAGATGATGCAGACGCCATGGAGAGATGTTGCTTACTGGCTTGCTTCTCCTGGCTTGTTCAGCTTTCTTTCTTTCTTTTTCTTTCTTTCTTTCTTTCTTTCTTTCTTTCTTTCTTTCTTTCTTTCTTTCTTTCTTTTTGGGGGGGGTTTCGAGACAGGGTTTCTCTGTGTAGTCCTGGCTGCCCTGGAACTCACTCTGTAGACCAGGCTGGCCTCAAACTCAGAAATCCACCTGCCTCTACCTCCCAAGTGCTGGGATTAAAGGCATGCGCCACCAGTGCCTGGATTCAGGTTGCTTTCTTATAGAACCCAGGGACTACTAACCCATGGATGGCACCACCTACAATGGGCCCTTCCCCCTTGATCACTAATCGAGAAAATGCCTTACAGCTGGATCTCATGAAGGCATTTCCTCAAGGGAAACTTCTTTCTCTGTGATAACTCCAGCTTGTGTCAAGTTGGCACATAAAACCAGCCAGTACACCAACATTACCTTTATTGTTGAGGACTCAACGTGTGTACTAAGGGCATGTCTATACTTCACCCAAATCATACTGTAATCCAGAGCGTGTCTGCATTTGGTCAGATCATCTCTCTGGATGGGATTGCTTGCCAGAGCAGCTATTTTGCTGGATCCCTCTATAGTTTTAGTGACAATAACTTTTCTGCGACATTCTATCATGAGCATAAGGAAGTTATGATTATTCTGAGAACACTTAGGAACATCTTATGTTCTCAGTGAATAGGTGCCAGTGAAACATCCAGAGGGTCATTAGTTTTCATAAAGTATGCATGTTTTCTTTTAAAATAGGAAGATAAATATCAGTGTAACAAGAGCTTCAGAGTTTGCATGAGGTGGAGCTGTTACTCTTGGGCGAAGGATTCAGTTACATTGCTCCGAATCCTTCTCCCTTCCATAGTCTCCTTTGTGAGTTTTTCTGCTCTGATTTAAATCAATAATATTTTGGCCTCAAGATCAGTTTTCTGTTCACCCACAAACAAAAGAAACTTGAGTGGTATTTTTCACTAATAAGTTAATGCTTTAGAAATATTTTCCCACTCTACTATGGACCACAGAGCTGAAAAACAATCCTCTTTCTTCTCTCACTGACAACTTTAATTAATTCACTGCCATCCTTGAAACGTAGTCCAGTTCTTACAGGTTTAGGCTTCATTTCCAGTGGATGTAGATATTATGTAATTTGATTTGGTTTTGCTCTTGAACACTGCCATCATTGTTTTTTGCCCAGTAGAAAATGGAAAACCCAGCTCCTGAGAAGTAATGAACTCCAATTAAATCTTGTGTTTGAGATATCAGAAAATCAGTATAGCCCTAAAAATAAAGATGGGCTATGTCTAATGTCATGAAATACATGAGAAACTATTTTGGTTAAAATATACACCCAGATACCCAAAGCTGAAGATTGATTGATGTTAAAACACCATTTCAATTTCAAAAAAAAAAAAAAAAAAATGAAAACTCCTTTGGTTCCTATTGATCTTCTGATTATTTCCCCATAACTTGAAGGATGGCTCTTGTCGGATTTCAGGAAATACCATTGTTTTGAAGGGACAGAAAGTCTTTTCAGAACCAGAATTCAATGGACACTTGTCATGTCCCTTCCTGGCTGACAAGATGGATAGTGTTTCTTTAAAGTAGCATCTCTTTGCTAGCATAGGAATAAGAAGAGAATTGTGCTTACCAATGATATATGTAAGCTAAAGCTCCTCAAATTCCCTTTGTGGTTTGGTGTTTTAAGAAAAGAGCACAGTAGAATGATGTACTATTTTGTATATCAAGATCTCATATGGATTATATACAAGTAACTTAGTAACAATGAAAATGGTAATAAATGTACTTCTGAACTCTATGAAGTTTTAATTTGATCCAATGCACAGACTAATGATTAGCCTTTAAGGAAATTATCCTTACTTCATTTTAATCATTTCATATATTTAAGATCTATAATACATCACATTCAGTCACCCCAAATCTTAAGACTCAATGAATGATATTGGTAAACAAATATCAATCTCTTTTATGCAAGACAGGTTAGATCCTTATAGAAGTTGGGGAAGCTTCAGACGTAGATGTTGTAGTTCCAGAGACCCTTCTGTACTTTCAATAGTTTTTCTTTAACATTGTAAATATTGTATTTTATTTTAGTGTATGTGTGTGTGCATATGGCATGAATGTGAAGCTGTCCACAGATGCTGGAAAGTGTCTAGTTTCTAAAACTAAGGTAATGGGCGGATGGGAGCTACCTGAGATGGGTCCAGGAACTGGGGCTCTCTAGAAGATTATTCAGTGCTGTTACAATTGAGTTAACCATGATGGTTTCCTAGATTGTCTCACTTAACTCAGGTCATTATACTATTAAAATGTATTCATTCTCTAGTTGTAGATAATATGGTCTCTTCAATATATGTTTTATGCTTAAAAGTTTTCTGGTGGCTTCTACTTCAGCATTATATTTATTTGTCATTTAGATAAATTTTATTTTGTTTAATCAATACTACTATATAGTACTTACATACTTAATCTTATTTTTTTCCCTTCTTAATATAAGCACATTGAGAATAAAATGTCAATAATTTACATATTATCAAGACTTCACTGCTATTAGTAGTGTGTTACAGTGCAAATTTGTAGCCAGCTTTTCCAGTTTTTTCATACTTAATAAAATCATAACTGAACTTTCCACAGTGTACTGATTTTATTATACTTTAATGAGTTACTCTCTGGTTATAAAATATATATTCACAACTATATAAGTATATGTATACATATGACCTGAACACATCCTGAGTTACATTCTTCCAGAAAAAAATACTAGTAAAAATCAACTTGTAATACAAAGCTAAGGGATTGGAACCTTATATCAAAATCCATGAATTATTCAATTGATAGTCATAGGCAACATACATATTTCCTTTAATATTTCAGTGTCTACAGGAGGTTAGTTTTAATATCAGTTTTGAAAAGAATGGAGGTAACATTTCATAGGCTCCTGTACCTATCTTGCAACATTACTAGTATATTCAATAAAATCATCTTTGTACTCAATTTCCTATCCCAAAGATAGAGCAACCTCTTTAAATGTTTCATTTAGTTATAAAAATATTTGAGGCAAATTCAACTTACATATAGCTATATCCCTAATACATAAAACAAAAATAATTACAAGCAGATATGTTAAGAAACAATGTCAGACTCTTAGGTTAAACATTTTAAGCATATTGAGATACAATGTGAAGAAACAAAGTTTCATCATAAATGTATCTTAGTCTTTGAATTGTATATATTAGCATATAAGATAATAGTTATAGATATCAATATTTAGTAAACTGTACACTTCAGGGGAAAATGTAAAGTGTACACTTCAGGGGAAAATGCTTTTGAGAAAAACAGAATCTGAATACAAAATTATTTTAAATGAAGGAGGTATGAAGATGCCATAAGAAAAGCTATCAAATTAAAATACATAATTTATAGTTTTAAGCAAAAACATTCTTTTTTTAAAGTTGAAGGACTATACTTTGCATGGTTAGGTAAAGTTGCTCCCAGATGCAAATAAATAAATAAATAAATAAATAAATAAATAAATAATCTCCATTGCTAGATGTGGGATAGATCCTTATGTACTATTGACCAGGATGATTTAAATGTCCTCAAAGCAATGCAATTTCTTGCTATTTCTCTTGGTGGAATTTGATGATAAGACCGTATTGCTAAAGACAATCAAATCTTGGATGTATGGAATAGAAAATAATTAATTGGGAATTTAACTAGAAGCTTTCTCCTCACTGACTAGCAATCATAGTTCCAGAAGGTGCTATGCATGCTACTGGTGAAGAACAATTATAACTGACTTTACTTAGATTTGAGTTCTATAATCACAAATGGCAAACAGCCAAGCAACATGTTCACAGTTGAGCAATAGTGGTATTATTAGTAAGGGAGAAAGAAACTAATCTGTGATTGAGTTGAAGACCTACTCTGTGGGAAGACCTCATGTTGATCCTGGTTAAAATGCCTGGCTGAGGAGAGCATAGACCAGACTAGGGTGAACTAAAAACTGTTTTGCTGGTTTTGTTTCATGCTGCTTCAGCAAACAGAGATAAAATAATTCTACCTTTCAATATTTGTATTTTCATCTGCCTACTCTTAATGAATGAAGTCTCATTTTTTAGGGAAAGTTGAGTCCAGAAACTTAGGGTAGAATAGAAGGTGAAAGAAATGGAAAACACATACTCAGCCATAAACAAAACATGTATGCTATCCTTAAGGCTCACAAAACATGGTTCAAAAAAGAGACAGGAGATGGAAAGAATTTTAGAGACAAAAGATAGGCAGGGAGACTGTGAACTGCCATCTCTTGAGCCAGACCTAGCTCTCTCTTCTGTATTCACAGCAAATGCACAATGAATCTAAGTGAATCTAAACAAAAATGCACTAATCAACAGTTAGATATAGATGAAAGGCCGGTTGGGGAAATCTCTCTCTCTCTCTCTCTCTCTCTCTCTCTCTCTCTCTCTCTCTCTCTCTCTCCTCTCTCTGTCTCTCTCTCTCTCTTTAGAGAGTGATAGATTCAGGGAGAGAAAAATGGTTACCTTCAAAGTGTACCTGCCGATAATCTCACTAGTCTAGAGTGTATAGGTCTATCCCACAGTCATACAGAAAGCTCTGGTAGGATAAATGGGTCACAAAACCAAACTACAATTAATGAGTCTATGAAAGGGACTCTTGGTGAGAAGAGGGGTTTGAGACGGATGGTAAGAAGAGATCAAAAGAGAATATGTGAGTGACAGTAATCAGAAAACATTGTATACATGTTATAGCATTTTCAAAGAAAGATAATTTTAAAGAGACAAATCTTTACCTAAATGAATTTAAAACTTTTTATAAATTTTTAAGGTCTTCATATATTTTGGTATTATAATTCTATAATATTATGAACTATAGAATTATTTCATTCTGGAATTCTCAAAAATTTCCAGCTACAATTATATGAGTGGCTCTTTAACTCTTAGCAAAAAAGCCAAGCTAATGAACAAGCAATCTAATTTGTGTTTGAATGTCACAAGACACATAGAGATGTATATATTAAGGGGAGTGGATCCAGACAGGAGGAGAAATGAGGAGAAACAGGGAGAAATAAAGGGAGGAGAAACATTAATCAGAAAATATTATGTGATAAAAACAGATCTATTTTCAATAAAAGAAAAAACAAAGAAAACATATAAAGTATCTACATTTAATGCAAATTTGAAGATCCCTTTCAAAAAACCTATAATTTTTTACACAATTCTAAAATTGAATATTTTCCTTTCTTATATGAAATGTATTTGAATATATACACAACATATGTAGCATAAATTTGTATACCTTATAAATGCATGATTTCATGTGTCATTATATGTCATTATAAAGATGCTTTTCTCACTTTAAAATGTGTAGAAGAAAAACCAGCTATATTTGACTTGAATCTTACTATTTTAAATGTTATATTATAATTCTACAGGTAGACTGTATCACAATAGTTTATAGTCACAAGTCTACTTACAGATATTCAATTTGAATTCAGTATCTCTGTTCTGGTTATGATAAAATAGCAAATCAGATTTGATCTCTCACATTACAAAACAGGAAACCTGAAGAAGGTACACAAATTAACCTTTTAAGAAATGGATAAGTATGTCTGAAATATATACACATTTTATATATATATATATTTCAATATTCAATATATATTGTATCCAATACATACGCAGTTTATTGAGAACTAGTATACACACACACACACACACACACACACACACATATATGTATATATCTCCTCTTAAGTTTATTTGGAGTTGCTTATATATGATTTCAAGGCTGATCAGTTGGGTTTTACCAAGCCAATTAGGAGGTTTATCCTTTGGTAATGCTAATTTTTCCTCCCTAGATATCATTTGTTGCCTATAGTTCTTTGTCTAGAGATAAGATCCTTTGAGCATTTACATGTCTATTATTGTCATTTTTCAGGTCTTGTTTAGGCAGCCATGCTGTAGTGGTATCATGGGTATAGTTTCTCTCTTGTTTCCAGGAGACATAGCAGACTTCCTGGTCCTCTTTCTGTCCTGTTCTCCATAGTACTCCTTGAGCCTTGGTGCAGGAATTGTGTTGTTGATGCATGCAACAAAGCTGGGTACATTTTGATCCCGTGTGTTGTCTGCATTTTGAGTAGTTATTTTCTGTAATGTTCTTTGTTTGCTACAAAGAGAAACTTCTTTTATGAAGGGTAGGAGTCACTTTTACCTGTGGATTTCGGATTCATATTTAGAATGTAGCTCTTAGAAATTACAATGAGCTATGGAAATTTGGAATTATGGTGTTCTAAGAATTAGAATGAATATCAGATCAGGTAATTTTATATAAATATTAATTTAATTCTAAGATATACGGAACAAGGAACATTTAGTGTTTAAGAACACTGGTCTCTGCAGAGGACTTAGGTTATGTTCCCAGGATCCAAATAATAGCCCTTAATCCTAGGGCACTGGCACCTACTTTGGTTCTCCTCAGGCATTTGACACATGTCTGATGCACATCCAAGGAAAACACTCATATATATTAAAATAAAACAATTCTTTTAAACTGTAAATATATAGAAACTCTAATACAAATTAACTCCATTTTGCTCTGAAACTAATTTCATTTATGTTATATACTTGATCTCTATTTAATATAAGAAGACTAATACAATCTGTTAACTTTTTTTTTTAAGCCTCTTGGGAGAACATAAAAGTAAATACACAGTGCCATTCATTCATACTTTCAGCATAATTACCTCTCTGTCTTTTTTCCTCTTCATTAGAAGAATGGTCTGTGTGGCTTACTTCCGTACAAGAGGACTTTCTTCTCACTCCAGTGTTCATGTTGGGTAAAGACAAACTAACTCCATCTTAGTTCTGTCCATCATTAGTTTTGCCTTCACATTTAAAGCATAATTCTGATAAGTTAGAATTGCAACTTTGAAATATTTTTCTTTCAAAACTTTGTAATGTCCCACCACTTTTAGGTTTCCCTTGTTTTCCCCTCCAAGATGGCACATTTTAATTATTATAATTAAGTGGCTTACTTATGTGCAATATGTTGGCTATTATTTTGCAGCTTTAGAGAATTTTTTGAGTTTCAGTCCAATTGAAATTGTTTGTATTTTAAGAACTATTATTAAAAATAGATAGTAAATGTTACAAATTATATTTCTTAACTTTTAAAAAGTAAATATTTAATATTTAAATTAGTATTATAAATTATATTTATTTGGTTTTTATAGGTGCAGTTTTACTATTGAAAAGAGGAAAATACTATACCCAATCTGAAACAGTTCAACTTAATGTGCACTTCTAAGTGCTCAAGTGTGTATTTAATAATTTCCAATTTATTAGACAAAAGATGTTGAAAGGGCTTAAAAAGCATTTACTGTGTAATTTCATATAAGCTAAATGGTTCAACTTATATCATGCTTTTTAAATTTTGTATTTTTCATATTAAATGCAAGCAACATTAGTTCACTTTGAAGTTTCTATCCAGAAAATAAATTTTAAAAATTTGAAAACTTCACAAGAATTTATAAAATTAGTATCTAAAACATAAGCCTGAATATTTCTCAACACTAACTGACATCAAGTTTAACATTTGCTGTTTAATGTCATTATTATAAACTCTGCCATGTTTTCCTGAAGCCTTACATGAAATGCTTAATTAATAAAAAATTATGTAGCATTGTAATTTGAAACAAACAAACAAAAATCAGCAAGAGACTGTACCATAGAGGGATTTTTCTTTCTCTATCAGATTTCAGTTTTCATTCAAGCTATTTAAAAGAGAAAAAAGAGAGAGAGAACCTCTAAGCTTTAGCTTGGCACCTTATTACGAATACTAATTATACTTCTGAGTCTGTTTCCTTAGAGGAGGACTAAGTTTGAGCTAATAGAACACAGTCAATGTAATGAATGTAACCTTGGAGTCATCTTAAAGCTGCTTCCCCTAGATTTTTGTTAGTCCTTAGATTTTTGTTTGTCCTTCCTGGACAAAGGAGGGATGATATCCAATACATAGACACTCTAGGATTATCCCAGCAGAGCAGAACAAAGAGTCTATAAAGGACTTTACTTCCATATTTAAACTCTTATATGATTGGAAAACAGACGTCTGTCTCAAAAGCCTTGATTATGGAAATCACAAGCGCAGAACATCCGTCTGCCAATGCAACCCTGGAAATCCTGACAGAAATCCATTCTATTTTAAATTAGTATGCTTTTACATCTGCTCTTAGTTTAATCTTACACATAAAGCAATGAATGGTAGACCTGCTCAGTTAAATCTGCCTTTTTCTTCCTATTTTAAATTATTAAGTTGTTTACAGACAATCTAGAGATCCTTTGAATATAGTTTTAAAACTGCTGCTTTAAAATAACACTTCAGATATTAGCTCTCTATCAGATGTAGAGTTGGTGAAGAAGTTAGACTGCAACAAACCAAATAACCCAATTAAAAAATGGGGTACAGAGCTAACTGAAGAATTCTCAACAGAGGAATCTCGAATTTAAGGGCTGAGAAGCACTTAAATAAATTGTCAACATCCTTAATCATTAGGGAAATGCAAATCAAAATGACCTTGAGATTCTACCTTACACCAATCAAAATGGCTAAGGTCAAAAACTCAAGTGAGAATGAAATGAAATATGCCACAGTAGGGGTTAGGGAAGAGGGGGAACCTCTAGAGAGTCCCAGAGACCTGGGATGGAAAAGGCTACAGGACTCAATGGATGACATTAGCTAAAATGCCCAACAGTAAGAAGATGGAACCGGAAGAGACCACCTCCAGTAGATAGACACAGCCCCCAGTTGAAGAAGGAACCACCCAACCATCTTCAAAACTTTTAACCCATAATTATTCCTGCCTAAATGAAATACAAGGACAAAAATGGAGCAAAGACTGAAAGAAAAGCTAGCTAGTGACTGGCCCAACTTGGGATCCATCCCAGTGATAAACACCAAACCCTGACACTATTACTGAGGCCGTATCATGCGTGCAGACTGGCAAGGCTGTCCTCTGAGAGGCTCTACCAGTGACTGAGACAAATGTAGATGCAGCCAACCATTGGATTGAGGTCTGGGACCAAAAGGAACGAGTTAAAGGAAGGACTGGAGGCGCTGAAGGGAACTGCAACTCATAGGATGAACAGTGTCAGCTAACCCAAACACCTCAGAGCTCCCAGAGACCAAGGAGAATACGTGGGCTGGTCCTTGGCCTTAGGTATATGTGTAGCAGAGTATTATCTTGTATCACCTCAGTGGAGGAGGATACACTTAATCCTGTTGAAACTTGATTCCCCAGGGAAGAGGGATGCCGGTGGGGGGGTGAGGTGGTGGTGGGTGGGCAGGTGGGGGGCACCCTCTCAGAGGTGGGAGCAGGAGGGATGGAGTGAAGAACACGGAGAGAGAGGGGGCCGGGAAGGGAGGCAACTTTTAGAACCTAAATAAATAAAATAATTTTCTAGAAAGAATAAAATAATATTTTATACCTTACATATCTTTGTTTACATGATTTCTTTCGACACACACATACAAACAAACATGAAGTGAAATTTGAAATCTAAGTCGTAGTTAAGGAATAATGGAGAGTAATAACTGCCAGCAAGAAATTAGTGCCACAGAGATTCAATTGTCACAATTATATGATTATAAATTTAGCCAAAACACAGGACATATGCATTTTATTTTCATTGGATGTACTTGGAAAGCTTTGTCTGATTGAAAAAGCTGCCGGTGGTCATCTCTTCTCAAATAACTATTTTCAAAGTATACATTGTTGTACCCAGCTCTCCAGACTGCGTCATCCTTCCCTAAAGTAGAACAGAAATCATTTCCACACGCTGACTCCCCAGCAATGGTCAAGCTTTCACTTAGGATGAATGAACTCTGATGGAGACATTTTTTGGTTTTTGTTTCTATACACAATAAAAATGGCTATGCAGTGATAGAACCTTCAATCAATCAATCAAAACCAAAAGAACCCTGTCACTATTACATGCCTTGAAGAAAGTTCTCCCCTCTCCCAAAATCTCCACTCCAGTGTCATCCTGCTCCATTCTTTCAGGGCCTCAATTACAGCATTAGCTATAATATTAATAACTTCCTGAGCATACACCCTGCCCCTTTGCATATGTCTGTTATCTAGCATTTTCTACATATAATATTACAAAAAACACTTTTAATTTTTTAAGAAAAAATAAGCTTATATTTATAAATATCAAATCCACAATTACCAACTTCAAAACATTTCTTTTCACTACATGCAAGGAAATCATCCTATAGTATCTAGTGTATAGTTTTAACCCAGGCTAGGCTCCTGTCAGTATTGCTAATTCATGCACGTTTTCAGCAATATAAAACAAGATCTCAACAGACAGTGCAGAGCTAATAATGTCTTATCTGTTCTGAGGCAACAAAGGCTCTCATGACAGCTTTGTTTAAGCTATGAGTTACCTAACAATTCTATTAGAGTTGGTCCAGCTACATTCAAAGAAAAAAAAAATCCCATCAGGTTTGACTGACATAGTGGCAATCTACAAAATCTGCCTTGAACAAAATCAGGACAGAGAATCAATAGGGCTTGGGTTAGGAATAGAACCTTTCAAGCTAAATAACTCGAAGAAAGATTATTACAATCTACCTGCTGTGTAAAAGTGATTTGACATAGGCATGGGAGCTAAATTACACCAGCCCTTGTCTGAGAATTTGTCAGGGATTTTGTTTTTAGTTATAACTTGATTCAAATACATGGGCCTTTTAAATGGAGAAAGCACTACATTTAGAAAAAGTTTGCACTGCTTCCAGGATAGTACATCCCAGATGGGCAAAAGCTTTGTCCAGATGGTACAATGTGTGTTTTATATATTTTGGCATATGTAGAAAAAAATCTACTTGTTAACAAATTAAGTACAGAAAATAATTTCCAAATGTCATCGTGAGACAAAGCAAGTTATAATTGAGCTACTTTTTTTAGTGGAAAGAACGAAGAAAGAGAAAGAAAGAGAAAAAGACAGAGAGGGTGAAAGAGGGAAAAAATGAGAGGGGCCTGTGGAGAGCAATGTGGGACAACCATTTATGCTAACATAGGTAAAAGAATTAGTTATATTAAAAATTATTCCCTTAACCCATTAGGAAGTGACTAAATATGTTTCACTTCCTTCCTTCTTACTTTCTCTCTCTCTTTCTTTCTTTCTCTCCCTTTTTACAGAACAACATCAGCAAACCTGCAAGCTCAAACTGATACAAGAATTGTAGCAGAGTCATGAATATAGAATAGATACTCAAATTTCCTCAAGGACAGCAAAGTTCTGTTGTTGTTTCTTTTTTAACTTTAACATTATGATTGCAAGCCCGTGTTGAATTATCTGGATTATGCTATCAAGTAATTATCTCAAATATATGTGACTAACGACATGTAACAGACTTTTATAGGCCTGAAGGCATAATTGGCTTAAAATATTAAAATTGATAAATTGATAAAGTAACCATTCTCATGGAGTTTAAGTTAAAGTAATAAGTGCAAGTCTAATGAGTATTTTTTATGTTCCTTTAAATATAAGCTTTCTCCTTTCTCAGCATCCTTATTTAGCTACAAATAATTTCATGATTTTGTGAATCTCAGCATGTCACAGACCTTCCCTGGTTCTACAAAACAGATATATATTTGCTGTTGATTATTTATTGTTGTTTCTATCTCTAAAAGCATTCACCACTAACACTGCATTGCTGTGCCATGACTTTGCATTTCAGTGTATACTAAGTTTGCATGAATTCTTATTTAAAACAAGACATTCTTCATTAGTTTTGGATAAATAATGTTTATGCTTCCTAACCAGCATAGGTTAGGTAGAATGAGGTACTCCATTTATTACTCCCCCTGCTTGCAAGAAACCAGCACTGTTAGAGCTGCAGAATTCTTCCTTTCTAAAGGATACACAGAAATGTTCAATGATTTTAATTTGCATCAAACTGATGTCATATGATGGGCAGTGTCTTTTCCTGTCAATATTTTCTGTTTGTATATGTAAAAACAGTTATTGCAATAGTGCCTTGCTGAAATAGTTGCATAAATAGTGTCAAGGACTTAAGAAACTTTTATTGCAAATAATTAAATTTCTAGATTTAAATTATGTAAACTACAAGAAACTTAATTTTCTACCTAAAGTGCCTCAAGGCAGACCTCTATCAGGGAAGGTCATCCCTTGCAACCTATGAAGGACATCTGGTGGAGTGGTGAGGGCAAGAACACTCTACCCACCTAGCCAACCAAACCAGTTGAATCAATCTAACCATCAATGGAGTGAAAGATATTCTAGTCACTCATCCTTATATCTAAAGGTTTTCTATGTATGTGTGGTAGCGGTCTCCAGAAACATATTCATGCACTCATGCACAATGTATCTTCAGCACTAACCTCCTCTAAACTGGAAAGTCTTGACCAATGTTTGAGGTTAGAGATACAAATACAAAATATATAGTGAAGAAGAAGCAGGAAGAGGAGGAAGAGGAGGAAGAGGAAGAGGAAGGAAGGAGCCAAAAATCGAATGAAACACTAAAGAAATTCTCCTCTTCCCTCCATTTTATTTTTTGCATTCTTCTCCCCTCTCATCTTTCTTCCTCTCCCCTCTCCTCTCTTCTCCACTTCTCCCCTTTTCCTTTCCTACAAGTTTTTTAATTGGTGAGGTTCCCTCCACAAGACCAATCCAGTATCACCAATGGCTTCCTGCCAGAGCAAGCCATATTCCATTACTCACCATCTCATGAGAGTATACAGTCACCAGGCTAGGATCATTGATGAAGCAGGTGTTTCCAGGAAGTCCATTTTGAAGAAGGGAAGAGATGGGAATGAATGTTGAGGAGGAAATCTGTGTAGGACAGAGTCACTCTGCCACCTTGAGCAAACATGTGCCATCTGAAAAGAGGAGCAACCAAATTTCTAACAGGAAAAAAAGCACCATAGTTTCTTTCATTATGTAAGCAGATATTTGTCGTAACTCAAAACAACTCACTAAAATTGGAAAGTTATCCAGAGTGTAACAGGGTCTCAACCTTAGCAGAAATGACACCATATGGGAGGCACTATTCTGACCCTAAAGTCTAGCTCTTAGGCCCTCACACCCGCCAACATAGTAACAGTGAGATAGTACATCAAAGACCCAGCCCATAGTTCCAGCACCCAGGAAAGTTCCTAACTGTAACAACTTTGCTTTGGGGCTTCTGTAGTTCTGCTTCTGGCTGCTTTTGCTAACTGAAATTGTGAGCCATAGTGTTTTTGTGCATAAAATACAAAACAAACAAACTGTTGTTTGAGGCTGTGTGGTTTGGGCAAGTTCTCCCATGTTGCCCCCATCAACAAGAAAAAAAAAAAAAAAAAGCCATTCATTTTTTTACTTTAAAAGTGCCCATGCATTGTAGTACATCATCAACAAGAAAAACTGAATAGTTAGGACAACAGGAAAATAAGATAATGTCTAACTGAACAAATTAAGAATCCCAGCAGTTCTTTATGGCTCTCACAATTTCTTTCTTTCCTCACTAATAATTAGGAGACATCTTATCCATATCTACTCTAACACACAGTGCTTGGCTTTACACATGAGGAAAAAAAATCCTGTTCTGAAAGTCTCGAGTATTATGTCTTAAAATCAACCTTTAGGTTGTCCGTTACCTCATATTCCTTAATTATTTCATTTTCCAAAGCTTGAATGTGTTATGATCTGGGGAATAATTTGACACTTACATGATTTCCTGAAATAAAATTAAACATGAGTGAGGACATTCCTTGGATGTGTATGTGTTACCGTTAGAGCACAATTGGCCACAGATCTAATGTTTTTCCTTTTAGGACACAAAATTAGAAGTTTACATCTGATGGATCTGCCTAAAACATCTTTTAAAAAGGTGGGAGCACCCATATCAATTGAAGGTGGTTCTGAAAATCTTTTCTTCTTACCTACTATATTTTACCTAAATCCTATCTCAGTTTGAACGGTCAACGTGAATTTTATATATTCTTGAATCTGACTAGATTATACCTTCTCTCTAACCCCACTTCCAGGTCTTCACTCTTAGAAATGTTAACAGTATGCATGACACTATCACCAGAATTTCCATTTTCAAACTGAAATGACTGTCTCATAAAGGTATGGGAACAGAGATGTACTTCCCCAGAATTTTTCCATTTCTGAGTTTAAAATGGTTCAAAGGAGATGCATGTGTGTCTGATACTCATGCCTCACTGACTTGTGTGAGCTATAGTGCAGCCCTGAATATCCTGTAAGGGTTTACATGATAAATGCTTGATTCTCTGCACAGTAGTGCAGATATGTTCAGCTGCTAGAAATGTATTGGCTTATAAAGGTTCTAATGTCATTAAGGAATCAATCTGTTGATGAATTAATAATCTGATGGGTATTTAGGAGGTGGTGGAAACCGAGGATTTGGGACCAAAATGAATGAAGTATTTAGTCCTGGAAGGGACTTTATCTTGTCCCCAGGTCTTTCTCCCACTCCACTTTTTATGTCACACAAGACTTCATCCGTCTCATGCTGCCTCTCATGATGCTCTTTTGCTTCCTGATGGGCTCCAACATAATGCAGACAAGTAAACATGGACTGAAAAATGAAAACCATTTTGTCTGTTTTTCTCAGATTTTCTTGTCTCAGTGTAGCCAAGGTAACATAGTGATGTACATTCTCTGAAACTTCCACTCACAACCAAAAATAAGAAATTTTTATACTTATGTTTGTAAATTTTAGAAATAGTTCATGTATAAATGTATATATGCTATACATGTGTATCATTTTCTTCATTTTTATCGTGTCCTTTGAATTACAAATATTGGATTAATGTCTCTAACTATAAGTAGAGGTTTTCACTGTGTGGAAAAAAAGATGAAAAGTAGCTCACAGTACACAGAATCTAGTTATCCCTACAGTCATTCTGCTGCTCCGATTTACTCTGAGTTAATGAAATTGAACTAGAACTATTTTTGGTAGGTTGAAAACCATAATATCTCTGACAATTTATTTCTTGATTCCTTAGAAGGTTTATCATACAGAAAATTCTCCCCTCAAATCCCAACTGAGCTGCTATGGGGAATAAACAGTTGATTGCCTGGGACATCCACTAGAGGACTCCCCTCTTCTCTAATTTAGTCAAGTGGCTAAAAGATTGACAGTATGAGTAAAGACAACCATTATCCAAAACTGACAAGAATCTACTAATTAAAACAAAAAGATAAGTTATGTTAAAATGATACATGACAGTGGTTTTTATGTAGTCATTTCAGAAGGTGGATTCCTCCCTTCTTGGAGACAGCACCATCCTTACTCTTATTTTGTGATTATAACCCCTATCAGTTCTTCCTGCAGTGTAATCATGGATTGTTTTAAATGATGTGAAAGACACTACAGGTTACACTCTGCCACATGTGTCTTTCTTTATTGACACATACTGTCTGTGAAGGATGAGAACAGCTTCTGTTGACAGAATTTCTATCCCAATTTGAAGTGTAGAAGAAGTTAGGTACTGCCCTCATAGCCCCATTATGACTTCAAACAACAGTTCTAGGTTTTTCTGAAAACCTGTGTGACTTGGTTGGACCCATGGCAAGCAGATATTAAAATGATATATAATCCTGAACATACTGATACCAAGACTCACATAGTGGTGCAGTGAAGGAATCAAGACACATATCAATTTGCTTAAATAACCTATGCAGTGTGAATACTATGATACATTTAAAGCCATGTGTGGTCCAAAATGGCTGGAGAGATGCTCCAGCCAATTGTAAAGTTAACAAAAACAACAAACAAACAAACAAACAAACAAAAGAGTATGGTGGATGTGAGACCCAGCACTGACATCGCCACACTGATATACCTTTGTGAAGACTCTGTATTACCAATTTGTATTATCTCTCTGTGTAGGGTGTGGTGTTTATACACATAGGAACTCATGTGTGTGAATGTGCATGCACAGAACACAGAGAACAACGTCAGTTGCTATTGCTCAGGGTTCTCCCATCTTTTTTGAGGTTTAGTTCCTCATTTTGACAAATAGGTTAAGCTATTTGTTCAGCCAGCCCTAGGGATCCATCTCTCCATTTCCCCAGTGCTGCAATTAGATTATTCACTAGCACATTCTTAACATGGATTCTGAGTATCAAGCGCAGGTCCAGGTGCTTAGAGAAGAGAAGCATTTCACTTACTGAGCTTTCTTCCAAGCTCCTACCTTAGTGTTTGAATATAAATAATGCAGATTTCAGTCAATTAGACCCAAAATTAACACAGTATAATATTCCAACTTACATGAATGAGACTGTGAAGGGTCATTTGTCACAGCATGGGGATTGTACACACAAACGTGAAACCCTCATGTCGTCATTGTTTATAAGCACAGATAATGAGATATATCTAATAAACCTGGTGCTTTGATTGAGTTTATTACCCTGGCCCAAACTATAATACCCTGGTTCTTTCTAGACTTGGAGGTTTTCAGCAACTATATAAGAAGTGCCATTACCCTAACCCAGGGTAGGATGTTGAAATAAGGTAGGATGCTGGCAAGTACTATTCAGAATTGGTCATTTTGGTTTTCCATGGACATAGAAATTATGGCTAGGAATTGGCAGGGGAGGATTTACATTAATACACTGACAAGTACAATATTGAATTGTATCAATGATGCCGTTCTATCTTGAGCAATTACTCTGAGAAGCACTGGGTGGACTTTACCTACAGTGAAAATGAACACCTTAGCCCTGAAATTACCCAGTGAAGCTCTGAGATTCTCACCCGAACAGGGCCTAACTGAAAGAGAGGCTATTGGGTGCCCCAATTTCTACACTGCTGTGAAGGGAAAGGCTAAAAGTGTTCCTTAGGCATGCTAGACGGCAGGGCCCAATCAGCAGCAGCAGAGGAATGTCTTCAAAAAGCTTCCACAGTTGACTCCAGGCAGTTTCACTAATTACTGTTGCTGCCAATGACCTTGAGGTGCCTGTTGTAGCTGCTACTGATACTCACAGGCTTGGACCCATCTGTCTCCTGAGAAAAGGTGGGGACATGGGTCTTCACTGTGCCATAGCTTATGGTTGTAGGAAGTACTCTTCTGACCCAGATCTTTTAACTGTTACTTGGAAATTTGTAACAGCTCATCCATATAAAAACATTGTATTTTAAAACTAGAAAACAAAAATAAAAACAAAAAATTTACATTATAGAGATGCTCAGTTATCTGGTCATGATTGAAGACTGTCCCCAAGCAAACACACAAAAATAATAAATAAATAATGCTGCCTTTAGTAAGACTGGTTATATTAACTCTTCTCCTTGAGGGTACATTAGGCAGGACTCACAAAGGAATCATCATTGCTATCATCATGTCATTTCAATCTAGCCATGTGCAATCCTTAATCCAACAAAATAACCAACTAGCACTAGTGTGGAAACAGAGATGGCATGGACATGTTGGCCCAGACGAAAACACTGAAGAGCTGAGGCTTAGCACTTTCCTCATAGGCAACTTCTCTCTATGGTGGTTAAGGAGTTGTTTGGAAATTGCAATAATATTGTTAATTGTGCTGTAAACAGTATTTCATATCTCACTCCACTCCTCCTGCTTAGCAGAGCCATTTCAATGATTTGTTGGCTCATTTTTATATTAAATATTTTATCAAGAATGGCTTCTTGACATCAGGGAGTCAGTCGGATATAATAGAGCTCTGCTAACAAGCCTCATAAAAACAGAGAAAACAGATAATAAATCAGACGTCCATGTCTCATACATAATAAGCTGGAACTTGGGATAATTAGTAGCCAGCATCCTACAGCACATGTAAAACATTAAGAACTTGATCCAAATAAAAAAATATATCAATTTATATTTACAGGCTATTTTCCATCTATGCTTATTAAACTATCTAGTCCCGTTGCTGGTGCTTCAGCCATCCTTCCTTAGAACTATAATGTAGGTTCCTATGCCTAGCTGTTAGAGTTACAGCATGTTCTCAGATTTATTGGGGAAGTTGAGTAGATAAACATAGGCAATGTGGAGTAGTTTTGCCACAGCTGGCCAGGACATTTCATTAGTGGCATTACTATCAATCCTTGGTGAAAGGCTCAATGGAAGCCCTATGAATTATTCAGAGCTCTGCAAGCTGCAAGTGTGACTGACACTTAGCCCGAGGGGAAGAAGTTTGAGGGAGCAAAGAATGACTGAGCAGAGTGATTTTGTGCTTTTCTAACACACGCTGATTTGATTTTTCTACCCAAATGATAGCCATCATACTGAACCCTGGAAATAAAGCATGATGCTGGTTTTTCCAGAAGGTCATTTACATTCAGAGTAACATTCCCGATATTATAAAATATCAGAATTTTAAAAAAACCTATTAACCAGAAGAAAATCTTATTAATGCCAGTGTTAATTCAATTTTTTAAAAATTAAGTAATATACAAACAATTGGATCTCTTCAAAACTCTGTAACTAATCTTTAAAGAAGATGGCTAACTTTCAGTTCAAATGTTACCTTCTTCTTATTGCTGTATTGAAATGCTTGATTAAGCTCCCACATTCAAACTAAATACATCACACAAAAGAAATCCCTTTGCCCCCTCTGCCATCAAAAGCAAGCTGATGTTTCATTTGGAATCTCAGAGGCTCTCCCACTTGCCCTGGGGTTACATTCCAATTAACCCGTCACTCACTGAACTTGGGAGAAAGCATGTATTTAATTTACCTTTTCTAGCGAATGTCATAGGTTAGCAGCCTGAGAGAGTATAAAGTGTTATTTCTGAACATGAGTGATACCATTGATAATTGGCCGTTGCAATGGCTGCCAATGTACAGCATTAAGAGACTCATGGGACAGATCCTAGAAAAGACCAACCCTCACAATTGGACACATGCACTTGAGCCCCCAATCAAGGACTTCAACCACTGTAAGTTAAGTACCAGACTAAATAAAGATTTCCTTGTATGTAGTAAGTATGTTTTGAAAAGATGAATATTAGTTCATAAAATGGTGATTATGAATTAGAAAAAACATGCAATGTGTAAATGTTAATATAATTATTGATACACAGAACTATACCAAACATTGTTTTCATTTTTATAGTTACACATATACAGAGCTGTACCAAACATTGTCTTCTTTTTCTGTGTGGGATGTGTGTGTGTGTGTGTGTGTGTGTGCGCGCGTATGTGTTATGTGCATGCCTGTGATCTATAGTAAAACTAATCTGACTTCTGTTTTTCAGTATTGAAGATAAGATCAGGACTTTGCACTTTGCCTAAGTAAGTACTCCATCCATTGATCTGGCTTCTCAGCCCATTTCTAACTGTCAATATTAGACTACTATGCACACACATAATGTGCCACCTGATTTTAACTGGAAATTGAGAAGTAGAACACAGAAATAACCAAAAGAAAAGAGATGCTTTTCATTTTGAAATCTATATGTGGATATATAGATATATAGATACAGATATGATTATAGAGGTAGATGTAGATATAGATATATATGTATATATTTATAGCAGCATTTATATTATTATATATATTGATATAATAATATATTCACAGATATATATATACATTAAAAATTAAAATCTTTCCACTCCAAAATAAACTACAGAATATTCATCAAGTCCAGCTAAATGATGCCAGAGTTCAAATACCTTATATTCATTTTCTGAGTTTTGTTTCTCAACCCTCAAAAATTATGAATCCCACCAGATTCTAACTTATCATGGTAGCTGAAAGAACAAAACACAGAAAAACTCCTACCTGAGATTTATGTATTTCAGTCCCCTCATTTCTAAAATGAAACAAGAAGTGCCAAGGGGATGGATCAGTAGGTAAAGACACTGGCTGCTAGACTTGATAATTTGAGTTTGATCTCCAGGTCCCATATGGGTGAGAAGAGAGAACAAACCCTTGTAAATTGTCCATTGACCTACATACACACACACACACACACACACACACACACGAACTGAATGGCTAAATAAATATAAATTAAAATTAGGCTAGGAAATTTTTTGAACAGTCTCATAGTCATGTGGATGAATTTTAGAAAATTCTTTGGCATTATACAATATGTTAAAATGTAGGTAGACTAATACTTATTAAGTCAATACATAGTTCTTGTCTGGAAGAATTACAAGTACCTGTATTCTGAGGGGCAGGTATGTTCATGACACACTGCTTAAAATAATATCTAGATGAGTACAGTAAGTTTCAATCACCAGTATAATAATACGTGAAGTTGAACATGAATGGCCTAAACTACATTGAACAAGGCGATTGATCTAAAAATGGAGAGAGAAGAGAAAACTCTAATGATGGCAAAAGACTGGTTTCTTGTGGTTGTAAAAATACTCTTTGTGGTAACTATTGTTAGCATTCTCTCTAAGCTCCACCCCACAGTTACATGGCATCGGCCAGGTATACTCTACCGTACAGTTACCTGGAAATAGCCAGGCATGCCTGACTCACTGTAAAAGGGGCTGCTTGCCCCCTTTTTGCTCTCCTGCTTCTCTCTTGCTCTCTTGCTCACTTTGTCCTCTTATCCCTTCCCCCTCTCTCTCCACGTGCTCATGGCCGGCCTCTGGCCTCTACTCCTCTACTCTTCTCCTTCTCCTTCTCCTTCTCCTTCTCCTTCTCCTTCTCCTTCTCCTTCTCCTCCTCCTCCTCCTCCTCCTCCTCCTCCTCCTCCTCCTCCTCCTCCTCCTCCTCCTCCTCCTCTACTCTTCTCCTTCTCCTTCTCCTTCTCCTTCTCCTTCTCCTTCTCCTTCTCCTTCTCCTCCTCCTCCTCCTCCTCCTCCTCCTCCCCCTCCCCCTCCCCCTCCCCCCCCCCCTCCCCCTCCCCCTCCCCCTCCCCCTCCCCCTCCCCCTCCCCCTCCCCCTCCCCCTCCCCCTCCCTCTCCCTCTCCCTCTCTCTCTGTCTTTCTCTACCTTTCTCTGCCTCTACTACCCTCTTAACTCCCTTTCCTATGAATAAACTCTATTCTATGCTATACCATCTGTGAATGGCTCCTTAAGGGGAAGGGATGCCTTGGCATGAGCCCGATGAGGCATCTCCATCCCCCATACATCACGACACCTCCATAGAACATATTCCCCCCTCTGTCTTTTTATAAACATAACAACGATAACTGCATGCTTTATTCCCTATATTGTCTGTATATTATTCTCTGTATTATAAGGTAGGTATTCTTAAATTTGCTTTATGTTTGTTTGTGAGAAAGGAGGATATCACTTAATGGCAAGAAGAGTTGAAATTCATGCATTGTGCACAATGATAACATTTATAAAGACAAGTTGACATAAACCTGTCATGTACTTTGACATTAACCACCCCTCCTAGTGTCTCCTTCATCGCCCACCTAGTTCCTACTGGTTCATTCAATCTTGCTTTTATTCTTATTTTATACATGTGTGATATATATGTAGATAATATAACATATATGTAATATATAATAAAAATCTAAAAATACCTATATGATATTAATATATTTATATCTAACAAGATTATTCTCCCTAGCCTTTCTGTATTGCCTTGAAGAGAAAGATCAATACTTGTTAAAGGCTGTTATTTAGAATATAAATGTTTTATCTCAAGTACATTTTAGTTCTTTCAGAAACATAATCTTGAGAAATTATAAATTACTTAGTAGCTCTCCAATTTAAAATGTTTGATATAAGTTTAAATGATCATCTCTCAGCAGCTGATAAGGAATCCCTTTAGTACATTCTATGTAAGGCATCTAATTATCATCTGAAAGAATATATATGTTTACTGCAAATGAGAGGAGAAGCCACTTAAGATTTTGATTCCAATAACAGAAAAAAATTTCTCCAATTGTGAATAACCCTGAGGAGAATAGTAACATTTTCACTGTAAGTGGAGATAATTGAAATCACATTAATGTTCTTATGTATTATCATGTCTATATACAAAATTGTTTTCAATGGTTAAGAATGCTATTTTTTAGAGTTATTAACTATTTTACATTTGACACCAAAGCAAGGGTTCTGTACACCTAGTGAACATTTTATGAATTCAATTTTAGGTGGTCTTTTATGATTTTGTAAAAATATTTTGTAAAATACATTCTACCATTCTAAGAACATTCTACAAAATCTGTCTCATGGTTGAAATGCTAACACAGCTATTCTGGAGGTTGGCTTATTTAGCAGAATAAGGATCTCATGGTGCTAGTTTTCTACTTATGGTCATTTTTCACTAATTTATTTATTCACTTCATATCATGACCACAATCCTCTCTTCTCCCTTTCAAGTTTTATCTTACATACCCTCCCCTGATTTCCCTCTACCCTTCCCTTCAGAGATGGGAATGCCCCCAGGGGTACCAACATACTCTGGCACATCATGTTGCAATAGGAATAAGAATATCCTCTCCCACTGAGGCCAGACAAGACAGCCCTAGCTAGGGAAAAAGGATCCAAAGTTAGACAACATCATAGACAGACCCAATTCCAATTGTTAGGAGATCCACGTGAAGTTCAAGCTGCACATCTGCTACATATGTGTCGGGGGCCCAAGTCTAGCCAATGCATGCTGTTTGATTAGTGGCTGAGTCTTCATGAACCCCCATGGGGCCAACTTAAGTAACTTTGTATGTCTCCTTTTGGTGTCCTTGACCCCTCCAGCTCCCTCAATCCTTCCTGCTACTCTTTCAGAAGACTCCCTAAGTGTTTTAGTTAGGCTTTTAAAACTGCTGTGAACAGACACCATGACCAAGGCAACTCTTATAAGGACAACACTTAATTGTATCTGGCTTAAATGTTCAGAGGTTCAGTTCATCATCATCAAGATGGGAGTGTCTAAGCAGTCATGGTTCAGGAGGAGCTGAGTTCTACCTCTTCATCTGAAGGCAGCTAAAAGATTGGCTTCAGGCAGCTAGAATGAGAGTCTTAAAGTCCACACCCACAGTGATACACCTACTCCAACAAGGTCATACTTGCTTCATCAAGACCACACCTCCTAATAGTGCCACTTCCTGGGCCAAGCATATACATACCATCACACCAAGATTCACCTAATGTGTATCTGTGGGTCTCTGCATCTGTTTCTATCAGCTGCTGGAGGAAGCCTCCTAAGAAAACAATTACGATAGGCTCCTGTCTGAAAGCATAGAAGAGTATCATTAATTGTGTCAGGACTTGGCTCTTTCCCATGGGGTGGTTCTCAAATGGGTCCAATCTTTGGTTGGCCATTTCCTCCATCTCTGCTCCATTTTTCTTCCTGCATATCTTGTGGAGAGGACAACTTTTGAGTCAAAGGTTTTATGGGAGGGTTGGTGTCTTAATTAGGGTTTACATTGCTGAGAAGAGATACTATGTCCAAGGCAACTCATAAATATCATTTAATTAGGGCTGGTTTACAGGTTCAGTCCATTATCATCCAGCAAGCATCATCCAGGCAAGAATGGCAATGGGAGAGCTGAGAGTTCTGCATCTTGATAAAACTGCAGCCAGGAGAGATTGTCTTCCAAGAAGCTAGGAGGAGAGTCTCAAAGCTCACTATAATGACACACTTCCTACAATAAGGTCACACCTACTCTAACAAGGCCACACTTCCTAATCATGCCAATCCCTGCATCAAGCAAATTCAATCACATGAATCTATGGGGACCAAAACTATTCAATCCACTACATTTCACTCCCTAGCCCCAATAGGCTTGTTCAAAAACAGGAGTCTATAGGGATCATACCTGGCCATAGCATAATGAGAAATGCCAACTTTAAAAGTCCCCATAGTCTATAGCAGTCTCAACTATAATTCAACTAAGCAGGCATGGTGCAGGAGCTTAAAAGTCTATAGTTCAAAGTCTCCCCTGAGATTCATTGAATTATGTAACTGTAACTTCCCTATAAAACAAAAATTAAAAAAAACAGATCACATACCTCCAACACACAGGATATACATTAGCATTCCAAAATGTAATGTTGAGGAAATACTGGACCAAATTAAGACCAAAATCCAGCTGGGAAAACTCAAAATTCTGCATCTCCATATCAGATGTCAAAGCACTCTTCAGATCTTCAATTCCTTTCTTCTTTGTTGACTGCATCAAATTTATTTCTCTTGAGCTAGTTCACTTCCTGTTAGCAGCTTTCCTCAGCAGGTATCCCACAACTTTAGCATCTTAATACCCTGGGGTCTTCAAGGCAACTTCAACTTCACAGCTTCTTGATCCAATGTCTGAAATCCACATATGATTTTCTGGGTTCCTTGAAAGGGCTTGGGTCAATTCTCCAGCTTTGCCCTTTGTAGCACTTCAGGATCCGGTTGATTCCACTCCACTGTTGTTGCTGTTCTTGGTGGTCATCCCATGGTTTTGGCTTCTCTAATATATTGGGGTCCTCCAAGGCAACTCGGCTTCACCAATAGCCTCTCATAGGCTCCTTTTATGGGGTCAAGCCTCAACTTCTTTGCCTGAAACCTTCAATCCTGGGTTGTTAACTGCAACAGAGGCTGCACCTTCACTGATGGCCTTCCATGGCCTCTCACAGTAACAAGCCTCAGCTGTTCTCCATGGACCCCTTCATACCTTCAAAATGTTTAAGACCTGGGTGATTCTTAAACATTACCAAGTCCAGCTGAGGTATGAGGTACAACTGTGACTGTCTCTGGAAAACAGCTGTTTTCTGCTCTTAGAAAACATTTTTCAGAAGCTTCATCACAGTGATGCCGATCTCTTCTTAATCACCACTAATTTCTTAGCCTCACCTAACCTGCGTCAATTGCCCCAGTAGTCTCCTTCTCTCCTTAACTCTAAAGCCAGAGCTACATGGCCAAAGCTGCTGAGTTCTGCTGTTTGCTGGGGCTAGAAATGCCCTCCCCTCCCCATTCTATTACATCATTGCTAGTTTTCTGTTTTCAATGAATTCATTCTCTGCCTAAGCTTGACTCTCCTGGAACTTTCTCTGTACACTGACTTTGAACTCCATGAATCCATGCCTGTCCTAAGTGCTGGGATTAAAGGTGTGGTCTACCAAGCCTGAATTTAAGCTTTTCTCGACTAGGAACTTGCTCTATACCAGCTGGCCTGGAATTCAGAGATCTGCTTGCCTCTATCTCCTGGGATTAAAAGTATATGTCCAGTGCCTGGCCCAAAGCTTTTCATTGCCACCGTTCCTCAAGATCCAGATCAAAAGTCTGTGTCTTCCAGCCTCAAGATCTAGATCACAGGTGTGCCCTCCATTTCTGGATTATAGTTCATTCCAGAAGAAAAGTCCAAATGAAAACAATAACCAGGTAATAATTATGCCTAGATATATCTTTCCCTTGTTCAACTGCAAAAACATAAACAATAAGCTTAGCTGGGTGGGATCTTGCCCCAAGGTCACCACTCCCTTAATCTGTTTATCTCCTTGAACATAGACTTCAACTCCATTCTACTTCCTGGGTTCCATTTAATAACTTGAACCATATGTTTTATATTTTCCCTTTCTAAGCTTGTGATGCTTGATCAAAATGCTCTTAGTGAGAGTAAATCAGAGGACAAAGTCTCTACTGTTTTGTTTTGTTTTGTTTTGTTTTGTTTTAAGACCTTCTTCAGTGCAATTAATCTGAATCTCTTCACTTTATCCTGGGCAGACTTTTCAGACAAGGGCAAAAGACAGCCACATTCTTCAAGAAAATATTACAAAAACAGGCTCTTGGCCATGTACTAAAACCTCTCTCCTCTGAAACCCCTTGAGCAAGGTCTGTCCAGTTCAAATCATCCTCAGCATCAATGTCTTCTACACCTACTATGAAGGGCTATTAAGCCCCACTTAAAGCATTCCACTGCATTCTAAATCCAAAGTCCCTAAATCCATATTCCTCTAAACAAAAACATGGTCAGGCTTAACACAGAAATACCTCAGTCCCTGGTTCCAACTTTGTCTTAGGGTTTTCATTGCTGAGAAGAGACGCCATGACAAAGGCAACTCTAATAAGTGACAACGTGTAATTGGGGCTGGCTTACAGATTCAGAGTTCAGTCTATTAGCATCATGGCAGGAAGGCAGGCATTGTTCAGGCAGGCATGTTGCTGGAGGAGCTGAGAGTTCTGCGTCTTATAAGACTGCAGCCAGGAGAGACTGTCTTCTAGACAGCTAGGAGGAAAGTCTCAAAGCTCACCCATAGAGTGATAGACTTTCTCAAACAAGGCCACAACTACTCCAACAAAACCATACCATTTAATAGTGCCATTCCCTGAGCCAAGCACATTCAAACACATGAGTCTATGAGAGTCAAACCTATTCAAATGACTACAGCTAATTTCTCCTTCCCTCCACTGGACATGCCACCTGGCTACAGGTGGTGGTGAGTTCAGGTTCCATATCCCCTGCTGCTAGGAGTCTCAACAAGTGTCACCTACATAGACTATGGAAAGCCTCCCTACTCTCTGGTCTCAGGCTTGTCCCTGAGATAGTGCATCTTCAAATATTGGAGTACTGTGGAACATCTTTTGGGTTTATGCCCAGAGATGAAATAGCTGGATCTGGAGGTAAAACTATTTCAAATTTTCTGGGAAAAAAAAAAACCTAAAAATTGATTTCCAATGTGGTTGTACAAGTTTTCACTCCCCCCAGCAGCAATGGAGGAGCCTTCCCTTTGCTCTACATACTGTCCAGAACTTGCAGTCACTTGAGTTTTTGATGTTAGCAATTCTGATGGGGTAAGATGGAAACTCAGAGTTGTTTTGATTTGCATTTCTCTGAGAACTAAGGACATTGAACATTTCTTTAAGTGCTTCTCAGCCACTAGAGATTCCTCTGTTGAGAAATTTCTGTTTAGTTCTATACCACACTTTTTAAAATTGTGTTATTTGGTTTGTTGCTATCTAATTTCTTGAGTTCTTATGTATTTTGGGTATTAGTCTTCTATTGGGTGTATGATTGGTGAAGATCTTTACCTCTTCTGTAGGCTGCATTTTGTCCTATTAACAATGTCCTTTGCTGGCCGGGCAGTGGTGGCACACGCCTTTAATCCCAGCACTTGGGAGGCAGAGGCAGATGGATTTCTGAGTTCAAGGCCAGCCTGGTCTACAGAGTGAGTTCCAGGACAGCCAAGGCAATACAGAGAAAACCCTGTCAAAAAAAAAAAAAAAAAAAAAAAAAAAAAAAAAAAAAAAAAAAAAAAACACCAACAACAAAAAAAACAATGTCCTTTGCTTTTAGTTTCATGAAGTCCCATTTATTAATTGTTGATCATAGTGCCTGAACCATTGTTGTTCTGTTCAGGAAGTTGTCTCCTATTGCAATGACTTCAAGGCTATTCCCTAGTTTCTTTTGTATTAGGTTTAATGTATCCATTTTTTTTTTTTTTGAGGTCTTCGAGTGAATTGGACTTGAGTAATAGATATGGGTCTATTTGCATTATTCTACCTACAGACATACAGTTAGACCAGAACCATTTGTTTAAGATGTGTCTTTTTTTTTTTTTTTTTTCATTTTATGGTTTTAGCTTCTTTGTAATTTATTTACCATTTCAGCCAGAGCTCACTTACTTTCAAAACCAATAAATACAGTGATAACAGGTTGTATTTAAATTGTGTCTTCGAATATTTAAACTCCCTGAAAATGACTCATGGAAAACCATATTAGTAACAGGAAGTTGAATGAGTAAAATGTCTCTCATTTGCAAAGAATAGTCTATCCTTAAGGAGTAGGACTTACATAAACTATGTAAAATCCTATTAAGAACAAACATTTTCTGGTACCAAATTTAAAAAAAATACTAAAAAAAAATGTATCACTGGGATATAGTAATGGTTTGATTTCTTTTGATTTCAGAATGCAATAGAACATTAGTATCTATCATGAAGCTTTTCTTATATTAAATCAAGGAACAGTTTTCTGTTGAGGTTATGAAGTGATTACTAAGCTCTACTAATTAAGTTGATGACAAGAATGGAATTGGGGATTTTGCTCAGTTGTCTCACAGAGGTTCGTAATATATAGGAGATGTAAATGAACAGTTCTCACTTCCATAGTTTACAGATGATAAATACAGACTTGAAAGGCATCACTGAAGTCCAAATTTCTAATACCAACAACCATACTCCAGATGATAGATGTACTTCTGACATCATCGAGAAACATGTACACACTGAGTGCTCCTTTTTTTTGTATCATTAAGATAAAGTGATAGAGAATGCTGAGGTCTCTTTCATCTAAAAACATGTAACATTAAATTTTGATAAATTGTTGGTAATTTTTCCAAATGCTATAAGTGAAAAGGAAAGAATATGAAGAAATCTTGAATGAATCCACTGGAAACAAACTACTGCTTGTTTTAATATAGTTAAAGACAGTTCCCCAGAAACATTTTGTACTGATCAGTGAATGAATTTCTTCTATTAGTTGTTTCATTTCCACTTTGAGTCACAGTCTTCTTCATTTTATTATTTACTTATTCTTTCATTTTTTTACTTATTCACTTTACATCCCACTCACTGCCCTCTCACACTCACCCCTCCCACAACCCTTATCCCTGTACTTCTCTTCTGAGCAAGTAGTGGGACCTGTGCATATCCTCTCACCCTTCTACTTCAGATCATTCATAGTCTTCTTAACATTTATTTTATTCAAGCAAAGAATCTGGCTGCTAATTGGGTAGTGCTATCTAAATCATCCTTTCTGAATCAGTGTCTAAGACACATGGCTGACAAATGAAAAAAAAAAGTATGTGCTTTTAGATTTTTATTTGTTTACATAGAGTTAGGCTTTAAAAACAACTGTCATAAATATTAACATACAATGGAAATTCTTACTGAGTCTTATTTATGCCGATTAAAATGCATAGAAATTGTAAACATTTAAAAAATATGTAGTAATCACAGTTTATTAAATGGACAGAATTGAAAGAATTAAAACACTAAAGGGTTTACTTGGCTGGCTTACAAGCTGTGTCTCAAGAAGTCCAACAATATCTGCCTCACACCAAGAAGCTAAGAAAACAGCAGTTATTCAGTTTACAAGGAGGGGTGTTCCTACCACACTGTCTAACCTAAGTTTCACGTGTCTGCGAATAGGCACACATTAAAAGTGGTTTACAGGCTACACAGAAGTAGACACATAGGCAAACAGGCAAAAACACATACACAATTTGATAAAGGCTATATTAAACAGAATCACACAAAAGAGTCATCCTGCCAAATATAGATACATCACTGGTTATTTGAGGTTCTCTCAAAATGCAGTATTAGCCATTATTAGCTGACTAATGGTCCCCAGATAACTTAGCTACCTCATACTGGATATCCATATCAGTGCCATCATTTATCAGCATAAACTAGCTCACAAAAACTTCTGTTATCTTCCAAAAACCTATCTTAAGTTTGTATAAAACCATTTGCTAGGCAGGAGATCCAAGACTTCATAAAGCAAGTTGAGTACTAACATGACATGCATGCAATCACTGCAATTTTCTTCTGACTCCGGAATAATGTGACCAGCTTTCTTAAGCTTCTGCCACTAACTGCTCTACTGCAGCAGACAGTAACCCAGAACAGGGAGCTAAATAAACCCTTTCTCCCTTAAGTTGCATTTGCCAGGCTAATTTATTACAGCCATAGAAAAGAAATTATGACAATGTGGAATAACTCCACACTGAAATTAAAAGATAACTTTACAGAAGTGCTCATTTGCTTTAAAGCATTACACATGAACCCAGTGTATGATCAAAGCACCCACATCTGGGTACTTGCTGAAAAGCAATTAAAGCATGTGTTTGCATCAAATAATTCAAGTGATTGTGTAGCTTTATTTATTGTTTATTTATTTATTTACTTATTTATTTATTGTGCATTTTATTTTATTAAAAATGAAAAATAACCCAAATCCTCACTTTCGGTTAATGGATAGACTATTGCACACCCATGCAATTGATTTTTCTAAAGAATTACAAGAGATAAATGCCACTAGTGCAAATGAATCTTTAAATAACAATGCTGAGGAAGTCAGGCTAAACCATATTTATACTGTGACTTTTCAACAAATGGTACAAAAAGAACCGGATTTTGGTTGAGTATCAGAGATAACGGGAACAGGTAATATGGAGGGCATGAAGCTAATCATGTAGATAGATTATGTTCTTTTTGTGATTAATGATTCTCAAGAGTATACATGTGTAGAAAATGAGCAAAATGTTCCTTTTAAATGTTTAGCTTGTTGTATGTCAATTATATTTAGATAAACTGAAAACATAAAATGAATCAAATTA
Source organism: Arvicanthis niloticus (assembly GCF_011762505.2). Classification (NCBI taxonomy): domain Eukaryota; kingdom Metazoa; phylum Chordata; class Mammalia; order Rodentia; family Muridae; genus Arvicanthis; species Arvicanthis niloticus. Next base: position 58,671,784 of record NC_047665.1, on the reverse strand, counting down.
AATAACTAACATGTATACCAATCTGGGACTCAAGGAATTGACAGAAACAGATTGTGCATTTATACAACCCCCAAGGAGACAAGATATTCAAACCAGTGAGCTATTTTCTGCTCAGAGTGAAACCCAATTCAACTGTACATTTGCATTTCATTTATGGATTCTAGGAATGATGCATGATTTTAGGAAGATTTTACTTGAAAAGAGGGTTGCTTTCCAATTGTTTTAAAAGCATAAGCTCCCTTAACTAACAATGCCAAGTAAGTTGAAAAACTGAGCCTTTGAATGTAATGAGGAAATGTCAGTCTTCCATTGTTAGATCCATTTTCTTTGAGGCATGAAATCTCCCCAGCAAAACACTTGAGCAGTTGGTGAGTGCAAACGGATTGTAACTGCTGATCAGTCTCATGCCTGTAACATAACAGAGAAGCCATGGTCAGCTATTGTGCTTCAGATAGGAAGAACTACGGATTTAATTTGAATCAACTTCCAACCATTGTGAATGAGCTCTAGCCACACCATCTGCCTCACAAAGGAGCAAGGCTGATGACTCCAGTTCTGAGTAGAGTTGGTCCCTTCCCACAACAACAGAAGGTAAGAAGCAGTCAGAAGCATTTGGGGGAAACTCATGCTTGCTTTTAAGGAGGTGATTTTTCTGTAGAAAATACTGGCTGTAAACTGGCTGATTAACATAGGAACCACTAAAGAACGGATACAGTTGGGGAGAGATGCAAAACAAAGAATGAAATTTCCCTCTAACTCCATGCTCACCTCCCTATCTTTCTGCATTTACCAGTTCCAAAGGAATGCCTCTCCCAAGATTCAGTGTGGTTGCTTAGTTAGATAAAGCTAGTCCCAAACATGACTTTACAATATTTAGCTAGGCACCGTATGCGCAGGAGATCACTCAAATAAAAGTCATTATGTCAGCAGCTTCTGTTCATTGGTTGAGTGCAAATATCTGCATCTGGCACTTTCAGCTGCTTCTTGGGTCTTTTGGAGGGCAGTTATGATAGGTCCCTTTTTGTGAGCACTCAGTAATAGTGTCAGGCCTTGGAACCTCCCCTTGAGCTGGATTCCACTTTGGGCCTGTCACTGAACCTTCTTTTCCTCAGGCTTCTCTCCATTTCCATCCTTGCAGTTCTTTAAGACAGGAACAATTATGGGTCAGAATTTTGACTGTGGGATGGCAACCCCCTCCCTTACTTGATGCCTTGCCTTCCTATTGGAGGTGAGCTCTATAATTTAACTCTCTCTACTGTCAGACATCTCATCTAACGTCCCTCCCTTTGAGTCTTGAGAGTCTCTCACCTCCCAGGTCTCTGGTGCATTCTGAAGGATCCCCACAAACTCCTATCTCCTGAGGTTGCCTGTTTCCGTTAGGGAAAGCTGGAAGAAGCTGAAGAGGAGGGCAACCCTGTAAGAGGGCCAACATTTCAATTAATCTGGACCCCTGAGATCTCTCAAACACTGGACCACCAACCAGGCAGTATATACCAGCTGATGTAAGGCCCCCAGCACATATACAGCAGAGGACTGCCAGGTCTGGGTTTGGTCAGAGAAGATGCACCTAACCCTCAAGAGACTGGAGGGCCCAGGGAGTTTAGAGGTCTGGTCAGGTGGGGGTTGGGAGGTTGGGACATCCTCATGGAGACAGAGGGCGAGGAGGTATGGGATGTGGAACAGTCAGAGAGTGGACCTGGAGGGGAATAAAATTTGGAGTTTAAAATAAATTAATTAATTAATAAATAAAAAAAGCATGTGGAAGATATTTAAAAGTAAAGCAAGTAAACGATGAAAACAGTTTAATTCTCAAATATAATTAACAGTGAATAACTTAATATTCCTTATTAATTTTAGTTGCTAAAATGACAACTAGATTATAAAATGTGGTTGAGAAAGACAGTAGGGGTCCAAAAAACTTAAGAAAGAAAACTGGATCAAGTTTCTTACTTTCAGGAAAACGTAGTTTCCTATTCTTTAGTGGCTGAGCAGAAAAGGAAAATATCAAAGAGTCCCTGAAGGACAATACCACCAATTACTACACTATGGAGAAATGCATACTTCTGTATGGTGTCCATATATGTTTCTTCCTATTCTAAAATTGGAATTACACTAGAAGCTAGAGTGTTTAAGTAGCCACAAGGAGGAAGGCTTGGCAAACCAGTACAATGGGTGAACAGAAGGGGAGTTTTTAGATATGGCAATTGGCCACTTATTCTTTCCAAGGAAAGGTTTCAAAGTGCTAATTACAGTCACTGGCCATGTGCTAATACTAACTGCAAAGTGGTCTGGATTCCTCAGAGGGAAAAGAGGAATTCTTTATTTTAATCCATGCAGATCCTCCTCATATTAGCCTATTCTGTTGATGAAAGCTAAAGTCCTTTCCTTGAGACTTAGTAGAAATTAATCAGTTCTTCACAAAATAAAGTTGCTATCAGAATAATTCATTAACTTTGTAAAAAACTCTTTAGATTATAATTCTCTCACTTACATATATATCTACATATGTAGATAGATAGATAGATAGATAGATAGATAGATATGCATTTTATGATTAACTAAGACTCTTTTATCTTATGCTTTGCATCACAACTCATTTGCCCAACCAGGTATTTATGCATAATACATTATGCATGTCCTATGATCCCCACATTAGTGACTTGAAGATATTGATGAAAATGATTTCTAAATAGACTTTATTTATTCTATAATTGTACATAATTCTAATAAAACTATTTTTTAAATTAAGCACAATAAGACACTGCAAATAATAACTAGTAATCAAATATAATCATTATTTAAAAGTTTATCACAAAGCAAAGTTAAGATCGCTCTTCCTCTGAAATCTCATAATGATACTTCAACTACTGTGTCTACAGACTATGGTGAATAAGGGTAAACAGACAGGCAGAGGAAAAGCATTACTGTATATCTCAAGAACCTGGAACTGAACCTTAAAATGTATACAATCTATAACTATTTCTGCCAGATATTAGTCAATAAAATGAGGATGTTGATAATAGTAGCAGTAATAAATGTATTCTTAATATGAGCTTGCCTTAGGGATTTTCTAAATCTTGAATAAGTGAATAGATGCAAAAATCATTACTTCCAAAAAAAATGAGCTCTTGAGATTTCTAGCTGACAGCATTACATGTGACCAATAATGACATAAGCAACAGACATCAATAATGAAATCAAACTTTGTTTCTTAAAAGATAGAATTAAACATGAAGAAACAAAATCAATTACACAGGTTTAGAATCATTGATTTAATTAGGAGGCTGTCTGTCAGATAGTCACCTTTCCTTGGCAATTGATTCTACTTGTGCAACCTTAGGCATTGCCTTGTGAATCTTGTAAGTTTCGCAAGCTTCCTGAGACCTGTAAGTTTTATTTTCTTCCTAAGTCTTCATGTGCCTCCCTACAGAATTGTCTGGATTGAGAAGCTGCGACTTGGCAGAAATTGATTACAGAGTTTAAACAAGTTTCCAAAGGAACGTTCAACTTAATGACAGGAAGATCTTAAGAATATTGTCAAAGAAACTTAAACTCTTGCAATAAAATGTTTTAAAATGAAGCAGTATCCAGTTTTTCAAAGTGTCAGATGAAGTCTACTGAGATGGGAAAGATAAACTCAAGGGAAAGATAAACATCTATCCCAAGTTGTGCCTGTTGATTTTTTTTACTTCAGTCTCTTGACCAGCTTAGAAATATTAGTCATATACTTCTAAAAATAAAAAGAACTTAGCTATGAATATGGATAAAATAATTGTTCAAGTTGACATTTGGGATATTTATGAGTAATCAGTTATGAAACTGGCAAGAGCTTAAAACTAAGGACCTCTCCAAATACAAAGGAATGAGTCCTAGAGGAGCCATGTAGTAGATTACATCTTGAGTCCTATGTCAAATATACACCCTCATTCTCTTCTTGTCTGGGAGTGACTTCCATCTGTCTGAGTTTAGATGGATTGTTTTTCATTTTCGGCAAGATATTTGGTTTTTACTCAACTGCTTACTTGGGGATACTATTGAGTTAGTCATTCTGGACACTTTCCATTGGCAGAAGTGAATAAAACTTCAAGTTCTAGGCTGAGTCATAAAAGTGAAAATCAAAACAAAACTCTCTTATGATCATAAGTGTCCATATTTGAATCATTGGAAGATGAAACTGTTTTCCTTCTGTTCCTAATTATGTTTTCACATCCCCCTTGCTGTCAGAAACTCAACTAGAACAGCAGGATCTGTGTATGATAAGTTTACATATGTGGAAGTGTATAGAAACTTGAAGATGGTATACAATTTAGAGTTAGCCATGGATGTTATTATAGGTTCCTCCATCATTTCTATGCAACCATCATTATGTCCCTTAATATGTAGCATATCCTCCTTATAAATATTACTATTGTAGTCTTGATAAACTGACCACAGATTTTGCACCAAAAATTATGTGCTCAAGTTATCCAAGAATTCTTCCTGTCTTCTTCTGCTTATTTTACAATATACATAGATGACTTCCATGTGTAAGTCACTATTCTATACCCAGAATCATGAAACTTAAAAGTAACAGTATTTATTTCTTACAAGGCATATCTATTTTCTTTATTTCTGCAAGTTAAAGAAGGAAGGCCAGAACGTTGGCACATAGTAGGCTTGAAAAAATTAACACAAGGTGCATTAGCAAAAGGAAGCATGTTGCAATACAGGCACAGCCTGTAAACCATGTGTGGTACATGTTATACTTGCATGCTGAGAGGGATTCAAATAATAAGATGCAAGAAAGCAATAGTGGGAAATGGCCTGATTTAGGTTGCTTTAAGAGAGGTCTAATTTAACCAGTCTTTTTCCAAATGTTCTCAATGTGAGCACTCTGCGACAAATACTAGCATTTTATAAAATGTTTCATATTATAACCACACATATGCAGGTGCATCAAAGTGTCTGTACCTACCTGTGTTACTCAGAACACAATGAGTAGTGCTGGCAGAATATTAGCTCTGACTATAAATGCTTATTCTCGAAATAAACACTGCTTTGACCTTAGGAAATTCTCCACATATCTTATTCTATGTCCTGGAAACTAAAAGAAGCTGTACTTTAATACCATAGATGTTTGTGAGCTGTGTTCTATCAAAGTCAGAAACAGAACAACACTCTGAACAACAAGGACAATTAGGTAAAAATGTAAAATATATAAACAAGAATATGTATAACTAACACATACACACACACATATGCATTTATGCCAATTGCTCATTCTCAGACAGCATAAATTAAACAGATTTCTGTGCAGTGAAGTAGCATTGCAGATGTTCTCTGCTCATCTCCTGATGTGTATCTATTGTCCATTTCATGTTTCTAGATACATACATCTCTGTGGAATTTATAGCTAAAGTAAAGACAAGGAATCTTTTGCAATTTAAACTATTTCCTTACATTTAGAAGGTATATCATTGTATACATAGATCAGAAATCAAGATAATAACTACATTCTGAGCTAAAGTCTGAGGAAATGGTATTTATATAAATAAAAATTTATTGGTCACAGCCACAAACTCACTTGTTTTATATTTCCAATCATTTGTTTGATTTCCAAAATCTACTTTTGACTTACAACAGTAGTTTTCCAACCACATGTACATGTCCACATGACCTAATGTTTCACATAAATACAGAATGCTACTATGTAGCAGCATATAATCCTGAAATAATCAAAAGATACAATAAGAAAGTTTAACAGAACTGAGGAATATAAATTTTTTCAGACAGGAAACATTGAAGAGGCTAAGGAAGAAGAAGGCGAGAGTACAGCAAAGACAAAGAAGGAGATGCAAATTGATTTGACATTTTCAAACATTTGTGATAATAAAAAAGTCCACTTCAGAGAGGAAAAAGTCAAACTTAGGCTTGTGGTTTAGTTTTGGTTTTAATATCTTTCACAAGCATTTACTTGACCTCAGAAAACTCAAATGATTGAATATATCAATATGTCATTTCTTCAAGCTAATACATTTATGAGTGAATAATGTTGACGGGCATAATTACAGGGAGAAAATTATCTGGAATCCACGCAGGCCAGGGGAACAGCAAGATGAATGCATAGCGAGTCTTGAGGTGCAGTACAGTCCTAAAGCCAATAGACTGGTTCTCATAGGCTTGCAGTGAGGCAGATGGGTAGCCCAATGTCATGAACTCTGAGAATTATACAGTTTGGCTGCTCCTCTTTAAGCAGAATCCATGTGGAAGATATTTTGTTATTAAAAATATTTTTGCTTTAAAAATGTTTTCAGTGTGTAAATACTTTTGAAGACAATCCTCAGAGGGTTTGGATGGGACCTCTGCAGATGAAGGCTTAAAAATGAAAAACTTAGGTGAGAAATGCAACTACACTGGATGCAGAAAATAGTGTTGACAACATTTATTTAAGGACTTCTCCCTAGAGAACTCCATATAAGAGGCCCTGACACAAACACAAGACCCAAAGAAGAGCACACCACAAGCTGAACAGAGTATGCAGCAGTACTATCTTCTCTCCCAACCAGTAAGCATCTGAAAATGTGACGTATGTATTTTACAGCCATCTAAAAAAAATGGAAAACTTATTATTTTCAGAAATAGCAAAAGACACAAATTTGGGGGATATGGGGTATAATTTTGCAGGTACATGTGAGTGTAAACTAATTCTGTACTTCCAATGTGGGAGAAGATCGCTAGAGTGAGAGAAAAAGAGTCTGGAGAGATCAATAGAATATTCTAAAGGACAAGAAACCTTCCAAAAACAGATAAAAAGGTCAGTCATCCTGAAGCAAAACCTTCAGTTTTTGTGTTTTGTATTTCATTCTTGGCTCTTTGCACAAATTGTTTCTTCCATCTTCTTATTATTTTGAGTTCAGATTAAGCAGCAAGAAATAACAATCCAACTGTGTAATTCCTACCACCAAAAATGGTAATGTTTTATTTGTTTGCTAGTTTCTCCTTCTCTCTCTCTCTCTCTCTCTCTCTCTCTCTCTCTCTCTCTCTCTCTCTCTCTCTCTCTCTCTCTCTTGTGTGTCTGTGTGTGTGTTTCCTGTGGCTGTCTAAAAGTCATCAGACTTTTTCAGGAGCAACCAAAACCTTAAATCCACCACACAACTGGATTCTGTGAGACATCTATAGATCTTCAAGTACAACACTACAGTCTTTGAACTTACATTGTACCAATTTTCTATTATCGTTCTTGTATTACATTCCCTATGGTTTGGGGTTTGGGGTTTGGGGTTTGGGGTTTGGAGTTTGGCTCTGTAGCCCAAGCTGAGGCCCAATCATTATACTATTACCTGTTTAAAGAAGGAGGTAATTAAGTAAGTGTATCACTTTTTTTATTCATTCATACATACATACATACATACATACATACATACATACATACATACATTTTGCCTCCAGATTGAAGCCCGCTCCTCTGAGTCCCACAATCACAAACCTCTTTCTCCATTACTCCCCCATTTCCCCTCCGAGAAGGGGAAGAATTCCATGGGTACCAATCTGCCCTGGCACATCATGTAGCAGGACTAAGCATTCTCTCCCACAGAAGTGAGACAAGGCCGCCCAAGCTAGGGGAAAGGGACCCAAAGCTAGGCAACAGAGTGACAGACTTCCCCCACTCCAATTGTTTGCAGACCCAAGTGAAGACCAAGCTCCACATCTGGTAGAAATGTCTAGGGAAACCTAGGTCCAGCCCACGCATGCTTGCAGTCTCTCTGAACCCCCATGGACCCAGGTTGGTTGACTCTGTATGTTTTCTTATGGGGCATTGACCACTCTAGCTCCCTCAATTATTGCTTCCAGTTTTTTACAAGACTCCCCAAGATCCAATGTTTGGCTGTGAGTCTCTGCATCTGCTTCCATCAACTGCTGGATGAAACCAGAGGCCAGTTGTGCTATCTGCAGACATAACAGAGTATCATTAATTGTGCCAGGGGTTGGCTCTCTCCCATGGAGCAGGTTTCAAGTTGGGCCAGTCATTGCTCTTTCCCTCAGTCTCTGTTCCATCTTAATCCCTGCACATCTTGTAAGCAGGACAACTTTTGGGTCGAAGATTTTCTGGGCGAGTTGATGTCCTCCCTCTGCTAGAAGTCCTACCTGGCTACAGGAGTTGGCCACTTCAGGTTCTATATACTCTGCTTCTAGGAGTCTCAGCTATGGTCACCCCCATAGACTCCCGGGAGCCTCCCCCATTCTGGGTCTCTGGCTCATCCCAGAGATGCCGTCACTTTTATTCATAGTTTACCATTGAGGATTTAGCCACATGGTTAGTGCTCCAGCTGCACCAGTGTGTTTGATGGAATGGGTGGTCGTGTGCCCCTCTAAAGCTATCTGCTGGCCATGGGTTCATTTCTAAATGAATGAGAGAAACTTGGACATAACTCACACTCTCTTCTCTGGACCCTTCATGAATATTCGGCTGGTTTAACACATTTTTTTGTGACATTCTGCATGCCCTTGAGAGAAGACATCTTGAACTCAGAAAGATTGGCTTATGGATTCTTCTTTATATTCCCAGAGTTAGAACATGCTATACTTACAAATTTAGCAAACATCTGATGTCATATTTATTCATCAGTATCTTCTCTATTCTAGCATCCTGTTAGTTTATAAACATTTACAGTTGAATAAATGTATGAATGGATAAATAATTGATGACTTCTGTTTATTTTAGCTCAGGTTCAATAGGTTTTTACTCATTCCTACATTTTTGTTTGATTCTTTTTTCCTTTCCTCGATATGTCTGTCATTTTAGCTTTTGTAAGACACCATTTTGAAACACACACAAATGTCTAGACAGAGTAGTATTCATTAAGATTTAACACGATTACTAACTAGTGCAAATTAGTTTTAAAAATACAAACACGGTAAACTTGCATTATATGTAATTATTCCATTCAGTGACATAACTTATTGAAAACACATAGAATGATTTAAGCACAAGGAAATTTCAAATTAATGACATGTGAGTTGACTAGTTACTTAACTTCTTTATTTTATTTTTAAGGATTTATTCAATGTGTATCAAGTTTAAGGTATGTAACTTGCATGAAATCTTTATGTGTATAATAGGTGTGTATGTGCAGACATATGTATAAACACACAAACACACATACATACATGTGTACACACACACACACACACACTCAGAGTTATTCTATCCTGGAATGTTTTATTATTTTGGGGAAACTAGTATAGCAGAACTCAAATCTTAAAATGATCTTTCATTAACTGGAAATTAGTGGCTCTCACATGCTTTCTATGATCCCTGTCCTTTTGTCACTAACAATAAATTAGCATTGCCAAAATGTACCAGTTGTATTATGGCCTTTGAAGCAACTGCAAAATATACTGTTGACAGGTTCTCAAATGCATCCCAGACCCAAACAATACAAATAAATGGAAGAAAACAATATAATCTTTCTGACATTTCCATGAAAATTGAATGTTCTTCTACAAACAGAGAAGAGCAGTTTCATTACAGAATGCCAAGGATCACATATCCATAAAATACCAAGAGATTCTGCATGTCATTCAATCACACAGCTGACAGTCTTCAAGGAGAACAGCTTTCAGCAAGATAGGATATTTTAATGAGCTAATTAGCTAGCTCCTGAAGGTGAATCTTTGACATTACTTATAGAATAACTATGAAATCTACATATCCCTGCTGTTATTTTAGAATAAATCATGTTACCTAATGACTCTTACTCTAATATTTACTTTAAATATGGAAATTTCATTAATATAATTTTTAACTAGATGAAAGGATATTTATATTTATTCTGCAGTGATTTTTAACTATTTCAACTCTGCAGTACGTTCTTCTTAACATTTGAGTAGCTATACCATAACTGTAAAATTATTCTTGCCTATCATCATTTCTGGTACAATATCATGTCCGAGTAGAAATAAACTGAGTCAAAAAATTGGATTAAGTTTTCCAGTCATGTCTGTGCGTGTATGCGTGCATTTGTGTGTGCTGTACGGGTATGAATGGGTGAATGTGTATTTGGAAATCAGAGGTTGATGTTGGGGTGTCTTTTTATTTATTCAAACATATATATTAATAAAAGATGCATTTAATTATTAACTATGTGTATGTATATATGAAAACCAGAGGTTGATTTTAGGTGTCTTTTTCAATATCTCCTTATACATGCATACATATATTGAGTGTATATTGTATATATGCACACATGCACACACATGCACATACACACATATATGTGTGTATATATTATATATATATGATTACATATCATATATATATAAATGATTCATTTTATTATTAATTATGTGTATGTGGTCTATCTGTATATGTGCCCATGATTGGAGATGCACTCAGAAGATTACAGCATATTCCCTGGAACTGGAATTATAGGTAGTGTTAGAAACTGAATTCAGGTCTGAAAGAATATGCTGACTGCAGAACCACCTTTCCATCCCTTATCCTTACATTCTGAGGCAAGTCTTCCCACTGAATGTGTAGCTCAATGTTTCCCCTAAGCTGGCTAGGTACAGAGGTCTCATGAATCTACCCCTGACTCTGGAGCTACATACACACCCTGCTATGCCTGGCTTTTTGCCTAGGTTCTATGGATCTGAACTCAAGTCCTTTTGCTTGTGCACTGAGCATTTTATTTACTCGGATGCTAAGGACGTGAAAGATAGGAGACTGCTGCGTTCATTATTTTGCAGCATCCTATTCGATTCACTAAAGACTTGGCTATAAATAGCATTAAGAATAAAAGGCTAACTAATTGAAATTATCAAGGAATGACAAAGAAAATCAGTACACAATTAGCCATGGTCTTACATTACAGTATCTTTCACAAGCTGGAATATATTTTAAATGAGCATGGAGGACAGAGGCAAATAAAAATAAATAAAAAGGCAAGAACCATTGAGTATCGAGAGAGGACCACTTCATGTGTACTTGCTCTGTATTCTCTCTCTCTCTCTCTCTCTCTCTCTCTCTCTCTCTCTCTCTCTCTCTCTGGATGTGAATGTCGTGTGTGTGTGTGTGTGTGTGTGTGTGTCTAAACTATATTCTGTGGGTTCTCTTTATTTAGGATACAAGCCTGTGGGCTCATTATCTTTAAGGGACCACCTGCCTCCAATCTACTTTGAATTTTCCAACAAAATAATTAAGAATATTCTTCCAACTTGTCTTGCCATTCCTCTTTTCTCTGGTAGGTGTAGCCACTGAAATAAAGCAAACTCTTTCATCTAGTAAAGTCTTATGAATGTTTTTAGACAAAGCCTTTGCAACTTCTTTCAGCCATGTGACTCCTCCCTAAAGCATTAGTTGTATATATGCACATGCTGTTATGTTACAGTTAACCATCAAAATGTACACACCCTTACAGAGTAATGAGCATTCTAAGAGCTGTTAATGTGAGTGATACTCATAAAAATCAGGGTACTATAAAGAGAGAGGACTGATAAAAATGTGCGTGCGTGTGTGCATGTGTATGTGTGTGTGCATGCATGAACATTCACCTCCCCATCTATCTTTGCATTTACCTGTATCTCTATCAAAAGGGGATTCCTTTTTGAAAGATTGGTCGATATAAATCTGAAGGCTTATAAGAGAATATGATAGGCAAGGCCAGCAGGCCGAACATCTGCTGTAGATTCGAGAAGAGCCAATACTGCAAATGAAGTCTGAAGGCCGTCTGCTGGAGCATTCGCTCTTTCATGAGAGAGGTCAGCCTTTTGTTCTATTCTGGTTTTGAGTGATTAGGAGAGCCCACCCACATTATGGAAAGCAATCTGCTTTACTCAAAAATCAACTGATTTAAATGTATATTGCATCCAAATTACCCCCATAAAAACATCTAGAATAATGATACATAATTACAATGATGTATGAACCAAATATGGGCTCTATGGACCACCCAAGATGACACACAAAATAACCATTACAGTCATTATTGTATCTTTGGTGTTTTAGTAAAATGCTTGGCTAAGCAGCTACTTAACACATGGCAATTGAAAAAGCAAATCGAAGCTGTTAAGCTCTACTGAAGAAAAACTGTTTCAGTATCAATGAAATAATGACCTTGTGTTGAAATTTAGACAAGGAGACGGGGGGGGGGGGTGCAGATATAGGGTGCTCGGCTATAAATCTTCAGGCAATAAAGACTTGAATAATAATAACCACAGTGTTATTCATAGAAGTAAAAGTGGTGTTAAGCCCTGTGGCAAGGCTGTTTTCAATGAAGACATACATGCTGTAGACACACACAATGAAGTAGCAGAATCATTCTAAGAAATGCAAAGTGAAGTGCAAAACTGTCCTGGGACAAACCATAGAGTGGACTTTCAGTAACCAAGGCTGTTTAATCGGCATACTATGCAATGTTTTTGTGTATGCCCATCAGCCACACACTCTGTCCTTCAGTGTTGCTAGGCAACACATAAATACGAGTATATATACATATTTCCACCCTCTGGACATAACCATAAGTAATAATTCTATTCATGTTTCCTTTTATAGTTCCCACAGTTAAAATTTTGAATTATTACAGTGCCAAAAACAACGTATTGTTAAGAGAGCTCTGGGCTGAGCTTTCAAGCGTAAAGAATCTGACATATGAAATACCCTTTGACATAAATTAGTTTAAAAGTATTTTTATTTATTCTTTGACAATTTCATGCATATGTAGAAAACATCTTGATCATTGTTTGAAATGTATTTTTGAAAACAACCCATCTTGGTCCTCCCAATATATATACTTCCAACATCATGTCCTTATTTTCTCTCTCTCTCTCTCTCTTTCTCTCTCTCTCTCTCTCTCTCTCTCTCTCTCTCTCTCTCTCTCTCTCTCCTGTCTTTCTCTCACTCTTTGAATATGTGTATGTGTGTCTCTTTCTGTCTATCCCTTTCTTCCTTCCTTTTTTCTTTCCTTTCTTCCTTTTTTCTTTTTTCCTTTCTCGTCTTATCATTGTCTGATTCCAATTAGTCCTACATGCATGAGCAACCAACCAGAGACCATATTTCCGAAGAAAATTACTCTTGGTTCTTCAGATGCCACCAGTTAGCCAATAACTCCAAAGCTAGGAGTGGGACAGTCCTCATGAGACATTACACTATTCATCTTGGATTTATTGCCTAGATTGATCTTGTGCAGGTTTTCTGTGGGTAACTAGCTGCTGTGAGTTTATGTTTGCCATAGCCATGCCAGGTCAGGAATACAGCTTCCCTTGCTTTCACTCCCATGATGAAATTTTAAGTTCTTCACAGCCCATCTTCTGTGGTGCTCTCTGAGCCTGGCAGTTGTTATCACTGTCACATTTATGTACATATTATTCTTAGCAGGTTCTATCACTTCTGTCTTTCCGTTGACCACTACCCAGTGCAACAAGAAAATTTCCTGCCAGTGTTGTAAGGAAAACTAATCTATGAGTATAAACAAAAATATTTAAAAAGAAATTGACAATGTATGTACTTAATAGATCAACAATAGTAGGTTCCCTCACTAAGTTTTATCTTTCTCAGCCATGGGATTTTAATAAGGTTTACAATACAGGGCTGGAGAAATGGCTCAGCGGTTAAGAGCACTGACTGCTCTTCCAGAGGTCCTGAGTTCAATTCCCAGTAACTACATGGTGGCTCATAACCATCTGTAATGAGATCTGATTCCCTTATCTGGTGCATATGATAAGAGTGACAGAGTAGTCACATACATAAATAAATATATCTTAAAAAAAAATAAGGTTTACAATACGAGATGTAAATGCCTTTCTATATAACAGACCTCAAATCCAAATACAATCTAAAAGCATTTGATTACCCCCACAGCATTCATGCTGCTAATGCATCTCTGGCTACCCTTGTCTACAGGTCAGTATTATAGCATATCCACTACCTCAGGTATGTGGTGGGCTAGAAGAGAGGTCAAAGTATTTAAGAACTGTTATTAAAAGTACGGTTGACTAAAATTAAAGCTTCTATCTTTGTTTCTAATTTATTGATTTCAGCCCTGCATTTAATTATATCCTGTAGAGTCTACCTTTAGGTAGGTCCATTGATGAGTTTTCATCCCCAGGGTCCTGTATAATACCGTCAGCCATCAGGGAGGAAGCTTTCAGGACAGTTTTGGTTTTGTGTTTGTTTCCTGTACAGTCTACAGCTGATTGGTTGTGTCTTCATCAACAGAATCTTACTCTCTTGTGATGGTGAGCAGGTAAAAGCAATGACAATAGTCTTTGCTGGTTTGGGGGTCCTCCAGGGTTCCCCTAAGCAATAATAATATTATCTAAGCAACAATGTTAGGGGATACCTCACATCACTCATAGAAATTCATTCAATAACTCATGTCTACAATGAGAAGTTTCTAACAATAATTATTTTTAAAACTTACAAAACAGTGAATGAAAAAAATCACAACTTAAACCTACCTTCCATTAAATTAATTCCAAAAATTTTATTGAATCATTAATTCTTAAAAAGAAATACATATTCATTTGGTTTCTAACTCAGAAAAATCGATTTATGTGGGACTGGAGATATTTCAAGAAATGTATTTCTTGTGCTTCTAGATTTTTGATTTCTGTATAACTCATGTTTCCCAATTTTACCTGATAAATACTTTATGCTTAATTTTAATTTAATTAATAATTAAATTTAATAATAAATCTGAATTTAATATTTCAACATACTAGCTTATTTAGAGCCTTCTTAATAAAATGCAAAATGAAAAAATTGTATGCTTATAATATGTAGCATTAATGCACACAATTGTTTTTATGTCTTTAAAAAGTTAAATTTTCTTTACAGTTTAATTGTATTGGTTTACTGCTAGCTAGTTTGATCACTGTTTTATTCATATGTGTGTGTGCTTGTTTGTAGGCATGTTCAACATGTACATAAGTGTGCAGAGGTATGAAGACAACTTTGAATAACATTAGCACTCCTCTTTTCTTGTTTAAGATACCACAAGCCATTGGCTTGGAGCTTACCAGTTAGGTTATACCAGCTATTGAGTGATACCTGGGCATCTGCTTGTCTCTGTGCTGGGATTTTCAACATACACCATCACATTTAACATTTTTATACAGTTTCTGGAGAACAAACTTGGATCCTTTAGCTGAAGAACAAATTCTTTATTCATTGGGCTGTCTTTCTACCATTAATTTCTCAGTGAACTAGACAACATTATTTTAGCCAGGCTGGCTGGATAATGAAAACCAGAGACCCACTCGTTCTCACCTGTACTAGGCCTTAGGTCAAGGCATACATTATCATGTCTTTGCATCATTTGTGTGTTGGACATCCAAGATTAGTTCTCATGCTTGCTGACTTTACACTTTATCCTCTATCCATTTCCTCAGTCGCTTATAAACTGAAATCAGATTAGTAGTTTATTTGATCTTATTCTAGAAGCAGGGATGAGACACATGCCTTGTGTACACTGGGCAAGCACTCTAGCACTCTACCATTAAAGTGTATCCCTAACCTCTTCACTTATTTTCTTGTCCTCATTAAGAACGTGGCTTCATGGAAGTATCTATGCTTAAAATAATGAATATATATCAGAATCAAAGACCATATTTTTCTAATTAATGACTGATTCAAGAACACCATAAATAGAAGAACTCTCTCTTGATATATCCATAGAAGTGGGAAAATCCTTAGCATTAAGAAGGCTCACTCCAATCACATTAGATGACTCTAGCTACTAGGAAGTTGTTTATAATAAGAGCCTTCTAATAATCTTCTAATTTGCATTTTAGATTTACCCTTGAAATCTATTTCTAGAAAGTCTTAAGAGCCTCAACCTCTAAGGCAAGTTGAGTCATTTCTCCATCTATTTGGAATAGAATTCCTTGAATTTTATCTGTGATGACTGAGGCAAAGAAATCCGGAAGGTCAAATCCAATTTAAATTTGATAATGAATAGGATCATAGAAATTAAATGCTACTTTTGAAAAGAAGGATTACTTAGGGCTAGGGTTGGCTCTGCACTCAAATGCATTCCGTGCTCTTGCAGAAGATCCAGGTTTAATGCACAGTATACATGCTGGGTAGCTTACATTGCCTGTAACTTTAGCTTCAGGGGAACAGATAACCACTTCTGGACTTTGTGGCCTACATAAACACATACATATAACTTTTATCTTTTTTAAAAACTAAAATTGGATAGTTGAATGAAGAATGTTGTTGATCAAATGAGGAAGAAATGAAGGAAACCTCAAAGAAGAATAGCCATTCTGGCATGTCTAGTATAACTTCTTCCAATATTGAGTGATGTTATCGAATGCTAAGCAGAGTGTAAGAAAGCTGTGGATGTATTGAAAGAGTATAGAAATGGGATGAGTTACCATCTGCTAAATCCACAGCTCCTAATATGGCAGTTTCAAGTACTCTTAAGTTTCAAAATTGCTCTGAGCAACTATGCCCTACTTTTAAAATTTAAGTTCTCTGAAAGTAGCCTAAAGTCTTGCCACCTCAACGAAGCCCCATCAATTTAAGTGACAAAGACATCATGATACTAAAAGTAAAGACCAATTTATATTGATGAAGTTGTGTTATTTATTTTTTGACCAATGTTGAGCTGATAATCAATAACTTCCTTGAGTGTATATTGCTTCTTTGAAAGCTCAAAAGAAAAATCTACAATTTTAAACTAAATTTAACTCTGTTGAATTTGACCTAATATTAAAATTATGGTTATTTTAGATACTAATGTTTTTACCCAACATATTTTTATCTTTAGCTTTATGTCTCCTACAATTTTGATAAGTGTCTGTGTTAAGTGGCAGAAAGTTTGTAGCATAATTGCAGCCATTTCTTTCAGCACAAGATTCCCCCAAGCATTATTGTCCACCAGTTACCTCGATATTTTCAAGAGTGATATTTTTGACAGATATACTGGTATATATCTGTAATCTCAACAACTGGAAGATTGAGGCTTGAGACTGTCATAAGCTCCAGACCAACTGAACCCACACACAGAGACATAAGGTGAAAACATTACATACACAGTAGGTAGTTCTCTCCTTTCAGTATAGCCATCTCAAGGCATGATTATTTTCCAAACAAATACTGATGCAAATGCTTATATGCTCTAATTATTTACAACACACACACACATACACACAGTGTTTGGGCATACTGACGCATTTCATCTTTTTCTATTTTTTTATTGAATATAGATTTTTTTTCATAGACTATATTCTGAGTATGCTTTCTTCTCTCCCCACTCCTTCCAGATCTTCCCACTTTCCCTCTCATCCAAGTCTCTACCCTTTCTTTCTCTAGTTATAAAACAAAGGAGCATCTAAAGAATAATAATAAAATAACATAACATAAAACAAACACTAACAACTGGAAGAATAGATCAAAAAATCAGAGGGAAAAAACAAAGAAAATGCACAAGAAATATAGACGCACATATTCACACACACAAAAATACCTCACAAAACACAAAATCAGTAATCACAATATATATGTATTATATATTTGACGTACAAAAAAGCCCTGACAAAGCATTAGAATAAGCTAATCTAAGAAAGATTAGCATTATTGTACACACACACACACACACACACACACACACAAAGTCATTGAGTCATTTAGTTGATTTTGTGTTGGCCATCTACTGCTGAAAATGGGGTCTATCTTTAAGACTAGTTTATCTACCAAGTGAGATTCTGTTAGAGAAAACTATTAATTTTTTTGGTTGGACATGTGAGTTTAAGTTCACTTTCTCAATTTTTCCATAGATCCCAGACTTGTGCATGTGTGTATTCTGGATGTTCATCAATTGATGATTTGTTCATCAATCCTGTTGTGGTTAGACCTTAATTCTTTGGGTTCCTTCATCCTCTATGACTCTTATGTTTTCTGTCTCCTCTTCTGAAGGATTTCCAGAGCCCCAAGGAAAGAAATTTGGTGAAGACATCCCATTTGGTTCTAAGCATTTCAAGATCCTTCACTTACTGCATTGTCCAGCTATGGGTCTCTTTATTTGTTCCCATCAAAAGCAGAAGTTGAGATTAAAGGAGGCAAGCCATTCTTCACGAATGTGGAGCTAAGTTTCAGTTGTATTTGAACACAGGAAGCTCTTTAGAACCTATGTGCCAAGTTCATTTTTCTTGTTGGCATTTGTTTGACCACATTTGCTAAAGAAGACCAGATTAAGGAGGGGGTTATGATCTTTCTAAGAAAGATTTACTCTGCATGACACGAATTCCCTCCTCAGCATTGTGCATCACTGTGCTTATGTGGCATCACCAGGCACAAAGCCATTGCACCACAGTATGTGGATGATGTCTGCAATTTGTCCACTTGTTAAGGGCTATATTGACATCAAGACCTAAGGCCTTTGGGACTATGGTCTTTTGAAAAAGCAAACAAAACTAAATGATTTCTGGAATAACTTCAAACAAGATGAGATTGTGTATCTGCTCTCTTTGAGATTACATTATACCTAAAACTTTGACTGACATATTGTAGCACTATTTTACGAATATACAAGTTACATATAATTCAATTGAAGAGACATTTCCTTTTCACATGCTTAGTAAAAGGCAGTACATACATACCATGATTATGCAGTATACTAACATAAAACCACACATATTCTACCTTTAAAAGGTAAACATTTAAATTTTTTCATATCTAGTAGGTAAAATAGAAATGACTCAGTATTCAACAATGATATATGGGCAGAAAGTTCTCACATTTTTATTTGAGATTTTGTATTTTCCTAATACATGTTGAGGAGATTGAAGAGACTTTGTTTATTGGGTTGTATCTATCAATATAATTTCTATGGGTTGTATATATTAATGCAATTTCTATAGACATGAAAAAAACATTTGAAGTATTCATTTGTTCATCTTTGGAAAATAATAATAATTTGACTATAGATTACTGTAATTTCTTGTAGAAAACACAAATGTTTCCTAAGGACAACATAGTAAATAACTATGGTGACTATTTTATATGACTTCTGGTTTCTCCAAAATGTATACTAGCAGAAGACAGCTAGATAATGCCTTCCCCTGAATTTAAGCCTTTGAAATATGTTGTTTAGATTGAGGTGAAAGAAAAATAACTGGCTTTATACAGAAAGTTGAAAAACAGAGGAGTCTTTTACTACGCATCTTAGGTAGATGTTGATATCACTCCTTGACACTAGATTCAAAGTTAGGTGATAACGTCTTAAACATTAACTGCAGTGGAGACTAGAAAGATCGAAAGCAGCAATCTGTCTGAATTTCATTATATATGTGCACTTTGAATGGGTGTTTTATTTGTGTGTGCTTGTGAAAAGTGTTTTTTTAAATTCCTAGGGTTGTGAGTTACCCTGATTTTCTAAAGGTTGCTATGTTTCATATACTAACAAAAATGACATTTTAAATGTCACTCCCACTAGATGGCAGATATAAATTCTCTAAAATACAAAGGTTTTATTTTTTTTTTTATCTTAGTTTATTTTGTTATTGCAGTACTAATCTCCTCCCTGGAATAAATCCTAGTGTTTCTTTCCTTTGAAGTGTCCAGCAGAATTGGCAAGTTCCAGGTGAAAGTGACAGAGCTTGTCCCCAAAATTAGAGGGTCTGGAAAGATGATTTCGTGATGCAGAGCACTTGGTGCTTTTGCTGTAGCCTTCTTTCAATCACTGTAATGTTGCCTCTGTGTGTGTGCACACATTGGTGTGCTCATGCATGGATAGCAGGGTTCAAAACAGGATATTGTTCCTTAGGATGCCATCAATGTTATCATTGTTGTTACGTTTAGCTTTTAAAATATAATTTCATGTATTTGAATGTTTTGTGCACCACATGTGTGCCTGGTGCCCATGGAAAAAGAGGACTCTGGATTCCCTGGTTCCAAAGGTTTGTGGGACACTATTCTAGGAACTGAACCCGGGCCATTGCAAGAGCATTGAGTGTTCTTAATTACTGAATCATGTTTCCAGACCCTCTATATTTTGGACAGCCTCTCTCACTTTCTCCTGGAATTCGCCAGTTCTGCTAGGCTGGCTGACCAGGAATGAGCCAGTCTCTGCCACACAGTACTGGAAGTGAAAACGTGCACCACCACACCTGCCTTTTAATTGTGGGCTCTGGGGATCAGTCTCAGGTCTTTGCATGTGCACAGTGAGCACGTTACTAATTTTCTAACTGCAGTTCTTTTGATAAAATGTCTACTAATCACTTCAATCTAAAAAATCCCATAATTTAGTCAACCATTCTATTAAATTAGAATGAGGTTTGAGAAAATAACAAAGCTAGTGTAGCTAATAATTCTATTAATTTTACAAGCCTTCCTCAAGGCAGCAGTCATCATACATTTGCATGAAAGAGAAATATTTAAGATGTACATCCAACTTCTAACAGTACACACACACATGCACATGCACACACACAGGCATACACAGAGTGCATGTGTGTGTGTGTGTGTGTGTGTGTGTGTATGTGTATGTGTGTGTGTGTGCGTGTGTGTGCCCATGTGCAAGCATCTTCACTGAAGGTTGGTATACAATGAAAATAGTAGAATTTTTCTTTCCTGTCTATATGTGGCAGTCTACAGTATTAGCCTGTGAGAAATATACAATAACCATATGCACAACTCTAAGCTAACATTCTAATTCCTGCTCAACAATCAATCTTATAGTTAAAATGTTCATTTCAACCCAGTCATTGTGATGTGACTCAAGATTAAATATTTCAACATCAATTTTATTTGTTGCCAAGAAATCACACTCAATAAATTATCTCCCAAATGTCACTGAGACATGAGGGTGAGATGGTGTATGAGATAATCTGTGCTGTGGTTGTTTATATATGAATTATTCCCCCATAGGTTCATGGGCAGAACTTCTTGGCTCAATCTTACAGCGTGCGGTCTGGTTTAGGGATATTCTATGAGTTTTAGGAGCTTGCTGAAAGAAGTGAATCACTGCCATCAGGACTTGAAATTTTGATGCCTAGCTCTTTGTGACAACCCCTAGCTTTCTGGTCAACCCAGCTCTGTACAAACAGTTCAATGATAATACCATCATATCCAACAGCCCATCCTACTACAAAATATTTCCTGCAGTGATAGCCTATACCTTGAAGCCATGAGGCAAATAAACCCTTTGCCCCTTTATGTTGATCCTCACAGGTATTAATGTTTGTAGTTACATATCTAATGAATGCAATAATATTACTCAATTATCAGCTTCTTCTTCTTCTTCTTCTTCTTCTTCTTCTTCTTCTTCTTCTTCTTCTTCTTCTTCTTCTTCTTCTTCTTCTTCTTCTTCTTCCCATTCTGCTACATTGGATAAAGTCTCCTTGCCAGATAGCCTTCTGCACCACTGGTTTCATGTACACCTACTTCTTATTTCCAAGTGGTGAATTTAATTTTTCTGATGGTGGAGTTATTCAAAGAATACAATTACATTATCTCCTGGGTGGTAGAGGTTATGTGATTTATTGATGCTACAAAGCCAATTTATTAGTGATGCTGGTTGTGTTCAACTCCCAAGTGCACCCTCAAGTGATACTGTATGGCTTATCTTGTCATTTCTCCTGAGATGCCTATGTAAGTCCTAGAAATTATTATTGAGCTCTACTGTAAGGTATCAGGAATTCGACCATTCTTACAACCTTCCGTCACCAACTGGTTAATAAAAGACTACAACAGAAGCCAAATAAATCCAGGCAGTTTAATAACTTAGTAATTAAGTTAATTAAGATAAATACACTAAACCTTGCACCTTACATATTTTGATTGGGAATGCAAATCCTGCAACAACTGTTAAAAATAACTAGTCAGTTTCTCAAATAATTAAAATTAGAACAGCTGTATAATTCAACAGCTTTACTTCTGGTCATGTAACACCACCTGAATTTCAAATAGCTTTAAGAATATTTACAAATACACCTTTAGTATTAATAACATTGTTGCCAATAACTAAATGGTAACCAAATATGTATTGACAAGGAATATACTGATATAGTGCTATAGATTCATGCAAAGGTAAATCATTCACCAAAAAAAAAGGAAGACCCCAAAAAGTAGTACCTTTGACATCATGCATTGACCTTGAAAACATTACAGTTGAACTAAATCAATTCAAACACATAAAGACGAGTCTTATGTTATTGTATTTATGTGGTGTAACAATAGTCAAATTTATGTGCACTATAAGCACAATGATGAATTCCAGGAGCTGGGGGGAAGGCATGGGGAGCTGTTTAATAGATACAGTTTCAATCTGAGAAGGTGGAAGGTTTGGAGATAATGGGTGTTGATAATGTAAATACAATATGAATGTCTTAAATACTATTGAAAAGGTTTGAAGATAATGGCTGTTGATAACGTAAATACAATATGAATGTCTTGAATACCATTGAATGGCATATTTAAAGTACTTAAAATGATAAGCACTGTTACTTGTTAATAACCATAAATTTTTGGAATAACTGTATTAACTCTTCAAGTCTAAATTTCTATCATTCAGAATTGATTTTAGAAACAGAATATATTTTCAGCTGTTTAAATGATGAATTTTATGCATGTATGTATCCATAACTCAAAAGAAGATAAATAGAGAAACATATTGAGAGGAGAATGCTGTTATGAACACGTCACAAAATTGCAAGTATCATTTCGACAAGTGCATTTGAAATCCTAACCATTTGTATAGAGCAACAAAGCTGAAGCAAATTCAATGTATCTCAGGGTGGAAAGGCCATGGAGAAATACATACCAACATTAACCCCTGTGGGTCACATGACCTATGTGAAGGCATACGTCTCCATACGTGTCTCCACACATAGGCACATAAATACATATTTAAGTAAATTATCTTTTAAAGTACAAATGTATTTTAAATTGCATTAAAACCCATGTCAGTAATTAAGAAAAATAGGATATATAAAGATAAATCAACATGTGGGAAAAACTTGCCCAGTCACCCATCATGTAGCAGGATGATTACCTCAGTAACTAATATTGAGCTAGAATCTTCTCCTCATCTAGCCTTCAGAGAGTATAGGATGCCACAGTAAATCCAAATCAAAACTAGATTAACAAAATCATTGAGCGTCTAATGGGAGATAATTAGATGATCTATGTCTTCAATTGGAACAGCACAAGAAATACCATGAGAAACTTTACTGTTGTCGGTGCACAGTTTTATCTCCCTCTCTTTTGAGAGTACTGAAAATGGAAACCTAAGGAAATTATACATTATTTTGTTACAGTGAACTGAGCTTATTTCTCCAAAGATTTGGTGTGGGTGTAAGCATGTGTGTTCATATCCATGTGCCTGTGTGTGTTTACAGTGGAGTGATTGATGAAAATATGTCAGAAGACACAAAATAGAAATTCCCTTGATGCGAATAAGGAAAAGGAGAAACTTACTGCTTAAGAATAGCTGTAAAGAATAGGGCACAGCACTGTTCTCAGTTAGAGACAAATGTCCATGAGCTTGAATATTCCCAAGAAGACAGAAGACCTGAACACTGGTACACCTGCCAGCTGCCATTAGAGGAACACCATAAGTGTCCCTCTAAGTTAATTAAAAATGATGGATTTCCATCTACATTTTTCTTCTATTGAAAGCTCTCACAGCTCTCTTCTCTCTTATTTCCTGATTTCCTTTTATCTCTGAATTTCCTAAGTTTGAATCTAAGAATGAATCATGAACTACACGATATTTAAAAAAATGCTTAACCTCATCTTTATAATCAGCAAAATACAAATATTGTTACAACTTCAGGTTATTATCCAAATATGTCTTCGATGACCCTGTGGATATAGCTGATTTGGTAATGGACATATGGAGAACATTAATGTATATAACATGAATAATTCATAGAGTCTTGATCAATGTCAAGTGAGAGAATATATAGGTAGAGTTTTAAATAATTTAAATAACCACAGAAACCTAACCCAATAATGCCAATAAATTCCCAGTATTTTTGTTATGTATATTCATATAAAAATTTTTATGTGATTTTATTTTCCCTTTCTGATTGATCATGAACACTTTCATCAGTTTGCATATTTGCCATGTCACCTAGGCAAATGTGCTACTGATTTGAAGCTGTTGGGCCATTTGTTTTAATAATCATCCCTTAGAAAAAAACCTCTGCTCATTGGACCTCTTCTCTAAGTATTCATATACTTAGAATCAAAATTATTTTTTGTTACATTTATTTAGTTGGTTACAAATAAGTAAAATATATATGCTTGCTATCTTTGTTTCATTTCATATCACTTCACATGCAGTCAATTGTTGGGCCTGACAGGAGGTCTAATCTCTATTCAACCTGCACCCTTCAGTCACAAAGGACATAGGTGGAGGGTGTGATAAACAGGCCCCAAGCCCTAGAGAGATTTACATACTAATGAGGTACCTGAAGGCCAGAGGGTGGAGTCAATTAAGCATTCCTACCCAGCCCCTCCCCCTCTTTCCCTCCCTATTTAACTAAGGTCTGCCCTGGGTTTGGGGGGGTGGGGGGGAAATCCAGATCCATTCACCTTCCGCTATGCCAATAAACCCATTTTGGAAACCCAAGGACTTGGGGCCATGTTGTGAGGAGCCCTGGAGAGGCCTTTAGTGAGCAGCCGAGCCTAATGTCCAACCTAGAGGAACCCTCTCAGCAATTCCCCAGCCAAATTATAGTCAATGGATAATAGTTAAGGGGAGATTAATGTAAGCAACATACAATTGACAACTATTCTTGTTTCTAGGACATTTTCTCACAACCATTTTCATATGGATGATCTTTAAGTATAATTTTAAGTACAATGTTATTTCTGTACAACTTGAGTATATAGTGAGTATCCTAGTAAATAAGAACATTTTAAAAAGAGCAAAGGTAAATAAAAATGAAGAGAGGGTGTAGAAGAGAAATATCCAATATGTTCTATATGTCAACATTTTCATTCTTACCTAAACTCAGAATGAGACCCTCCCCTTTTGCTATAAGGATATTCTACATAAGATCACACTGACTACATGGTCAGAGAAAATTTCAAGTGTTCACAGACAGTAATCTTAAAGTAGTCACAGAATTGCTAATATTTGGTACATATGGAACTTGTAGTCACAACTCCATGAAAGACACTGTTAATATATAAATAAATTTGGAAGCCATATCCTATGATTGGTTTTGGTCTTTTAGTTACTGAGAAGGGGTACTTGTAATTTAGGGTTCCAAAGCCTTAAGTGTTTCCTATAAAGAAGAATGACTCATTGGAAACATCCATTCTGTTTAGACTCCTGGTTCAGGATGTTAGACACCATTTCTCCATGGATGAAGACTTGATACAAATCATTATAGAATTCCTTCAGAAGACAAAAAAGATAGCTCTTATAAACAGCAACTGAGAACAGAATGAATATTCAATATTGTTCCCAACAAGAAGATATGTATGTGTGTTTGTATGTGTCTATGTACAGATGCAACATGGGTGTTTTTCAGAAAGCTGAGAAGGTAGGACACTTTATAAATACTCCAACCCTTCTACTCTAAAGATATGAATACTTTACAGAAATTGAAGTCTTGAGACTACAATGTAGTAAATTCATTGAAACATAGATTATAGGACACAAGAACATACAGAGAACTAGGTAGCTGGTTAGTGCTCAGACATAATCTAATTTTTTTCTTATACAAATTTAGAAAGAGTTGAGCAACAACAGAAATGGTAGATTGATTGTCAAAAAATAATGCAGTATCTTTGTGCCAATTAATGACAAGTCTATAAACTTTAATAATCAACCAAGTGGAAAATAGGAATGATAAATTCATTAAAACAGAAGCATTTTGGATTCAAATCTCACTTGCTTAATGAAACTTTTCCTCAGAGTTTACTTACAAGCCTTTTTACTATACAAGAAAGTTGTTTGAGCCTAAGTAATTAAAATTGTGCTATTTAGGACCATAAAATATGTGCCCACTATGATATATGTGTTTTGATCCAAATAAGACAGTAACTAATATTTAGTTGGGTGAGCCATGCAGTACTCTGGAAAGTTCTCTCAATTAGTCAAAAACAATTTACATAATAGTTGCAGAAAAATAGGTACTATAACCTACTGAGTTTTTTAAAAAGTATATTTATTTTCCAACACACAAGTGTCCCTGCATATGTATATGTATATACACATGAATGTAATACTCAAAGAAGCCAAAAGAAGGCAGTGGGTCTCCTGGACCTGGAGTAACTGATATTTGTAAACTGTTATGTAGGTGCTAAAAATCAAACCTGTGTCTTCTGGAAGTACAGCCAGTGTGCTTAATCACTTCTGGTCCAACTACTGAATTTTAAATGTCTGATCTCTCTCTCTCTCTCTCTCTCTCTCTCTCTCTCTCTCTCTCTCTCTCTCTCCATATATATATATCTCATCTATATCTTTATAGCTTTGTTGTCAATTTAACTGCATCTGGAATTAAATAAAACCTTAAAAGCTTGGTATAGCTGTGAAAGATTGAAGGATTTTTCTTAATTGGATCATTTGAAGTGAGAAGACCCATCATAAATCTGTTTTATATTTTGAGGTGGAAATAGCCACCTTAAATAGGGATCACATCATCTGGTGGCAGCCTATTGAAAGGATGTAGAAAAAAAA
The DNA here is from genome assembly GCF_011762505.2 of Arvicanthis niloticus. Classification (NCBI taxonomy): domain Eukaryota; kingdom Metazoa; phylum Chordata; class Mammalia; order Rodentia; family Muridae; genus Arvicanthis; species Arvicanthis niloticus. The sequence goes on along the minus strand of NC_047665.1, from coordinate 58,645,160 downwards.
ATGCTTGCTCTTTGCTTGCCTGAACTCACTCTTGCTGATAAATCCATTCCTTCGCTAGTATTATAGCCTTGTAGACTGAACAACTACTGGATTTTTATAATTTACAATGGGAAACAGCCATAGTTGAATTGTTGGGCCATAACCTGATATATATATTCAATGTCCCCAATCACCTTGCACTAAGCCATGATGCTAAATCTTCTTTCAACATCTAATCTAAATCTAACTGAGGTGAACAAACTTCAAGTTTCTAGACTTAGACCAATCAGAATGCTCAGCAAGTAGAGATGCTTGCCACCAAGCTTGATGACCTGAGCTTTTAGAATCCATATAGAGGAAGAAAGACCCCAGCAACTTGTCTTCCAAGCTTCGTATGTTCTCTGTGACAACTGTAAAATAAATACATAGATGTAAAATATTTTAAAATAATGTATATATTTTCAGAGGAAGGTATATTTATTTGTATTAAACTCAGGCTAGTGTTATATTTTGGCAGAATTTCTTCAAAACTCTAAAAGAACTTAAAGGAATCTAAAGACTATTCTTCTAGCCCAGTGTTGGAGGTCTAATTTTTTGAGAGGATGCATTTAAAGACCAATGCAGATGGTCAAACATCTGACTTGCTAAGATAACAGATAAATGACTAAGCTGCTCTTCAATCTAAAGTATTGGCAACTATGCTTGACATTTAAACATTAAAACTTTCTTAAGTTGTCAGACTCAATGGAAGTTATTTTTTATTTTAGATGATTTCAAAGTAACTCCTGCTAATTTAAAACTCAAATCATTATTCAGAAACATCAAAAGTGGAAAAATAAAACCATGTAACATTTTATCACCCAGAAGATCAGCAAAATTGCAAATATAACAATGATGTATTGCTTGGTGTTGTATAAACATGAGAGTTTTCATAGACAGTGAGTGAAATGGAATCACAACAGTCAATTTGGAAGGCAATTTAGCAAAGTTGCATAAAACTTCAAGCAATTTATATTGTAACTTATAGATTATATTTGGATATATATTCTAGAAAACATTTAACTGTGTGTGGAAGAAGAAAGAGACAAGGACAGTTATGAGAACATTATATTGTCTCATAAAATGGGAAAGATATAAGTAGATATAACAATATGGCTGACAGATTTACAACAGAGACTTGAATCCTAAAAGTATATGTGAAATATAATTTTTATCACTTGTAAATATTTAAAATTTCCTTATGAACATCTGATGATTAATTTTTAAGATAGATTCTTAGTCTTCTAATTTTTTATTTTCTTTACATTTGCACTGCCATTTATAAAGGGAAGGGAAATAGTACTGACTGTAATGAAAAACTAAAGTCTGGATGGAAAAGAACTCAGGACCTCTGGAAGAGCAGTCAGTGCTCTTAACCACCAAGTCATCTCTCCAGTCCTCAGAAATTATTCCTATGTCTTGTGTAATAAACTTTTTTTTAATCTAATATATTCTGTTCATCATCTCACACAAACATTATTTCATCAGGTAGATTAAGGCTCTTTTTAGTGAGAACTGGATGTTTTCCACATAAAGCTTGCAGTAGACATATCTTTGCATCCTTATGAAGATGGCTTGGTAGGACTATGACCGCCTAGCTTGCCTGCAGAAAAAATGTAGTATCCCAAGTTCTTCTGCCCCCTCGTGAAAAAAAAATTAAAATTTAAAACCCAAACTCCAGATAGCTTTTAAGGGTTTAAAGAGGTTTAAGCTAGTTAATATATGCACAGAACCCAGAGAGAAATGGGAGAAAGTATGAGCAGAAGATAAAAGCTACAATGTTTGCATACTGGGATACCTTTATTCTGAGCCTCACAAATCTCAGGGAGTGGTAGGCCACTTACAGAATAGAGCCAAGGCTATTATATCTGCAACACTAAGCAAACGACATAAAGGAAATTGCTTGTTTTTAAGTACAACTAATTGAGCAATCTGTCTCACTACTAGGACATTAATAACATGTAGGGCTAATTCTGGGAAACAATTTAGTATAAGGGATGGTTAGCTTCATTATTATTTCTTCATGAGCAAAAATGAGTGGTAATTTGTAATTTTCACTACAAAGCAGGATATGGAGAAAGAGAGAGAAAACAAGAGAGGCTCTTTTTAAATGACCAAAATCCTTACCAATAATCTTCGTCTTTGTAACAACTCCCAATGCATAAATACTAATAAATGTAATGTAAAAGCAATAAATTAATATTACATGAACACTGAAAGCAAATCTACATAATTTTATACTGTTCCAAAAATTGGCTTACTACATTTACATCATATTAATTTGAATGAGTTTACTGTTCAATTTTATGGCATTCAATAAGTATGTAAAATTAAATTCCCACAATTAACACGAATTGAAATAAATTAATAAGTACAGCTAACAATGCATTGTTTGCTAACAAAGTGCACATTTAACGAACGATGAATAGCAAACACCCACTATGAAAAACATCAGGGCAAAACAGTCACTGCACAATGTCAGAGCATCATGAAGAAGAGAACCTCATGCTCCAGATCCAAAGGCATGCACAATTATAATTTCATTTCTTATGATATACCCTTTAATTGCACTCATTGAAAAAGCAACAGTAGAGAATTTAATACTCTCTACAAGGAGAATAAACATAATCCTGTTTTCTTGTCGAACAGTGACCTTTAACTAATTGTGAAATAAACACTGAAAAATGTTACTTAATATTAAATAAAAATTATTTTGAATCAGTTAAAGAAGCTATAATTAATATTAACTGATTCCAGTTTTGAAGGTCAGGTGGTTCTTAATTTACTTTCTCTTCAGAAAAAAAATGCATTGGGGAGAGATGTGATGTCCATGTTGGTTTCCCTGTGTGCATTTAGAGACAGGTCAATGATCTCTTGCAGCTACTAATTGGTAATACTCACCTCTGGAATACACCTCACTGGAAAGCATATTGACCTGTTTTATCAAATGCTAACAAGGCAGCTTGGGCGAGCCAACTGTAATATATTCCCTTGAAAGCAACTTCATGTACCAAGTCTTTACTTTGTTTTCTACAACCATTATCAACAAAAATCACACTTACTAGACAGAAAAATACTGTCTCTCATCCCAAGGACTTTCTTTACGAGACGTATATTGACAACAAAACAAAAACTAATGCAGAACGCTTACTGTCTTTAACTTCATAGTGTCAAGTCCTAATAAGCAAAGTGGTTCCAATGACCATGTAAACTACAACCCCTTTAAAAAAAAAAACAGTGATTTTTTTATTAACAGAGTTTTTATATAAAGTATAATAATTTAAAATTAAAACCACCTTGATTAATAAAAACTAGAAGATAAATCAAGAATGTAGCACCATAGATTTCACAACTAAGCTCATAGGGTGACCTCATCTTTTTATGGTAGAAACAAGAGTGGCAAATTAGTTCATATGTATGAGGCAAAGCTTATGGAGAAAGTTTGCATGACAACCCACTCTCACAGTAACTAACCCATTCTCGTGACAGCAAGAACCCATTTCCTACAGAAAGAAACAGATTGTTTTCACTGATGTATTTAACAAAATCATGGGTACCTCACAATACCGTCATACGAGTTGCTAAGGTTCAATTTGAGTCTCCCAGGGAACAAGTTATGCCCCAACTATATTAGAGGAAACATAAAAAGATGAAAATATATGCATAGGCTCTTATTATTTCTACAAAGCATTTTCAGATATTTATGGTCTTTCTAGCAATCAGACTAGAAAATAAAATATTCTGAACATTGGAAAAAATGAACCTGTATCACATTCTCTCCCATAGCTACCCCAATTAGTTTAGGAAGAAAAACACATGGCCTGTTGACAAGACATGATCAAGTGTCCCTGTGAATCCATGCATGGGGTTACTGCAGCACCCAGTATGTGTGAAGAAGTGTTCTTCTTTATAGTCTACAAAGTTATTAAGCTGAGATGGAGAAATTTGTTTCGCTGCCAAAGATGAAACTAAACAAAACAAGTTGAACAGATTTTCCTAAGCTAGGCAGCAGAACAGTTTAACGATTTACTGATCAATGAAATAGAAATATGGAGTTAAATTTAAATGCTAACCCATTTAAAGAAACAAAGCAGAAAGCAAACCTAACACCCTTAAGCCTCTAGTAGTAAGGACCCAGTTGTATGTATGTCAGATTCTAAGTTACAGAAGTTTTGCTCACACTTGTTAGAAAAGACAAATCATAAACTCAGATGCAAAAGCAAGCAAGCTAGCAAATAAACAAACAAAAACCAGCCGTTACAGTCTTTGTGGAGCAGTATTTCTCCATGCTGGAAGTACTGAAATACTCATATTTTAGCCCATTTAAAAGTAGGCTATATTCATATTTGCTTTTTAGACATTGTGTTTCTGTGTATCTAAGAATAAGATCATAGATGACTTTAATACACCTAAAAGAAAATGATTTGCTCCAGAATACAAAAAGGATTTTTCTAGCTTCTCTTTGCACTTAGTGATGGTTTCATGTTAATGGACTTCAGAGAATGTACTTATTAGTTACTAGAGAAGATTGCATTTACAAGCCTGATTGTTGCTTCTACAGTTGTTTTGAGTTATAATCTTGAGTGAACAAACAGAAGAACCATACATTCTAAAAACACTAGAACCAAATACCATTTAATTATAGTCATCTTGTGCCCAGCTGATACCAAGGGAATACATAAATACTGCCTGCCTGAAAAGTTACATTGATATTTTTACAATGTAGAGCTGTTGTGCACCATGGGTGATATTCAAGGTGACCTTTTAGCAACGACATTTCTTCCGTTATTCTTTATCTTTTTTATTTTTGACTTACTTTACATTCAACTCACTGCTCCCCTCCAGGTCACTCCTTCCCCAAGTCCTTCTTTGTCCTTCCTCCCCTTCTCCTCTAAGTCGGTGGGGCCCCTCTGGGTTTCCCTCTATAAAGGCACATCAAGCCTCTGTGAGGCTAGGCACTTCCTCTCCCATTGAAGCCAGACAAGACAGCCTGTCCAGTAGAACATGTCCCACATATAGGCAATAAGTTTTGTGATAGACCCTGCTCCAGTTATTCCAGACCCACATTAAGACCAAGCTGGACCAAGCTACATATATGCAGGGAAGCTAGGTCTAGCCTCTGTATGTTCTTTGGTTGGTGGTTCAGAGTCTGAGAGCCCCAAGGGTCAGTATGCCTAGATTATACTGTTCTAAAGAGAAGTAACCAAAAGTTCTAAACAGGCAGTGTCCTGATTGTTTTTCTCTCTTGATCTTAATATACTTAGCTTTATCAGCAACTTAATATTTCTAAGGTTTCTGTTTTCCAATTTTATCCTCCGTTTCCCCCTTTTCACTTTACAACATCAGTGTGACTCATCCAATAAAATGATGACTCCCTCCCTCCCTCCCCTCCCTCAAATCCTCCCTCTGTTCTTCCCTCCTTTCTTCCCTCCCTCCTCCCATTCCTTCCTCCCTCCCTCCTCCCTTCTTTCCTCCTTCCCTTCTCCCTCCCTCTCTCCCTCTCCCTCCCTTCCTACACCCTCCTTCCTCCCTCCTCCCTCCCTTCCTTCCTCCCTCCCTCCTTCCCCCTTCCTTTCTCCCACACCCTCTCTATCTCTCCTCCCTCCCTCCTCCCTCCCTCTACCTTCCCTTCCTCCCCAGTCCCTCCCTTTCTTCCCTCTGTCCCCTCTTCCTTTTTTTCTGTACTTCCTTTCTCTTTTTCTCCTTCTCTTTCCCTGCCCTCCCCTCTCTGCCTCTCCTTTCAATGGCAAAAATAGTCTCCAAATCTACATGTGGGTTTGAAAAATAAAACATTTTAAAGTTTAACCCCATAAAAATTCCTCAAGTGAGCTGTGCATTCAATTTTGTAGTTTCTACAAGGCATCCAACAGTGCCCTCTAATGCCAGTTTTTAAAATAATTGTTCCATAGTTTTGTTTTAATGATGATGTTAAATCCATATCAAAGAATAAAATACTATAAAATATTTTCAATTTTAAAGACAATTTTTACAAAATGTTTTTTTTAGATTTTAAAATTTAGTGACAGTGTGATTACATTATTTTAACTTATTCTGATTATATTGTTTAATTTTACTACTTCTGCTGATTGTCACAATCAATGTCCAATGCATTCTGTAAAGACACTTAGCAATAAATAATTAATCAAAATTGTTCTTAATGGCAAATAATAGTAACTTCTATATTAACTGCACAATTTATTACTGTAACTAGATGGATTTTTGGCACTTTCTAATTACAAATGTTATAGACTTAGGCTCTCCAAAAGAATTTTAAGTGTATAGCTATTAACATTTTGCTTACATATTTTTATTAGTCAGTATTTGTAGCATATATTAATTCTGTTTTAGGAATAAATAATAGGTTTGCCATCTTAAGCAGTAATTTTATCAAATGTGAGGAGTATTCCAAAATGATTTTTTAAAAAATTCAAATGGATAGCAACTATTGTATGTATAAGCATACTAGCTTCTGGGTAAAAACATCACAGTAGACTTGCCTCTGTGTATCCCAGAATGAGAAGTCAGAAGAACACAGACTCTTCAAGAGATAAGTGGAGGTGTAGAAGAAGAAAAAGTGATAGGGCAGAGAAAGTGATAGGGCAGCCTGAATGTGTATATGGACAACTTGTGTGTGCCTAGTGACTGCAGGGCCAAAAGCACCAACCCCCCTGAAACTATATAGTTAAGTCTGTTTGTGAGTCACTATATGGGAGCTTGAAGGCAAACCAAGGTCTTCTATAAGAGCAACTATTTCTCTTAACTGCTGAGCCAACCCTCCAGCCCCATAAAAGTCTATTTTAAAAGGAAAAATACTGGTAAGAAAGAAGAGATATTTCCATAAACCAAAACCTAAGCTATTTGCAAAGAAATATCTGCTAAGGAAATATTCACAGATATGTGACTGCCCACAACACAATTAAATACTACAAGAAAGAACATAACAAAAACCACAACAACCTTGATGTTTGATAACACACAAGTAATTGGATATCTTAATTTATTTTCAATTTTTATTTTGTAGCCCTTAAAACTTATAATAAAATATTCTTTTTTAAAAAAATAAAATATTCTTTATGTAACCTTAAATAAATAAAAAATGTGAATATCTGTTTAAAAAAATAGAAGTTGAATTGTTTTGTCTGTCTTTGTCAGGTCTATACATACATGTTTGTAATACACACAGAGACCAGAGGGGGAGCTGTACCCTTTGGAGTAGCAGTTACAGGGATTTGTGAGCCATTCCATGTAGATGTTGGGAACTGAAGTCCCTTGATAAAGCAGTGAGTGCCTTTACTCTCTGAACCATTTATCTAGCCTGCAAATTTTTCAACAGTAGTCACATTAAAATGACAAGTCTTTTCACCCAAATTTATTACCTAAAAGTTGATATATCTCTAGTAAGTCAATAAGTAGTGATCTCGGTATTTTGTCCTGGAATTTCTTAAGATAAGATGATCTGAAAAGATCTTAGTCACAGGGATTGATTATGAGAACCTGGTAGTGACACAGAGAAACAGAAGTAAAAGAACCTTGCTTGGAAGCAAGTTGCTGGGAAGCAACTGAAAGCAAAACAAAGCACAATGACGAGTATCTTAGTAGCTTTAGTCTATTAAATAAACCTAGCAAAGGTGAAGAGAGATGATGTTAAAAGAAAAAGAGGTCTGAATCTTAACTAATCAATATTGACAACATGAACAAGAAAAGTCCTGGAAGAAAGATGGGGATTTCAAAAGGGATATAAAAGTTCAAGAGAAAGATATTTACTACAGACGCAGAGATGTAACACAGCTTGGAGAGAAAATTTAAACCTGTTGTTCCCATTGACAGATTTCAAGTTAGTTGTAAACTCTGTGGGAAAGGGCTTTGGTGTCATCATAACAGATCAATGAGAGCACACCTTTTCTGTCCTTCACATTACAGATCCCAAGGCCAGCTAAAGACTGCATGGTCACTCACGATTTCAGCTTCTGTGACCTTGCTGCTTCTTCATCAGCCCCACAAGTGCAGGCTGCAGGGGCTTTGCCAGAGCAAAGCGGCTCCATGCCTGGGTCATCTTCCTTGGCCACATGCCTCCCTGTCACTTCAACTCCACCCTCTTTCCAGGCTATTTTCCAAAACCATTCTTTTCGTTACAAGCCACTTTCTCATGGGCCCTCTCACACATCATCTCCATCACTAAATCATTTCAGCCGGAGGCAAACATGGCCTCTGTATCAGTTACTTTGGCCCAGATTTTGGAAAGATTTCTATTTCTCCAGTCAGGAAGCCAGGCAAATAGGAGCAGCCCCTTCTAGAGTAGCGAGCTTGTGAGACAGTGGGAATGTGAGGCGTTGGGTTGGGGTGTTACAAAATAGAGGAACAAGAAGTAGAGCTACAGGCGGGAACCAGGAGCAGATAAAACCCCCAAGTCCCAAGTCCCAAGTCCCAAGTCCCAAGTCCCAAGTCCCAAGTCCCAAGTCCCAAGTCCCAAGTCCCAAGTCCCATGCCTCCTGTGACCCACTTCTATCAGCCTAATGTCTAATCATGACTAATGTTTAATGGCGCTGCAGGCTGTAAACCTAAGGATGATGCAATTAAAGTATAATTCTTTGAGGACTTTCCAGCTTCAAAATGTAACATTCCCAGAAGTTTCTGAAATTACTCAAAAGAATCCACTCTGTGTCTGTTTGCCCTGCCTCACCTCTTCTTTCACACAAGAATTACACAAAGTCATCCTCTTACAGTTTTCCCCCATACCCTGTGCATCCTGGCTGCCCTGATGCTCTTCCCAGCATTCAGAACTCATTCACAGGAGCAGGGTCAAGGCTCGGTTGTGAATTAGAAGGTTATTAGGTAGTGTAATCTTGAGTAAGAGAACAGAAAAAATAAGTACACATTTCAAAGAATGTTTACTAGATTGAATTTGATAAGACAGGGTAGTTCATCAGTGGCTTTTGCATACTAGAGAGGTTGAGTATGCTTTAGTTTTCAGCCCAGGAGTATCGACGTCTTAGTGATCACAATCAGGCTGGAGGGCTGCTGGGCTTCTGTACTGACTGGTTTTGTGTGTCAACTTGATAACTTATGCTGGAGTTATAGCTTATGCTGGAGTTATCACCGAGAAAGGAGGCTCCATTCAAGAAATGCCTCCATGAGATCCAGCTGTAAAGCATTTTCTCGATTAGTGCTCAAGGGGGAAGGACCCGTTGTGAGTGGTTCCATCCCTGGGCTGGTGGTCCTGGGTTCTATAAGAAAACAGGCTGAGCAAGCCAGGGGAAGCAAGCCAGTAAGCAGCCTTCAGATGAAGATGTAGAAATCTCAGCACTTCCTGCACCATGCCTACCTGGATGCTGTCACGCTTCCGACCTTGATGATAATAGATTGAACCCCTGAACATGTTAGTCAACCCCAATTAAATATTCTTCCTATAAGAGTTGCTGTGGTCATGGTGTCCATTCACAGCAGTATAGCCTTACCAAAGACAGTTTCCGTCTTTTTTGAAAAGCTGAAGAAATTTGGTCCTGATGGTAGTAGCAATGGTAGTAGCACCAGTCACATCTCTAGTACCATCACAACCACCAACTGCAGTAGAAGCAAAACCAGCAAAATAGATGCACTCACAAGTAAGAACCAAAGGATGGCAGGCAAAGGTAGCCCCATTTTCTCTCAGAACTCTATTACACCTTAGGCCGCCCCTGGAAGGTGCTATCCACTTTGGGGGTGGGTGAGTGTGAGAATGGTCCTTCAATTCAGCGAAGCTTATCTAGATCTACATTCACAGACTTTCACAGGGCTCATTTCATTAGTTCATTTCAGATGCCATTAAGTTGATAACAAAAAATAACTAAGATTCACAGCAAACAACCACCATTTTAAGGAAACTATACACCCTGTTGGCCTGCCTATACTTTAAGGTTACTATGGACACTCTATCACTCAAAACTCATGCCTCGCAATTATTTATAGTCCTTGTTTGTTTAGTTTCTGTTTCAGAGTAGAGTCTCATGGGTAAGGAAAAAAAGATTATTTATAAAGCAATTTCCTTCATAAATGAATTTCACTGGTGCATGGTAAATCTCAATTATGCAAAGGACAGATTTTTACCCAACCTAACCTGTGGGGAAAAAAGACTGAAACCAAAAAGTAACAAAAGCAGCCCTTAATTATTCACAGGTCTGTTAGTCTCCAGCCTAACATATCAGAAAGATCAGACTAACATTCTGTTATAAGTCTTTGCAGTTCTACTGGGTGAGGAATTATAGTGAATTTTTTCAAGTCTTAGAAAATTAGAAACAATGTCTAACAGAAACAACAACAAACCGTTCAGATTGAAAACTATCAAATTATTTATAATAAGGAAATCATTTCTACCATGTAGAGTTCATCCATGTAGGGCAGTTCTGTGTTTAAGAAGGCTAGAGATTTAAAGAGGATAGAATTCATCCTGACATTCAAAGTGAAATAAATATAAGGCTCTATACTTTAAGGAAGATTATCTAAGAATTTAAAAATCAGTCAAACTCAGTCACCCCAGGTCCTAACAATAATAACTAAATCATCTAAATTTCAGACAGAATTTGGTATCTTCCATACAACCTGTTCTATAGTTTGTTTTCAGATTTCACAATTTTTTTCATCATTAGGCTACAAACTATAAGGATGATCACCAAATAGTTGGTTATTTTATTTATTGTAAATATTCATGACTGACACTCTGATAAGCATCAATCTAAAATAATTGATAATTAAATAAAACCTAATCACACCAGTAGTGCTTAGAAATATAATTAATTTCCAAAACTGAATGCATGGTTATTTTAAATTATAAGATCAAAGCAAGACTGATAAATTGTTTTATTCCCTAATCTTGACAAATCTACTTTATTAATAACTCAGAAATGCATGCTTCCTTAAATTACGTAGATTTTTCTCATAAAAATTTTATGGCCAAGAGAGTTTTTAATGCCCCAGTTCTAGCCTCTATTATATCCTGCACCATGATAAATCTCCATAATCCTAGGAAAGCCTACTCTGGATGCTTTGAAGAGTGTGAAACTGGCATATCTATCTAAATCAAACAGACCAAGTACAAGAACCTGTTTCCATCCAGGAAATGGGTAGAGTACTGTTCAGATAGATAATCCCACCTTACAACATCTTACAACAGTGGGGAGGAAGAGGTTGACTTTGTACCAGACACATTGTGTGTTTGCATAGCTCTGTCCCCTTAAGAAGAATACCCAGAGGACCAATGCTATGGCACAGATTCACAGCCTGGCAGAAAGTTCATCTTTGGCAGTAAATAAAGAAATCCAAACAGCTGTTTCAAATGATTGTAATAATATATTAGTAAAAAAAAATGAGTTCCTGTGACTACATAATGTGACAGAATTCATGTCAGGATTGAAAATCAGATCATGTCTTAGTTTGCTTTAGCATAGCTTACACGTAGGTATAATGCTATAGAAAAATAGTTATTAAATGCTTGTATTAAAATAATTAACCCATATATTTAAAATACCTATTTAGTATGTTTTTAGTTTTAAACTTATTTTCAGTATTAAGAATTCTACATAAATATAGAGGTTAGAATTTTCCATTTTATTTGTTTACAAAATATTCAAATTAGATGAAGAAATATAGTTTCAATATTTTTCATAGTTCAAGTAAGTACATTAGTACATGATCTGTCAATTATTTTAATTTTGATGTGAAATCTGCTGTCATTCTTATTTCTGTCTCTTTCTATAAATTGTTCTTTTTGGTTGTTTTTAAGATTTTTATCCTTCTGTACCATTTAGTTATGATATTTCTTGAGAGTATTATTGGGAATTTTCTTGTGTTTGCACTCAATGGGCTTCTTGGGTTTGAGTTTGTGGTTTTCCTTACATTTGGTTTTGCTTTGATTTTTATTTCTTTAGGTAGTTTTCTAAACTCTCCACCTGCTTCTGGAAGCACAAGATAAAGTGGATATATGTTTCTCATGAAATGAAAAACACACTTGTTTACTTTTTACAATTGTAATAAGCAATACTTAATTCAAGATTACCAAAACATTGTGGTATCATAGGAGATATAAATAACATTCATCTTAAAAGGGATATTACTATAATAAAGTGAAACATTGAAACGATTCACCAAAAGACAAATTTCTTAAATAGTTACAAATGTATGTTATGAATAGCTATGCACAACAAAGCTTAAAAATATATGAAAGAAACAAAAATTTATATCTTAAAGAAGGGATAGGAAAATATCAAAACATAATTATATAATTACCCTTATAATTTGTAAACTACTACACTGAAATTTGAAAATTATAAAATGATCTACTATGTCAAACTGATATTTATTTTAAAAATTTATCTTTCAGCTGAAGAATGAGTATACAGGTATTTATTGAATATTCATCAACACAAGCTATGTTTTATAAAATAAGACAAATCATAGTAAATTTAATATGTCTTAAATTGTGTATTTTTAGTACAAGTGAGATTAGATATTAACAATTGAATGACAAAGATAAATTTCCCAAGTATTTTGAAGTTAATTCCTCTTAAAAGAAGAAAACTGTAAGAGGCATTAAGTACTATTCTGAATGGAATTCCAATACAAGTACTGGGAACAGAAAGATGGCTCAGTCATTATTATTAAATGTGATATCCCAATGTCTGTCTCTCTTCATTTCCCTCACAAGGCCTCAAACCTGTCTCCATTGTAACTTCATGTCCCTTTTAATGCTGGCTATGATAAGTTTATATTTTAACTGCTTTGTAATGTTTATTCCTTTATCATATTAGTTCTGCACAATCTGTTGAATCTAGTTCAGCTAGCTCAAGGGTCACAGAGAAGAAAGTAAGTATGCATTACTCTGGGGCTGAGACTAGCACAAAGAAGAGAGTTCACAGGGATTAAACTGTTCCTGTTTCTCCCAGGTGAGAATTTAACTTAACCAACCTCTTTGTGAATTCAAAAGATATGTTGTTAGAGAATAGAATAATTCTCAAGGAAATGGCTTATTGTTTTTTTACTTTAAAATTAGAATAATTCCTTAAGTTAAATCCAAAGTGAATGTAAGATATTTAACCACCAAGATAAAAAAAATCATAAAATAGAAATACAATTTAAGTTGGTCTTTAAAGATAGCAATCATTCAACACCCAAGACAAGTCCAACCAGCAAAAAGGGAGGTAAAATCAGAAAGTGTTCATGTGAGAAATAAGAATGAACCATCACTGCAGATTGTACCTAAGAAGTCACAGAGTATTTAAAGACAAGATAATAAAATGTAAACAGATTTGTGCTTTTATGAAGAAGTTATTTTTTAACAACATAAATAATTTATTGACAAAAAAATTAGTTTTTTTTTTTTTAAAAATAACAACAAAGGTAGGGATAATTAAATATCCACATGCTAGAGAGTGAAAAAGAGACAGGCAGACAGACAGACAGACAGACACACACACACACACACACACACACACACACACAGAGAGAGAACTGTAAAACTCCTAGAAGTAAACAGTGGAAATATTTAGTCTTCTGTTTCACAATAATTTCTTAACCAAAAGACAAGGCAGGAAACAAATGTAAAAATATGATAAATTAACCTTCTTTGCAATGAAATTTGTCTAGTCTTCAGAAGAAGATACTGCTAAGAGAATGAACACATGTTATACATTGGAAGTAGATATTTGCAAACAGAATTCACAGGCAGCAGAATTTGACTTCAAGAGATAAAGACTTTTTTTCAAAGTACATATTGAGAGGACCTATGCAAAAGAATATCTACTTTTCTGAGGTCTCTCCAAACTTCTAGAAGTTCCTTTACAATCTATGGAGAGTTCAATGCTGACAGACTCCTGAAAGAATCATTTAGCAGCTGTCTGAGTACAGAGGACTGCCCCCTCTATTTTCATCTCCCTCATCCCCTATTCTGTCTAGTCTCTTACTGATCTTCCATATTCTGGCCACATTCTTACCCCATCTTCTGATTTCTGTTTTCTCAATTCAGTGAGCCCCTGTTTTGCCCTCCTTCGTGGCAGTTGAACTAACTATGTGGGTATCTGTTTTATCATATTTTATTTTATTTCATGTAAACCAGGCTGACCTTCAACTCCTTGTATGTACCTCCCAAGTCCTAGTATTACAAGCATGCTCCACCGTGCCAAAATCTATGTCTCTTATTGTCAGTGATGCTAGCTCTATACAGTCCTTTATCTTCTGTGTGCACACCACACATGGTTAATCTACAGCTCTCTAATTGTTGACACAAAAGAAAAACATTTAGATCTCACTTCCTCAATTAGTCAGAAGGAGTGTTCTCTGGGTTTTAAGAATTTATGGAACCCTAAGTGACCTGCTATCAACCCTGATCCTCCATTCTTCACCCACCTCTTCACCAACCTTAATCAGGCCTGCAGAGTTTGAACCTTACAGGTTAGTTTCCTTCCTCCACCCACCTTCCCTACTCAGTGAGTCCTGTTGGACACCCTAAGCTGCCCTGAGCAGTCTGCTATCCTTGCTGGACCTCCAATCTCCTCCATCACTCTGCCTACCTTCATTCAACCTGTGTATCCTGAACCATATAGACCTGTGGACCCTGAACCATACAGATCTGCTAATCTAAAAACATATAGCCTAAGTATACCCACTGGAGGCCTTCCACACCAGAACCATTGAGGTTAACACCTTTACCCACCCCAATACCTACTACAAGAACATCGAGGACCAAAGCTATTAGTATGGCTAAAAGCCCTCAAAAGAACAAAATAATAGGCTTAAATTTTTGTCAGTCCTAATTTTATAATGGTTCTTAAACACTTTAACTTCCCTTATAGCCTACCACCCACTAGAGGTAGTTAAGAAGAAAGGTTATTAGGATACGAGGGAAGTGGACCTATTTAGAAAGTATTCCTGTGGAGCAAATCTTATCTACATTGTCAGAAAATCAGTTCTGTTCACAGGTTAGCAGCGACAGCTCTATTCATTCAAAAATACTTCACAAATATAAAATCAATACAGTTCCACTGTCAAGATAGCAAACACAAATCAGCAGCAGTGGCATGACCTAACAGAGAGATCCAGGACTCAGCCAAATCAGGACAAGTCAGTAGGAGAGACCAAGAATATTAGGGATACCAGGAGACATTATGGGCTATGCCTCTATTAATAAAGCAGAGATCAAGAATTTTTGCAAAACTAGCTATTCAAGCAAGCCAAGCCTCTGTCACTGTCCATTAAATCCTTTCCCCAAATACAAAGGTACCCACATTTGTACAAGAAACATTGCTAAAGTTTAAAGCATACATTGAACACCACACATTAATAGTGGGAGACTTCAATACACCACTCTCACCAACAGACAGATTATCAAGGCAGAAACTAAACAGAGAAATAATGAAACTAACAGACATTATGAATCGAATGGACTTAGCAGACATCTATACCATATTTCACACAAACCCCTAAGGATATTTTTTCTTGTCACCTCATGTATCCTTCTCCAAAACTGACCATATAGTTGGTCACAAAGCAAGCCTCAACAGATACAAAAATTGGAGTGATGCATTGTATTTTACAAGACCACCATGAATTAAAGCTGAAAAGCAAAAACACCAGAAAGCCTACATACTCATGGAAACTGAAAACTCTCTACTAAATAGGCCAGGGAAAATATAAAGAAAGAAATTAAAGATTTTTTAGAATTCAATGAAAATGAAGGCACAACATACCCAAATTCACGAAACACAATGAAAGCAGTGCTAAGAAGAAAGTTAATAGCACTAAGTGTCTCCATAAAGAAATTAGTTCTCATATCAGCAATTTAAGAATATACCTGAAACCTCTAGGGAAAAAAGAAACAAATACAACAAAGAAGAGTAGAAGGTAGGAAATAACCAAAATCGAGACTAAAATTAATCAGTTAGAAACAGAAAAAACAGAACAAAGAATCAGAGAAACCAAGAGTTTATTCTTTGAGAAAATCAACAAGATAGACAAACCCTTAGCTAAACCAACCAAAAGACAGAGAAAAAGTAACCAAATGAACAAAAACAGAAATTAAAACAGAGACATAACAACAGACACTGAGCAAATTCAAAGAATCATTAGGTTTTAAATCAAAAGACTGTAGTTCACAGAATTGAAAAATCTTGATGCAATGGGTGATTTTCTAGATGGAATCCACTTACCAAAGATAAACGAAGATCAGGTAACCTATAAACAGCCCTGTAACCCCTAAAGAAATAAATCAATCATCAAAAGTCTCTCAACCAAAAAAGATAAAAAAATAAAAAAGCCGTGGGCCAGATTATTTTAGTGTGGAATTCTACCATGGTTTCAAGGAAGAACTAATACCAATACTCCTTAAGCTATGCCACAAACTAGAAACAGAAGAAACTCTGCCAAACTCATTCTATTAAGCCACAGTTACCATAAAATTTAAACCACACAAAGACTCAACAAAAAAAGAGGACTCCAGACTGATCTCACTTATGAATGTTGATACAAAAATAGTAAATCAAATACTCATAAAACAAATCCAGAAACATATCAAAAACATGATCCACCAGGATCAAATGGACTTCATCCAAGAGATGCTGGGACAGTTCACCATATGAAAATTCACCAATATAATCCACCACATATACAAACTGAAAGAAAAAAATAACATGAGCATTAGATGCTGAAAATGCCTTTGACAATATCCAACACGTCTTCATGTTGAGACTATTAGAGAGATCAGGATACAAGGCATATACCTAAACAAAATAAAAGCAATATACAGTGTAGTACCATGAAAGGACAGCATGGTTTTTGGTCAAGTACTGGCTAGAGATGGCTGGAGACCCAACAGGTTGAAGACCCCACAGGTTTCTCTGCAAGGGATAGCATGCATTTCACCACACTCTTAGAGTCCAGGCTCCTGACACAAGGCCAATGATCTCCATTGATCCATGCCTTCCAGGCACGTAGGGCAATGCCCCTTCTAGCCCATCAACAGGAAGAGGGCATAACTACAGGCCATGGCACCTCAAGATAGATCTCCATATTAATGACATGCCTAAAGGCCAGAGGGTGTAGCCAATTAAGCATTCTTTTCCAGACCCTCCTCCTTGCAAAAGGTATTTAACCTCAGGCCCGCCCTGAGAATACTGGGGTATAGGTTCATCTATTTTCTGCCATGACAATAAATATCTTAAGATCATGGACTGTTTTTCTTCTTTGGGGCCCACCATGGGGGACTGTGAAGAAGATTTTCAATTTACAGAGCTGTCTTCTAATCTCCCACCTATGACCTCCATATGCTACCAGCCACAGAGGACACCAATTCAAGTGCGCAAACTGAGGCAGCCATGACTCAGTCAAGCTAATCAATTCCTCAGGACGTGGCCAGAGCCCATTTCTCCCCGCAAACTTCGGATGCAGGTCGATTTAGCCCAGAAGCCCCCACTTCATTCTTGGCCTTTCCAAGGCTACTCAATGGCACCTGAGAGCCCAAGGGCCTGAGAACCAAATGGCCCCTGGCTGCCTTTTGGCCCAGGAACCCCCAGCTCAAGAGCTCCAGCCCAGCAGGACCTCAGATTGTGTTCCCCACCACCAGAGCAGAGTCCCACAGCTTCTCACAGCCCGACATCTGCCCTGAGCCAGTGTGGAGTGAACACAGTCAACTTCCCATGCCCCTGCCTCTCTGAGCCACATCCCTAGCCCCTTGAGGGAGGCAGACATAGGACCCATAATTCAACCCAAAGGACCCACACTCACGTACACTACAACTTAACAATATGGCAATTTAATAGTCATATCAAACTAAATGGAGAGAAGCTTAAAGCAATTTTTCTAAACTCAGGGAGAAGAAAAGGCTGCCTATTCTGTCCATATCTATTTAATATATTCGTTGAAGCTTCAGACAGAGCAATAAGACAACTACAAAATTTCAAGGGGATACAAACTGGAAAGGAAGAAGTCAAAATATCTTTATTCATGGATGACAGAATAGTATATATAAGCGACTCCCAAAATTCTACTAGAGAACTCAAACAGCTGATAAGCACCTTTAGCAAAGTAGATGGATACAAAATTAACTCAAAGAAACCAATAGCCTGTGCTGGGCAGTGGTGGCGCACGCCTTTAATCCCAGCACTCGAGAGGCAGAGGCAGGCAGATCTGAATTCGAGGCCAGCCTGGTCTACTGAGTGAGTTCCAGGACAGCCAAGGCTATACAGAGAAACCTTGTCTCGAAAAACAACAACAACAACAAAAAAAATAGCCTTTCTTTATACAAATAAGCAGGCCTAGAAATAAAATACGGAAACAATACCCTTTCCAGTAGCCACAAATAATATAAAATATCTTGGTTTAACAGTAAGTAAGTAAATGAAAGATTTGTGTGGCAAGAACTTCAAGTCACTGAAGAAAAATTAAAAGAGATTTCAGAAAATGGAACAATCTCCCATGGTCATGGGTAGGTAGCATTAACATAGTGAAAATGGCCATCTTACTAGAAGCAATATACAAATTTAATGCAATCCCCATCAAAATTCTAGCACAATTTTTATGGACCTTGAAAGATCAATTTTCAAAATCCCATTGAAAAGCAAAAAAAAAACCCAGGATGTCCAAAATAATCCTGAACAATTAAAGAACTTCGGGAATCATCATCCCTGACCTCAAGCTATACTACAAAGTAATAGTGATAAAAAAAACTTCATGATATTGCTACAGAACTAAAGATACATTGATCAAGGGAATCAAATCAAAGAACGAGAAATGAACCCATACACCTATGGGCACTTGATTTTTGATTTAAAAAAAAAAAGACAAAAGAATAGTCTGGAAAAAAGAAAACATCTTCCAAAAATAGTGCTGATCTAACTGGATATCCTCATGTAGAAGACTGAAAATAGATCCATATTTATCACCCTACAAACAACTCAAGTCCAAGTGGATCAAGGAACTCAATATAAAACATATACTAAATCTCATAGAAGAGAAAGTAGGAAATAGCTTTGAACACATTGGTATAGGAGACAATTTTCTGAAGAGAATACCAATTGCTCAGTATCTCAGATCAACAATTGATAAATGGACCTCATGAAACTGTAAAAATTCTGTAAGTCAAAGGACACTGTTAGTTGAACAAAATGTCAGCCTACACACAGATCAGGAAAGGTTCTTCATCAATCCTACATCTGACAGAGGGTTAATATCCAAAATTTACAAAAACTCAAGAAGTTAGACATCAACAACACAAATAATCCAATTAAATATCAGAATACATAGTTGAACAGAAAATTCTCAACCAACAAATCTCGAACAGCCGAGAAGCACTTAAAGAAATGTTCAAAGTCCTTAATCATCAATGAAATACCAATCAAAACAACTCTAACATTTCACCTCACACCCATCAAAATGGCTATGATAAAAAAAATCAAATGACAGCACATGCTGGTGAGGGTGTGGAGCAAGGAAACACCCCTTCATGGCTGATGGTAGTACAATCTTATACAAGCACTTTGGAAATCAATGTGGTGGTTTTTCAGAAAACTGGGAGTAGTTCTGCCTCATGGCCCAGCTATACCACTACTGTGCATATATAGAAAAGATGTTCCACCATCCCATAAAGACTGTATGTCAACTATGTCCATAACAGCTTTATTGGTAATAGGCTAAAACTAGAAACAACCTAGATGTCCCTCAACTGACATGAGAAAATGACATAAAGAAAATGTGGTGCATCTGTGTAATGGAATAATATTCCACTATTAAAAACAAAAACATCATGAATTTTTCTGGCAAATGGATGGAAGTTGAGAATATCATCCTGAGTGAGTAACCCAGACCCAAAAGAATATGCATGGCATGTATTAACTTATAAGTACATGCTTTATATCCTTATAAAATACAGGATGCCAATGGTAAGCTCTGCAGATCCCAAGAAGCTAAACAAAAAAGAAGACACAAGTAAGGATGTTTGAATCTCATTAAGAAAGGGGAATAAAGTAAGAGGCAAATGGAGAGAAGAAAGTGGTGGGAAAGGGGCATGGGGAGGGCAATGAGGATGGGATCAGGATAGGGTGTTGGGAGGCCCGACAGAAGAGAAGGCCCAGCCCGATGGCCATGAGAATGAATAGAAATCTCCAACTGACAGGGTAGAAAGCTGGAGGGCAACTCCAGGATATCACAGAGACCTGTAATAAGGGAGGCATCCAGGAATCAATGGGGGTGACTTTGTCTATGACTCATAGCATTGGAGGTATGGAATATGAGGAGGCTACCTTCTGTAACCAGGCAGGAACCTCACTGGAACATATGGACACCAACCCACCCAGAAAACTTTTAACCCAAACTTTATCCTGTCTACAAGAAATGCAGGGATAGAGGATGGAGAAGAGACTGAATGAATAACGGGCCCAATTTGAAATCTCTCCTACGGGCAAGCACCAGTCCCTATCACTATTAATGATACTCTGTTATTTGTGCAGCCAGGAGTCTAGTATGGCTGTTCTCTGAGAGGCTCTACCCAGAAGCTGACTTCACAGAGATGCAGACATGCATAGCAACACAAAGGATGGAGCTTGGGGACTCTTATGGAAGAATAAGAGGAAGAATTATACACCCCCAAAAGGGTATGAGTGCCACAGGAAAACCAAGAGTCAACTAACCTGGATCCTTGGAACTCTCAGAGAATGAACCAGCAACCAAACAGCATACACAGACTGGACATAGGCTTTCCTGCACATATGTAGCAGATGTGCAGCTTGGTTTTCATGTGGTTCCCAAACAACTGGAGCAGAGGCTATCCCAAAGCTGTTGCCTGTCTGTGCGATATATTGTTCTCTCTAGCTGGGCTGCCTTGTTTGGCCTCAGTGGGAGAGAATGTGCCTAGCCATGCAGAGACTTGAAGTGCTAGGGTAGGGAGATACCAGGAGAACCAATGCTCTAGAGAAGGAGAGGTAGGTGGAAGGCTTATGGTAGGGAGTGACTGGGAGGGAGGCTTCGTGTGGGATGTAAAATTAATCATCATCATCATCATCCTCATCCTCATCCTCATCATCATCATCATCTATGAAGAAGCCCGTCTTAAAAGTAAAATATATTTTTGCTTTTACCTTCTAGCTATGCCATTCTTTTAAAATATTAAATCATATCTCATAATTAAAATATGTTTAAAATTACAGATAATTGTAGTTTTAAATTTTCAGCTTTATTTAAAAATTTATCTGTCATTCAGTTTCCCTCCAGTTCCTCAATCTAAATAAACATAACATTGGCCACATGTGTATTAATCTCAAACACAGACACATTCTCAACCTCCTTTAAATATTTCATGTAGTCAAACTTTTAGAGTAGGTTCCTCAAATGAATTTTTGGCATTTTAAAGGTTTATAAAAACTATAATGTGCTTACAGTCAATGTGTGAAAGGCAAAGGTCTCACTCTAGCCTGTAGTATGCTTAAATTAATGTGTTAACTATAGAATGTGTTAAATTAAAATTAATTTGATTGTGACCTTACTGCATAGAAGGACTTTGGTGAGCATAATTTGAAAGCTTTCTTAGAAAACTTGTTTTGTGCTAGATAGAACTGATTCCTTTTTATCCTCTGAGACTCTTCCTCTACAGAAGGCAAAGTCCTTCATAATTATTTCAGGGCCTGCAAAACTACTTTAGATGCAGTATTAAATGTTCAATTTATTTTTCATAAATATGGATGAATATAGTAGTATTTCTCCCCACTAAAAGTATATTTTCAAAGATAAAAGCAAAGACCATTCCTTTCCTCTTCACCTTATCTTCTCCCTTAAGTTTTTCTTCACACCTGGCACAATATAAAAATCCAATAAAGGCTGCTTGAAAATAATAATTCCCAGCCTCTACAATACTCGAAACTTTAATTTCCCAGGTTAACAAAGTCATTAGAAAATTAATGAAGAAAAAATAATAAGCATTTTTAGAGTACTGAGTTTGGATGAAATGAGAATCTGAGAGGGAATCAATTACAAACATCTTTTCCACTTAATCATTTCTGTTATATCCATAGGTAGTTATCCTCACATGTAAATGAGAAACCTGGAGACAATATTTACCTAAAATTTCCAAGGTCACATAGTCGGCAATAGAGATGGCAATGACTACTCCCAGTATTTCAGTCCACAGGAATCTTTCCATTGACTCGCTGAGAAAAACCAAGTTCTTTTGTGTTTTCTCTCTCCCTTCAATAACCACAATTTGTTGGCTTTCCACACAATTAATCATGACTAGTCTTAACAGACTGCAGAATAACACAAAACTGTTACATATAGCTGGTCTGTATATCGTACATTTATTCTTTTCTGCACATTTATAGGTTGTGGGTGTGGGTGTTTATGTTCTAATTATCTTTGTTTCTAAACTTGACAAAGTCGAGTTTCATGCAAGAGTGTCATGTCCAGCATTGCATAGTCCTGGAGAGCTGGCAGGGGTGATGTAGAAATAAAGAAGAGGCAGAAACACTTAGAGAAAACCTGGGGTTGTGTGGGATGTTCTAACTTTGTCTTCACATCTGCTATTCAGTAGAAAACCTAGCCTGTTTATTATTTACAGCACAAAGAGGAGAAGTTACCAGCTTTTGTGGGAGATCTCTGTAGAGCAATAGCCTAAGGCTGAAAATATCCAGAAGGACGAAGAAGTGGTCTATAGTTTCTACATAAAAGGTTTTAGTCAAAATTCAAGCATTTGTCAACATTTATAATTGGACCAGAAGACTGTGCCATCCCACCAAGCCTCATCTAAGGAAGGCTTTGCCATTTCCATGAAACTGAGGCAATTGTCCCCTTGACAAGGCCATGCACATGTCCACATCACACATTGACTCACAACTGCCTCCATGCGCACTTGAGAGGAAACCCTCCATTGAGGGGTTACTTAGATCAGACTGACTTTTGGACATGTCTGTGGAGGATTTTCTTGATTGATGTTTGAGGTAGTTTGGCCTAGTCCTCTTTGGACAATATGATCCACTTTAGGCAAGTAGGATTGATTACTAAGAAAGTTCATGGAGTATAATCCAGCCCATCAGTGGAGCCATCAAGCTGAATTCCTCCATGCTTTCTGCTTGAAGTTCCTGCTTGAGTGCCTCCCTGACTCCTGTCAACGATGTACCATGTCCTGAAAGTATGAATCAAAGAGCTCCTTTCTTCTCTATGTTGTCTTTGGTCATCGTATTGTATGTAAGAATGTTTTTGGTTTGGTTTTGTTTGATTTTTTTAGATATAACATCACACATTAACACACAAACACACACAAAAATACAGAAATACACACACACACGCATGCACGCACGCACAAACAACAACAAAAACTATCCCCAGTCCCATTAGTAATAATATTCCAAAATTCAGTGTGGATACCTTAAAGTTTAAAAATCATGTGTGAATTTTTCTTTCTAGGAGACTTTTCAGGGCACTGTATACATTGACAATAAACAAGTGTACAGATATACATTATTAACCAAAAGTTAAATAAATTATCTTAACTGGTTTCAAAAGTTGTTTCTAAGCAATGTTTATGGTTGTAACAGCAAGTTGATGGTAACAAGAGAGATTTATGCAATAGGTGAGATTCTCTTAGTTCAGTTACTCCATTGAACAGGTGTTACCTTCTGCAAAAGACCAAAATTTGTACTGAGACCTCTGTTATCCTCCCAAGATTGCAGAGCCATCCCACCTCAAAGTTCATTCATTTCTCTTGAAGCCTTTTAAGATTTATTGCACATATAAACTTTATACACACATGAACACACACACACACACACACACATATATATATATATATATAATAGATAAACTATATATAATATTGTTAGCTCTTGAAAGGCCTTTGTATTTCTAAACTTTAATTCTAAACCTTACTTCTTCATAGGTCCATATATTCCAACTCTCTACCCCAGAAGACCTCTGCAAAAACCCTAAGTAGAAAATATTGGCTTGTTCTGTTTTCTTTTATTTGCTCCCCATTGAAATGTGTCATGTTTTACCTTATTAACATCCATATGCTTTTAATTCAATGACTTAAAAATAATTTACAGTTAATTTTATCCAGTCTTAGCATCAATTAATTAAGCCTGTTTAGTAAAGTCCTGTCTTGATCCTCAACGCAGTACAAGTCCCATGGGAGTTGTCAAATGCATACCATAGTTTACATTCTTCTGGCTTTTAGTATTGGATAGGATGTTTGCTTTATTCATTCACTATTAATATTTATAGATATATGAAATGCCTGCAGCTTCCCAAGATATTGTTCTTATACCTGAGGCATATCAGCTGAAAAAAGGTTGATATATTTCTTCTTCATAGAGGTTAAAATGTTACACATTTCAATAAATTATTAAGGAATAATAATAATAATAATATAATAATAATAATGCTAAAACAAAGGATATCTATATTGATAGGAGTGAGGTAACAATTTATTAAAAGTTAGCTATTTGCATTAAAGTAAAGACTGAAGTTGAGGAGATCGAAAACTGGGTATACTCAAGAAAAAGCTGAAGGCAGAGAGGCTGACTTTAGTATTAGGGGCAAGTATGTTAAGAATAGGGTGGGAAGAGAAAGGCTTTGCAAAAGAAGCATCTTCCAGAACCAGATTGGCCATTGTAATGACCTTGGTAGATCATCTAGCAAGCCACTGGATCATGTATGAAGTAACAAAATATAGGTAACTTGTAATACCTTCCTACCAGTAATCTGGGGAAGAATTGTCAGAGTCTAATCAAGAGCTGGGACTTGTTAGTATACTATAGGAGTTTTCAGGATGACTCAAAGTCAGTGGTATTAATTATTCCTTGAGAGGTATCTTCCAAATTTCTGGTGCAGGTCAGAGTATCAAGCAAAGATTGTTGTGAAAAAAAGTTTAAAGAGACACATTAAGAAACATTTCCCAAGAAGACTTTCTTGTCACTGCGTGAAGGATGCTTCCACATATACAGAATGGGGAAGATAAGTGGGGGTATGGAGATAGCAGAGGGGAGAAGCTATTCAGAGCTATGGAAACCTTAAGTACACATGACACAACCATGCTAATATGTTGAGTGCACACTAAGCCCACGAGTCTGGAGATCAGTCGAGAGTGTCCACAATGAGCATGAAAGTTTTCTAAGTTGTGAAATTGTATATCACATGCAAATACAGTTAGTTCAACATCAAATTTTTATGTACAAATTTATCAATATATCTCAATAATATACTTTCTTGAGTTAACTGTCTATTGAGGAGCACCCAGGCTGATTCTATAATCAATATATTATGAATACTGTTGCAGATATGGTTATGTATACAACCCTGGGGCATATTGCATTAGGTCCTTTCAGGTATCTGTAACTGAAGTATAGCACCATCTCATCATTAGAGATATTTTCAATTGCTGAGGGAACCTTTTATTACTACTATAAAAATTACTGATTTTTATAGCAGACTCACTAACTTACACTTTCACCAACAGTCTCTGTCTGTGGCCTCCCTATTCCTACATCCACACAATCAGTTTTTGTTGATATTTATTTTCTTAAAGATAGTCTGACAGGGATGAGATGAGGTCTCAACATATTTTTATTTTGTTTCTATAAAAATGAGCCATATTTAATATTTTATATGTTTATTAGATGTTTGTGTCTATTTTCTGAGCTGTGTCTGTTCCTTCCTTTACTATATTTGTTCGTAAGGCTATTTAAGATGTTTCTTTGTGATGTATCTTTGTGAATTTTTTATTCAATGTATATTAGGTGAGTAGCTAGCAAACATTTTGTATCCTACCATTCCATAGATATCTCTTTAAATTCGCTTGTTCTGTTCTTCTAAGACCTAAGGAATATAACCAAGAAATCAATTGATTTTTAATATAGGAATTTATGAGTCTAAGTATTCGTCTAGAAACCCTGTACATTGTAGCCCACCGTTTTTATAGTGTGTGTGTGTGTGTGTGTGTGTGTGTGTGTGTGTGTGTGTGTGTGTGTAGTTGTTTGTAGTTTTCTATCTGGATTTGTGATTCCTTCATCCTTTAGTTCTGTGTTGTTTAGTGTCTATGAGACAGCATATTTTATGCAGTTTCTCTTGTACAATGCTATCCCATTGTAATGAGGTAAGATACAAGAAATAATTGCAATTTTCCTATGTTAAGGTTTTCTTTGTTCCCTAATATATGGTCAGTTTTAAAGAAAGCTTCATAGGTTGCTGAGAAGAACATGTATTCTATAGTGGTGCAGTGAAAGGTTTTATAAATATCTGTTAAGTCTATTTTCTATTTTCTCTATAGTGTTATTCAACTGTGGTATTTCTTTGCTTTTTTTTTTTTTTTTTTGAGGAGGAGGGAGAGGGATTGTGGATTTCCAGTGTGTTGGTGAAAGCTTGGAATTAAATTTAATTCTTATTATTGTGTTGAAATCACTCTGTGCATTTATATCCAGCAGTGTTTCATGAAATTGTGTCTGCCTATGTTTGGTGTATCTATTTTTTAAATCCTAATAACTTCTTGATGTGCTGCTCTTTTTGTTTATTTTTGAGATTATAATTTAATTGCAGCATTTTTTCAGCCTTCTCCCTCCAAGCTCTTCATGCACTCTTATTAACTCTTTCTCAAATTAATGACCTCTTTTATACTAATTATTATTGAATGTATATACTGCATACACGTATTTTCATATACATATATACTATATTCAATATGACTTGCTCTCTTAATGTGAACTGGCTTGCATCTTAGTAGGATATCAGTATAGCTATTACTGTTTCTTAGCTTCATTTGCTTCAAGCGTGTGTTCGGTCCTTTCACTCTCTGGCAGTGTTTGTCTTTATCAGTGCTGTGTGTTCCTGACAGACAGCAGATATGCAAACCATATTTTAAACCAAATTCCTAGTCTGTGTCTTTTCATTGGACAATTTGAATCACTACTCTTACAGATTATCGTGGAAGGTCATGTATTGCTTTCTGCCCTTTGCTGTTTTGCCTTACTTGTTCCCTTTCTAACGTGTGTTTACTTCATCACTGTTACATTGCAAACGTTCTCCCGCATGCACACAGAGGGCTTATCTTTCATTTCACTGTATATGATTCTTTCAAATATCTTCTATAGAGCCAGCTTTGTGCTCATGGATTACTTCACTTTGCAATCACTATGATAAGGTTTGAAAGACATCTTTCTCTGTCACGTTATCCTCTGGAGGAAAATCCGCTGTTGTTGTGGTAGCTTTGCCTTTTCCTGAGACTTGTTTTTGGTTCTATCTTTCCATCCCTTTCTCTGCACAGTGTGCATCTTAACTGTAATATGATATGACACCGGGAATTGATTTTTCTGTTAAATTTTTGTGGCATTCCAAATTCTTCTTCTATCAAAATGGTCATATCTTCTTTAAATTCAAGAAATTTCTTCAATAATTTTAAAAATGTGGGGTTTTTTTAGCCTTTCTATATGCTTCTCCTCCTGTGCTCAGGATTCATAAGCTTTGTCTTTTTCGTTACTGCAGCCATTGATCTAATTCATTTGCCTCTTCAAGCCTTCATATGGACCTCATCCATTCTGTTAGAAAGGGTCTTTACTAAACCTAGTTAGCATTCCATTTCTGATATAAATGATTATGTAATATATGACTATGATCATCATTAAAACTTACCACTTACTTTGCTTTGGAATTTAGGGCTATAGTTTTTATCTAATCTGTGCATAGTTCTGTGACACTCTGTTTTGAGTTCCCTTTATATTTTTCTGATCAAATAGACTCACCACTTTCATTTAACTGTTTGTTATCTTATGTTTTAGTTTTCTACACTCCTTGTATTCCTGCATAATTCTTCATGAGCTAGAATTTCAGAAACTTTGCAGTCCTGGGCAGGACATTCTTGTTCAGACTAAGGAGTCTCCTTTCATAATGGCCTAACTACTTCACCTCTAATTTTCAAAATAACCCAAATCAGGAGGATTTCCACAGACAGCTAGGACACTGTTCATACATATGTTTCTGCTGATGCTCTCTGAAAGACACCAGCTCTGGGTCTCTCTGGTCACTGTCTAGACTTTTCTTCTTCACCCAGCCGTATGCTCATCCGTTCATAGAAAAAAAAAATCTTTATTAATACTCACAATCAAATTTTTCAATTGATATTGACTCCATATCATTTTGTATTTATGTGCATATTATAGTACTTATGTAGAGTTACCAGGATTATGTGACAATTTATAATCACTTAGAAAAATACTTGGACATGATAAGTGTGATTTAAATATTTGTATCATTAATACAAGTAAACTTTTTCTCTGAAATGCTGCTCCTTACCTTGTTGTCCCCAGCCCATCCATCCTAGAACAACCCCTGGTGCTTCCCAAACAAAGACTTCTGCTTTTAGAGACCCTTAACAATAGTGATATAAAATTTCAAAATTCTAGATTTTTCTCTGACTTACTTTAACAGAAAATAATATTTTCATCATCATGCCCACCATTCTTCTTAGTTTTTCATAGCTTCCCCGAAGAAAAAAAAATGTTGAAACCTTCTAAGCAAGCTATCTATGTCTCAGAGCAAAGTGTCTAGAAATATGTAACTCTGAAGTGATTTGTGGGCATCGCCTTCCCTTTGACTTAGGCTTCTCCCAAATTAGCCTGGCATGACAATTACATGTCTTACTTTGTTGTATGTCTCATTTACTTATGCATCATGAAGGATGAGTACAGAAACTATCTAAATAAATCTTATATAAATTACTAAAATGGACAAACACAACAAATAACAAAATGAAAAAATGTAGTTCAAACTTAGCTCAATTGAGTGAATGCTAGTATAAAAATATATTTTTCTTAACTTGAGCTTTTTTTTCCTTTAAACCACATACTTCACTCTGTCTCCTGCTGCCTAGAGCATCATTTGAATTGCAGCCTTCCTACAGAGTCCTATGCATGCTAACCTAATGGTGTAGATTAAAAGAAGAGCATGTAAAGCATCTAGCTATGTGGGCATATTATTTTGTTCAGTAAAGCAATGAAAGATATTAAAATTTTCCTGGTACCCAGGTAGTAGCAGTAACATTCTTTGCAAGTCGATTTTAGCAGCTCAGCAAGAACACAGCAGAAACAGTGTGAAGCCTAACAGAAGGGTGTGAGGCTTGTTTGCGCACACACCCACGCACTCAAAGTGGAAAAAGTCATAAATTTGTAAAATTGTAAGCAAAAAGGATGAGGCAACATTTTACAAATCAAAGCATTTGGGAAAGGACAAAATAAGAAACTCCATTCCAGAGACTCGAAACTTCTTTCAATTCAAAAGGGCTTATAGTCACCAGAATTGTACTCTGTGGAACATGGTCAGCTGAAAATCTTTTGTTATTGTCAAAAACAAAATAAAATGGGAGAACCTGTTTTTTGAAGCTTTGGGATAAAACACAAAATTTCCGGCATAGAACAGGTAGATCGCATTGTCTGTGGGTTCACAGACAACAGCTTGATTCTTCACCTAATATTTTGTAAGTACTTACATCAAGGGCATGTTGTGTTTACAAACTGTAATCGGCTAAATGTGTCTCTCCCCCTCAATTCATCGATTCTTGCTATTCTTATCCTCCATTTCATGATCTGAGATGACAAGGCTTCAGGGAAGTGATTAGGTTATGTGCTGGAGCTCTTGTGGCTGGGATTACTGTCTCTATGAAGGATACCCCAGACAGTTTACCACAACTTTTTCTTACATTTGTTGCCAGAGCAGGACAATAGCAACCTGTCACCTTGAGAAGTCCTCAAAAGAGCATGACCATGAAGGCATCCTGTTCTTCACCTTTCAGTGTTTAGAACTCTTAGAAATATATTTGTGTTGTTTACTTAATCGTTTAATTTATGGGAATTTGTTTTATTAGGCTAGCTGACTAAAACAGATATATTTACCTAAGTCACTGCCTTTTATTCAATAAGTTGGAAGAAGAAAAGTTCTCAAAATCTCATGTTTAGTAGGACTCTTGATAGGTTAAATCCACTTACAATGGAAACTGGTATCAATTCCTGCTTCCTAAGTCAGATAACTTATTAATTATTACAGATTAGAAGAATAGCCTGGTGAAACAAAACAGAGGAAAGTATTGACTTACAGAAACCAAGGAGATAGAAGGAGAGGATTCCCTTGCATGTGTTTATTTGTTTTTCAATGAAGATTTTAAAATGTTCTTATATAAATAAAAGAACATCACTCAGTTTAAAATAAAGGTGTTCATTCTGACTTTGCTATGTCAAATGAGCCTCCTACCATTGCTTTGATTTAATCAACACAGGAAGGCATGCAATGATATGGTGGAAGAGAAAATTATGTGGCTTCTGCTCTACTCTATCCACTCTGTCAAGAAGTGGCTCTCCTAGAGAAACTTCTACTAGCAGGTCAACTCATGTGAATGGTTTGGCAACATATTTCTATTTCCTAGTTTCTGTTACGTTTAAAGGAGAATCCAGAGTGCAGAAGACAATGGTTATAGGCTGGTGTTTAGCTGTTTAGGGAGGGATGAGTATGGTAGAGAGGCATGGCTTGGTTTCTAAGGTTTCTATCCTGGGTCAGAGCTAAGTTGTCTAATACCATTTGACCATTCTTTATACATACTATTAATCTTAATATGAAACAAGTTGATCCATTGACAAAACATTATACTTCCTACAGTCTTGATTAGGAAAAGTCAAATTTACAAGGCCTTTGTCTCTGCTTCAGTTTGTAGAAATACAAAAATTATCATACTCCCATGTATAACTTTAAATAGCTTAAATACACCTAAGTAGAAAACTGGCATTAACACTTGAGGAATACTCATCAGATCACTTCTTTTTTTCTTTTTCAGACTGTAGAAAAATGGTCAGAGTAGAGAGAGAAAGCGCTTATAAACCCAGTGGAATATGCAAAAATTAATTTTCTATTTTACATGTATGGGAGCTTTGTCTCCAGGCATGAATACAGGGATGTTTTGCTCAAGATCCCAAGAACCAGAGATTCACAGTTCTAGTCTTTCTAAGTTTTAGTCCTATTACCTTAGATCACAATACACAATTTCATAGCCCAGGATGTAGATTTCCAATACCCAGCTACCTATTATGTTCTTGTAGTGAGAAAATCAGATGCCAGGCCCCTGGCTCCTTGTCCCTTGGTGGTGCTCTTTCAAATTTCTTTGATCACCGGTATGTGTAGTTCTTAGAATCTTAGCTTCAAACTTTGACTCTTCAAAGGCTCACAACTGCCTTAATCATTTTCTTGGCCAACGCTTAACTATTCATGTGAACTCTCCAGTTCCTTCTTCATGGATGCTGCTATTGCAGATCCCAAGCTTATAAGCCCTCAGCTTTTGTCCATTACTGGTGCAGCCAGGTCAGCTTGCTTTGCTTAATACAAGAAATCTAGTTTGCCCTTGTCTCGCACTTATGTTTCTTCCTTTCTTCTTCTTTCCCTCTGTAGATCCCTCTGCTTGCTTCCCTTCCCTCATCTAAATCTCCTTCCCCTTTGATATTTGAAGGAGTGCTGTGCTCCAGCACAGACAATAAAATGACTTTATTCTTGCTAATGCTCAGTTGCCTCTCTAGCACACAAATGTCCCTGAGGGATAACACTGCAATCAGTGTGCTCAGGATTCTGGCATGGCATGCTTTTGCTTCTGGCAAAGACAAAAGACTTAATAAATAATGAAGAAACTACAAAAGAATATGAATTTCTCAGAAAGATTCAGCTAATAGGTCTGATATTTTTATAAAAAGCACATTTTGGCTTAGTATTAAATTCTTGATGTATGCTTAACACATTTGCAACTTCTCTGGGGTAATAATAAAATGGTGACATGGAGCATGCGTGCTTGTATGTGTCTCTGTGATATGTGTTTTTGTATGTATGTTTGTGTCTGTATTTATGTGCATGTGTGCTGGTGTGTATGTGATAGGTGTGTTTGTACATGTGTGTGATAGGTATGTTTATACATTTGTCTGTGTCTGTATTTATGTGTGTGTGCATGTATTTGTGTGTGTGCATGTGTGACTGTGTATCTGTGTATTTGTAGATAAGACTTGGTGTGTATTTTTGGGTATGTGGTATGTGTGTATGTAACAGTGTGTATACATACGTGTGTATGTATTGGTGTGTGTGCATGTGTCTGTGTATTGTGATATGTGTATCTGTGTAGGTATTTGTAGGTCTGTCTGTCTGTATTTGTGTGTATGTTCTGTGTATGTGTGCAGCACTTGGTTTTGATAGTCATGTTGATTGAGTTAATAAACATCTACAGTATTAATGAGACACATTTTGTGGTGAATCTATAATAACATTTACATAGAACTTTATCAGAATAGGTAAAACATGCCACTAATGTGGGTGGTACCATCCTATGCACTAGAGTCCCATACTGAATAAACAATAAAAGGAGAAAACTGACAGTGCATAAAAAATCATCTTTGCTCATTTTCTCCATGGAAACACAATGCAACCAGCCATTGCAAAATCCCATCAGGATAGCATCCCCACCAAATTGTATTTCCTCACACTGTCATCCCCAAAATGAATAAATTGAGATGTAGAGAGAAGAAGGAGAGGGGAGAGGGAGAGGGAGAGGGAGAGGGAGAGGGAGAGGGAGAGGGAGAGGGAGAGGGAGAGGGAGAGGGAGAGGGAGAGGGAGAGGGAGAGGGAGAGGGAGAGGGAGAGGGAGAGGGAGAGGGAGAGGGAGAGGGAGAAGGAGAGGGAGAGGGAGAGGAGGGGAGGAGAGGGGGAGGAGAGGGGGAGGGAGAGGGGGAGGAAAGGGGGAGGGGAGGGTGAAGGGAGGGGGAGGGGAGGGGAGGATGAAGGGAGGGGGAGGGAGAGGGGGAGGGAAAGAAAGGCAGAGAGAAAGAGAGAAACAGAGGGAAAGGAAAATACTCAGTACAAACAAAACACACAAGAAATGCTATTGATATAAATAAATGTCCTACTCTTATTGGCAACACAGAGAAACTTAACACTGTTCCTAATCTAAACCTCTTGTTTAATTGCTGATCTTGATGTTTCTTAACTCCTGAGAATATTAATTTAATTCACTTGGTTTATAATGACTGTTTCCTTTAGGCTTTTAATCTCTTACATGCCTGTTGAAAATATGAAATTATCAAATGTTGCCAGTGAATTTTATCATCAATCTAATGCCGTTCTCTCACTTTTTATGGGGGACTGAAAGAAAGCCTTCATAGATTTTAGATGTATTTTTCAACTATGATATATTTCTATCATCAAAAAAACTCTGGATTTCTGATGTAACATTTGACATCAGCAAAGAAAAGTCCCTAAAATAATAGCTCTTGAAAAAGTTAATCTAAAAATGGAAAATATTTCTTTTATTTTCTTTACTTAAATTTGTCTTATATGATTTTTAATGCTCAATAGATAATTGTACTGAAGCATATTTTTACTTTGTCTAAGAATACTTGATCAGTATAATAGTCTTAGGGGAAAGGTTTTATTTGTTTTCTTTTTTGTTTTTGTTTTGTTTTTATCATTAAGAATCACTAGTTTTACTCAAAATTTGTAATCCCATTTAGGATCTACTGTAGCATTTGGTGGGTTCTGTATAAATGTTCTGTTAGTGCTTTAACTTTCCCCTCTGTCAGCTGTTGTTATAAAACCCAACGTAACCAAGAAGGACAATAACGGAGTACCCTGATGAGCATTGAATGAATTCTCATATTTAATGTCTATAGCAAGGCTCTATTCTACTCTTCATCCCACTGAAAGTAATAGATGCTGGGTTAAATTAAATTTTGAAGGAAGACTAATTCTAAGGCATGAAAAAAATAGGCATATATACTAAGGACCTTTCTTCCAAAAATATTTGTCTAAAACTTGTTAATCATAGTTTTTAATCTAGAAACACTAACAACCTATATTAGCAAAATAGATTCAGTTTAAGAAATATCATTCCAATAACTATGTAAGAAACTATATTTGAATAAAGGATAAGAACAGCAAGTGTAAGAGAAATAAAACTCTAAAATTAATTCTTGGGGCTGTCAAGATGGCTCATGGAATATGCTTGTCATTCCTAGAACTCATATAAGCAAGATGGCTAGCTACAGTAGCCAATCAATGAACTCTACATTTGACTTGAGAACATTCCTCAAAAAATAAAGTGAAGAGTTTTCTATGTGTTTAAAAGCAGTTACAGCTTTTACATAGAATCCAGACTTAGTTCCCAGCACCTATGTGGCAATTGTCCTTAATTCCAGATCTGTGATAACTGATGTTTTCTTCTGCTCCAGAAAACTAAGCCTTCAAATGGTATACATACATGCAAGTGCATAATTGTAAACATTTTTTAAAAAAAATAAGAAATGAATGAAGACCTACCTAAAAAAATGTAATGTGTTTTCATATAGTCAACAGACACAACTGTGCCCACAATAATATGAATTACCTACAGGCATGAATGCATACCACATACATTCACACATTAAAATAAGAAATATGTAAATGAAAGGAAGAATAAAATACACATCTCAATTAGGCAACAATTGCATTGTACATTGGCATTCTGAAGTGATGTAAAACTTTCTCTGAAAAGTCATAGATAAAGATATTTTTCATGAAACAGAGTTTTTTTTCCATCTACCCTGTTGGGTGATCATGGAGCCTCATCTTGGTGTTCCTTCCTCCTCATTTTGTGGCACGCCATGAGAAGTATGAAAGAATTTGCATTTTAAAAATATTAAAAGAGATAAGTTGTGATGGAAAAGGCAAAAAAAGTCACTACTTTGACCAAACAAGCAACATTGTATTAAAATATTTTCTATGACTATCATGTGCTTAATTCTTATTCATTGTATTTTTCTTTATGTTCTGTTCTGTTCCTTAAGTAAGCAACAGAACCATCATCATCCCATACTCAGCTAATTGAAACATGATTTGCAAAAATAAGACTATATAATTTCTTTACATAAAACAGTCAAGTTGGGAATTTAGCCATAAATGATATTCTTTAAAAGTCTTAGGTTATTAGAAAAATATAGTATCAGTAAAACTAGGAATGGTCTACAATCTCAAATTCTTAGTCTTGAATAAGTGTTGTAGAGAACCAAGGTTGTCTGGCAAAAACAAACAAATGAAACAAAACAAAACAAAACAAAACAAAAAAACCCAACTGTGACAGGAGTATCCATCGCAGAATTACAGAGAAGCTGCAGGGTTCCTAATGATATGATAGTGTTCAAATCATTTCACCAAATGCACAGAAGTGAAATGTGGAGCTGAATTGACAACAAAAGCTTCAGAGGTCTTGGACAGGAATGGCATCCAGTGTATTGAGGTGTCAGTTTTCACAAAGAAAACCACCAGATATGAACATATTGCAGTATTAGGTTAACTACGTGCTACAGCCTAGGAACAAGCCAATAGAGCCAATGGTGGTATCAAATAGCCAAGACAAAAACTGACACTAATGTACAATAGAGAAAGGGCTACTTGGAAAAAAAATCCATGAGAACAGAATTTCAGCTCAGAATACACACACACACACACACACACACAAAAATTCAAACATATTTGAGATTTTTGTTAAGACAGAGAATTAACTCCAGCTATTTTGTGGTCAAAGTTCCTTGGCTTTTTTGGTCTTTCTGGTAGACTGTAAGTGGAAGAAGTTATTACTTATTGTTACTTGGTTTTGAAGTGGCTCCCACGAGCTCATGTATTAATAAGGGTCTGGGTGTGATAGCTGGTGGAATTTTTCAGAGTGAATGGATCCTAAGAACATGCCTGTGAAGAATGAATTAATACCTGAATAGACTTTTTTCTTTAAATGGCTTCTGTAAAATACGTTGAAAAGCAGGAGTCCTACAAAGGAGAAGGTAGGAAAAAGTGTGGTTTTAATGGCAAGCTGGATCCACCTGTCTCTACTTCTCTGTTCTACTTCCTATGACATGAATGGCTCTGTTCTTTGCATGATGCCTGCAGTAACATTCTGAGCCCAGTACAATAAGATAAAAAGACTGTAGACTAAAACAAGAAGGCTTACGTTGTTTCTCCCAGAAATTTGTCACAATGAAATGTCTAACTTTTATGACAAAGCTGCTAGATAAAACACTTCTTAAAGTCACAGTAACCTGATTAGTTGTATTAGTGTTAAGAAACAGGCTTAGAGCAGGTTTGGCTACCATAAGAATTTTTTCCTTTATAGCCAATCATCTTTATAATAATAAGCTGTGACAAGAAAACCTTCTTTTTGTAGGTGATATTCTCACAGTGGGCATAAAATGCCCATCAGAAGCAGAATAGATCATGAAATATGAAAGCTGAAGACTAGACCTAGAGATATTCACATTAAAGAAACAGAAAGAACTTGGAGCTGAGGGTTGTGGAACGATGGTTGCTCACTTCCCTAGAAACTTCTAACCAAAATCATATCCAGAAAAATTATACTTACCCACATATGAAGAGATTTACTTATTGGGTTCTTGGGGACTAACTCCTGTTTGATGTCTGCATTGACTCCAATCTGTGACACAACATAGATTCACATGGTATGTAATTATTCCTGGTTGTATCTTTAGAATGTTCTCTTCTCAATGAAACCATATACCTTTATACTATGAAAAGCTTCCTCTAGGTGGTGCTCCCAAAAGTTGTTATTCTGTCATCTGGGTCAAAGATCACATGTAAACCTCAGTCTCTAAAGAATGGAAAGTCAGGTTCAGT
This sequence comes from Arvicanthis niloticus, assembly GCF_011762505.2. Classification (NCBI taxonomy): domain Eukaryota; kingdom Metazoa; phylum Chordata; class Mammalia; order Rodentia; family Muridae; genus Arvicanthis; species Arvicanthis niloticus. The sequence goes on along the minus strand of NC_047665.1, from coordinate 58,608,479 downwards.
TTCAGAGAATTACATCCTCAGCATTTGGTACAAGACATCAATTTTGTCTCATTACTTCTGGTGTAAAGAAGTACCGTATCATTATGTTCTTTGCTTCAACCAGATTATATTGGTCCAGCACTTTCAAATAAACTATTAAAACACAGCAGAAGCATTAGGTTATAGAATCTGTAAAAGGTCTCTGAACAATATCGTGGAAATTCTACCAATGTCTAAAGAAGCTATCATAAAACATATGATATTATTTAATTGATATAATTAAAATAGTGTAAAAGCAATTAATTTTTGTTAAAATTATTGATTTGAGTGTGTTTTCTACTCCTTAAGCTCCTCCCAGAATCTCCTCTACCTCCCTATCCACCAAACTTTAAGTTCTTCCCCTTTCAAAAATCAAAAAGACAAGAAACAAAAACAAGCAAGGAACAACAAACAAAAAAAAAAAAATAATCTAAATTAACAGATAAGAGAACAGTGAGACTAAAAACTTCTAGAATAAAGAAACAAAATCCACAAAAAATACCATTGAGTTCATTTTGTATTAGTCAATTACTCCTGGACATGTTTGCAGCCTGATCTAGAGTATGGTTGATAATACCTAGTGACACTCTATTGGAGAAAACTATTTTTTCACTTTGCCAATGGTTATTAATTGCAAATGGCTCTGGTTGGAATATATGCAGGTCTTGTACATTTGGCAACAGGCTCTGTAAGTTCATAGTGCATCAGTCATGCTGTGCCTGGAAGAAACTAAATTATTTGGAGTCATCCATCACCTCTGCCCATTACAGTCTTTCTTCCTCCTCTTCCAAAACAGTCCTGAGCCTTGAAATTAAGATTTTTATGAAGACATTTAATTTAGAACTGAGTGTTTCAAAGTTTCATTCTCTATACATTGTCCAGTTGTGGAACTTTGTATTAGTTCTTACACATACAGAAAGAACCTTCCTCAGTGTGAAAAGATTGAGGCAATAATCCATAAACTCTATGGTTATTTTATGGCATTATGTTAGGGATCATTTTACTGCTATGTTCCTTCAGCAATATAATAATTTGGATTCTTCCTGTAAGCAAATGATAGGTCTAGTTTCATGTTCTTAGCCATTATAGATGTTCCAGATATGGATTCACCCTCATGCAGTCGGCATATATCCATTAAAAAGTGGTTTGTATCTTTCATAACATTTTGGCCATCATTACACCAATATATATTACAGGCAGGTCACCTTTGTATGCCACATAGTTGGCAAGTAAATGATATTGATGGTGATAACCTATCTTCTCTGGTACCTTGCACACTATTATTTATTTTTAATTACATGTTTTATAGAAAAACACATTACTTTTTTCCCTCTAAATCTACTCTGAACACATAATATTTTCAACTTTCTATGATTTTATTGTGGGGTGAAATCACTATTCTCACCACACAATGAACATCAGCATCACTTGTTTCTAGACAGATTCTCCTATCCTTAAGTTTTGTTTACTAAGAGGGTAGAATTTTTGGCTGTGTGTGTGTGTGTGTGTGTGTGTGTGTGTGTGTGTGTGTGTGTTGTCTCTACATGCGAAGGTTTCACTTGTACCAAGAATTTTAAAACAGGGGAAATTCATTTCTAGAAATAATGAAAGATGTATCTCCAGAGGCCATTTTTAATAAATATTATTGTACAATCACACTATTAGGAGAAAAAAGAGGAAGTGGTTCCTCACAATGGAATAAATTTAGTAAGGAGAGTGTTTTTAAATTTGTATGCATTAGAGATATCATGAAGGACAGAGGGTGAATAACATTGACAGATGAGGTACGACACCTTTCCTGACCATTTCACAGCCCTGATGAGAGAATGCATAACTAGTCCCTGCACCACACTTGGATGAAGATGTAGAGAATATTATATATTCACTGTCCCCCTCATGTCTTGTTTGCTACAGATATCAACTAGAAATCTGAGGCATGGGAGCCATTTAATGTTATCTGTTGTTGTTAACATGTTCACATCAACGTGGTAAGAATAGAAATTGACTCTGAAGTGATTGCTTGCTATGAAATAAAGACGAAATTGCATAAGATGTTTTAAAATAGAAAGAATCGTGTTATACTGATCATGATGTACAAATATACAAGCAATGTGGATATAACAAGCTAAACAACAGATTCCATGAGATTATACTTTTAATTTCTTTCAGAAGGCCCATGGCTGTTGGAATTATTACTCCACCAGTTATGCATCTTAAATTCTCTATTGTTATCTCAGTGATGTCTAATCTACCTAACAGAGAATTGAATGCATATATGAAAGATTTCAGGGTTGAATGGGAATATTTAATAAGACAGGTTCAAACAGAGATGCAGAAGGTACAGTGAATGTCACTGAGACAGCATTCAGTGCCACACTCTTCAGAATTTCATAGATCCCTTTTGCTACATCCCTTGGCATCACTTGATCTGAATTGCTATGACTTATTAGGGATCTGTAGTTCAGTGTTACATTTGAATTTACGCAGCAATGAGAGATCAGTTTAAAGATGTTAGGTATAAACAGCTCTGAGATCACTGTGAAAGGATTATCTTCTTCCAATGGTAATCTTCAGTGTGTACAATGTTTTATAATGATAGTAAACCTGGCCTAATCTATAGTCACTTAAGAGAAAGAATCTGGGCATGAGGAAGAAGCTGTGTTTAGCTATTCTCATGGTATGCTTGGCAGAAATTTTCTCAATCGGGTTAACTGAAGTGGGAAGATGCACCTTAAATGTGGATAACTCATTGACCTGGGGTCCTGGGCTGAATGAAAAGAAGAAAATGAGTTGGTCAGTAGCAGTCCTCTCCCTCTGGCTGTGGCTATACTGTGGCCAGTTGACTACAGTTATTACCTCCTTAACTTCTTCACCTTGCTGGACTTTATTGTCTAATTATGAGCTTGAATGAAGGCTTCTTCAAGTTTCTTTAGTTAAGTAATAATACAAGTAACTTACTGTGGTAGTGTAAATAAGAATGGCTCCCATAGTCTCATACATTTGAGTGTTTAGACATCAGTGAATTAATACATTGGAAGTCTAGCCAGAAAACAAGGGGAAAATGAAATATGCTGACAAACTTGTACTTTACGTTTATGGAGTTTATGGGGTACTATGTAATGGTTCTCTATAAATATGACTAGAAACAAAATTTGTTTCTAGAAAACTGTCAGCAATAATGCTAATAGAGTAATCTACCTTATAAACAGCATTTAAACTGACATTGGCATAACCACTTTATGTGCGCATATATACATTGGTAATCATAAGAAGAAAAATATTCAAGTCGAAGAGGCAAAATTCAGGGTCTAGATACATGAGAAGATTGAAATAATTGCTCACAAAATTTACTGTCAGCTATGAGTAATGTCATATACCTTTAATCCCATTACTCAGGAGTCTAACACAGTATTCTGAACTTGAAGGAAGTCTCGGTTACATATATATTATATACATAAAGAATTCCAGGAGATTATGGGTTACATCTTTCTATATCAAAAGAAAATATTGTCAATATTTTAAAGAATATTCAACTATGAGTTTTGGTAACATGAGTTCTAATAATATGAAGACTGTAATACTTCTGGGAAAAGAATTAGAGTTCAGAGTTAGTGTTCACTATAATCAAAATATATGGGAAATATTCATGTCTGCTGATACTGATCTATGAAAAAATCTTGCATATCTTATCTTTTAAAATGTCTTTTCATGAATATACCTATCTCCAAACACAGATACTACTCTAAGCACCCAATGCTGATTGAGCATATTCATCAATGTGAAGGCATTTATAGAAGCCTATTTTAGATTCCAACTTGAGAATGGTATTTTGGCATGTGGTTACATTGCACATTAACCTGTTTCCAAATGAGGGCTAGGTGAAAGGTCCTGTATTGCACATTTAAATGAATTTTGAAATATGGAGATTTTTTAAAACTTGTATTGAGTTCTTAAAATGCTGCTAGAACTGTAGATTCATTTCAGAAAACATATTCCATGCAAGTTTATGTGGAAATGCAGATCTATTTCTTTATTTAACTTTTGACAGAGAATGAAATGTACAAAGCAGCTTCATACAGCTTGTGTTCCAAAAGTTTCTTGTAGAAACACCTTCCTGTGTTAGTAGTTTCACAGAAAGCATTATTTTGTCTTGTAATTCTAGACGGAGTTAACCACAAACATGAACAAAAAAAAATCACTTCCAAAACCATTCAGAAACAGAGACTAGGAGAGTGCAGATGCACTCTATTCTTGGTCTTGAGATGTAAAAGCCTAATAAAACTTGACTATAGCTAGTGAGTCATATGGCTCACGGCATACTGTAAGACCAGCTGGGTTTTCACCATCTCTTGACAAATAAGAGCTAAGTCTCTGAATGCTGCTAAATGTATGTATTGACCCAAACCCCTAATTTCTCAATGATGTATGATGAACGTAATTATCTTCTGCGCACTATCAATCCATAAAGGGCACATTAGGTAAGCTAAACATCTCACATCTTGAAAAGAGTTTTGTATTTAATGAAGTCTTTTCCTGCTTATTATTTTTCACCAACATTGATTTTGACATATCCAAGCAGATGCCCCGCCAGATTGTGTGAGAGAGTGGATTTAAGAGCTTCTCTGAACACACAAGATCTTACCTGAAGCTGTGGCATGCAGATTATTCACAGCAGCTGATGCCTTCGTCACTTTGAAGTCAGCACTGACTCCTTTAGTGTGCAGTGACACCTGGGCTGTATTAATCATGTTTGCCACTTTTATGGAGACGAGAAGGAAAGCCACTGAAAATGGTTTGCCTTGTTTTGTATAATGGATGGCTGATATTGCATACAGTATTTTACTTCCTGGGCCACTGTTCTTGAAAAAAAAAAAAACCTCTCATTGTCATAACTGACAAAAATGAAGTTTTCGGTGGACTGCAAACTGTTATTTTGATACATGTAGACATTGTGGAACAAAATGTTACTTGAAAGATTATTTTGTGTACTTACCTCTCTCTTTTAAATGAGAAACCCTCCTCTTTCCCTTACAATCTACTAAGGCTAAAGGTCATAACAAATTTTCTTTAAAAGGATGGAGATGGAAAAGGAAGAAGATGAAAAGGAGAGGAGAAGAGAGGAAGAGAAAAAAGGAGAGGGAGAGGGGGAAGGAGAAGGACAGGAAGAAGGAGGAGAAGCAGGAGCTTGGCCTGAGAGGTCTTCTTTCTCTTCTGATTTCATTTTGAATCCTTATTTTTACATAAAAATTCTGCAATGATGGGTTATTTCATAGCACTTTTATCTAGCTAGTTTAGAAATCCTTATCTGTTAGTATGCTCCAATGCCTTCGTTTCAAAGATTTAACTTGGTATTATCTTGTCTGCAGTGGACTATATCAGGGAGAGTCAATAGAGGCCGGATTCTCTCATACAAACTCTTTATTAGCTACTTGGTTTAGTTAGTGTTTTTGTTTATATATCTGCCCTTTTCCCTTTATGTTTGTTAATTAAAAGATAGAGAACAATTAGTGTCTACTATTTAATTTCAAGTAGTATGCTGTTTTAAAAGGCCAATATTCAAATATTATTCGTATAAAATGTTCAGAATATGAACTCTAGGAAGCAGAATATAGTAATAGTGACTTAGTGTTAACATCTGGAAAACAATATGGCTGCTGATGTGGAAACTGGCTGAGCTGGTGGCTTCACCTCAAAAATACACTAAAACAAAACGCACTGGATTATATTCTTTAAATGAGTGACTTTCAAATGTAGAAACAATACCTCACTAAAGTTACCTAGAAATAAAAGACAGCACAAGAACAAGACACAAAAGTTGTCAAATTGAAAGGATATGATTGATAAAAAAAAAAAGTATAAATTACCATTGGACATTTTATTATAACTAATAAATCTACTAAACCCTTAAAAATCTTATAAAGAGAACAAAACCCCAAAAAACTATAGAACTGAAAATGTAATTAAAAATGGCTAACTTTTTATAAACCTAAACATACAGAGGCATACTTATGATATACAGAAGCATGTAGACACTAAAATAGGTCTAAAACAGAATCCAGAGGAACCCACTGAAATTTCTGTCCAGACAAATCACAATCAAACTTCTAAAAAGGAAACACAGAGAGTCTTCTAACAGTAGAAGTTCCAGAGATAAATATCCTCATTGATGATAAACACTTCATTTAATAAAAAATTTCACCATGTCCTTATCATATAGCCATTAAAAGCAGATTGAGACACTATTTTAAAACACATAGAGCAATGCTATTTCTAATCTTAGATGCAGAAATTTCTATCAAGATGTACAGAATAAAATTACTGAGTATGCTCTTTTTTAGGAAGTCACAACTAGATTAATATTCAAATTCAATCAATATAAGTTCATCTACCAGGAGTCTAACCAGAAATCCACCATAGCATCTCACCAGATAGAAATAAACATATTTCAATTATGAAATACTAGCATTGTTTATAAGGATAATATAAAGTATTGATAAAAATGCCTCACTAAATGATGTAATAATGTTCAAGTTATATGAAAATTCTATTTGTCTCAATGAAGTAGCAATTAATTGATAAGATCAGAAGTAATACCAATTGCAATAGTATAAACATAAAATATTTAAGAATCAATTTAAAACATATAATGATTAATTGAATTAGTTAAATATAATTCTTTGGTAAATAAATAAAATAAGCATGTATACAATATTTCCTTAGTATGTACCTAGGTACAAACTAACAAAAACAGCAACAAAATTTTTCTCAAACAGAAATAGATAAGTATTCAATCTTAGTTTTTTAACATTCATAAAAACCCTATTAATTTATTTATTGAATTTATTTCTACAGTTTGTGTATTTTTCTATTAGTCATTGAGTCTATATTTAGTGAAAGCCACATCGTTTTGGTTACAAATATGATTATATTATTTTCAAAGGCAAGGTAGGATGCTAACTGTGGTCTATTCTTTTTGTTTCTGAACTGCTTTTCTTCTTCAGGTATCTTCTGTGGTTCGATATTCATTTTAGAATTATTTACTTTAACATACATTTACATGTTAAAATGATGCCAAATATCAATAGTTAAACAGGTAACTCTGATAAATATTTTACATTAATACTAAACACAAAGAAAGGTACACCTTGTCATTTAGTCATAAGCAAAATGTTCACTAAGCAAACCAAAATAAGATAATAAATTATAACTATTAGAGTAGCTTCATAAAAATGCTATTATCAAGTACCTCTAAGGATGAAGACAAGTAGAGTTCTTATCCATTATCTCATGTGTATACAGAATGACCCAACCAATAATATGTGCAGATAATAGAAAACTGGGTTGGAGAAAAATATAAGCCTGATTGAGATGCATTATCTACAATTATAAATTTCTTCTAACATAAAAAGAGAAACAAGGTATCCTTTACTTATTTTATTAATGTCTTTGCGTGTGTGCTTGCATGTGTGCATGTGTTTGTGTATGTGTTTATATTTGCATATCTTTGTGTCTATATGTCTGTGTATGCACATGCCTCCTCGTATTTTGGGGGCCTAGAAAAGGACAATTACATTTTCAGGAGCTGGAATTATATAAAGGTTGGTTGTAAGTGACCAGGTCAGTTCTGGGAACTGAATTGGGATCTTCTTCAATAGCTGCAAGTGTTCTTAACCTTAGGCTATTTCTGCTACTCTGTGCAATAAGATGTTTTGCTTACAGTTATTCATAGAAATTTTCCAACATTTAAGAATTTATATCTTCATCTTGATATTAATTATACAGATTTCTACTAATAGGTTATGGCTATGCAATAAACCCTAGCTAATCCTCTCTATTCCGACAAAACCACTACTTTTCCCTAGAGAGACAGCCCAACATTTACCACCTTAGTCCCCATGCCCAGGGAATAGGGGCGCTGACTCTTCATTAGCTTCTTCAAGCTGATTATGGGCGTTGAGATATTAGAAGAGGAGTGGGGGGGGGAGAGCAAATTGACAATCCTCTGATGCTGTGTCTTCGCTGCCTCCAGAAGAAATTCACGGACCTCAGAGGTTTGAGCAGGTCTGCCCAGCTTGCTTGTTGAGTAGATACACCAAGGCTGATCATTCTGCAATATACAATTCTCAAAACAAATTTTAGTATCAAGATAGTTTTTTTTTTTAGAAGAGGGCTGACGTTTTATTAAGAATGTTGGTTCTAACCGCTTTTCTATTTTTCCCCTCTTTTATTGGATATAATATTTACATTTCAAATTTTATCCCCTTACCATATTTCCCCCACCACCCAGGAACCCCTTATCCCATCCCCCCTCCTCCTGCCTCTATGAAGGTGTTTACCCACCTACCCCCAGCCTCCCTCCCCACCCTCAGATCCCCCCCCTCAGTGCTCAGCCTTCAGGGTACTAATTATCTTGTCTTCCACCTATGCCCAACAGGACCATCCTCCCCTACACCAATTTACTTTGTTTACAAATTTTAAGGTTTTCATTAGCATGAGCTTCTTAGTGATATAAGAGTGAGATGAATATTGTTACTCTCATAGGCATTGTACCAGTATAACACACTTAGGAATACAAAGCTTAGACCCAGTCCTTCTTCAACTTTTTTAACTGATTTGAGATGGTCAGCCTGTGAGTTAAGGGACTATAGCAAATTCATGACTTGGAGTTTATTATAAGGGTGTTCTCTATGTTTTATTTAGAAATAGCTGAGTGGAGTTAACAGGCAACAGTCCAGATTACCTTACATGGATAGCTGGTTTTCAAAACATCAGAAATCCTTAGAATTGATATGACAAACATTTCTGTATTAATCTTCATTTTCATTAGAGACCTGTCTGCTCCGGACAGCTTCCTATATTGAATTCTAAGAAGAAATTGAGCATCCTTGGAGTTACTCCAGTTGTGGTGAGACAGCCACTAGGCAAGAATTGCCACTTTCCTTCTACAGACAAATTACTGTCCAGAAAAGGACACACTTGCAGAATAGTCGACTGATTATATCTGCCTAGACAGAGTAATCAGCCCTTAGTAATTCTGCAGCACTAAGGTCTGTCAGATGATCCTGGGCCAGAAGGCAGAAGAACAGATGCTCCAACGTTTTGAAGTAGAGCGAGTGTCCAGGTGTTCAGAGGTCTCTATAAATTGGCTAAGTTTTAGAAGCTATGCTTTGTGCTTCCCACAATTATAGTCAACTCAGTCATTCTGGATTTCTGACGGGGTTGAAAACTTATAGCTATTTACCTTGAGAGAAAAGATCTGAGTGTATGGTCGTCAGCTGACATTCATCCTAAAGCCAGGTTCAGAACTAAATGTTTTAGTTAGGAGAGATGACAGAGGTGCTGGTAGGTCAACAAAAGGATGGACTGGGTATTAGGACTATCTTGTACCTCACTGGTACAAATTGGCATAATTATGCTCTAATTGTATTTTGAGAGAAAAGTTTCCTTTTAGCAGGAAGGGTGATGTGTAGGAGGAGCTAAGGTGGGAGGAGTACTGAGAGGAAGAAAAGGAGTAAGAAGAGGAGAAGAAGAAGGAGAGGAGAAGCTAGGTGATGAAAGAGAGATAGAGGGGGGAGACAGGGAAGCAGATGTTCATGTATCTCCACCAGTCAAAGATAGTAGATATATCTAGGTTGGGTAGTGGGTTACACCTCTGATTGAACAATACCAAACTTATAAAGCCTATGATTAACATTTTTTTAAAAAATGTATAAATGCAAAAAGGAAAAGGGGGCATGGGATAGGGGTTTTCTAAGGGGGGGAATGGGGAAAGGGGATGGCATCTGAAGTGTAAATGAAAGATCTAATAAAAAAAATATTTAAAAAAAAAAGAAATTTTCCAATACGAATGTTTATACCCATATTTTGGGCATTTCTGTGATTGACAAGGAAATATTGTAGCATTATACTTCTGTCATTTGCTATCACTGTAAAATCTAAGATGACATATGTTTAACAATGTCATTGATCACATTTTGTGAAATAGAGGGAATGAATTTTTGTGCCTGTTGATATTGACTAAAAGAATGTACCTCATTTCAGTGACCACATTGGTTAAAAAATAAATTATATATCCTCATTTCCCTTTTACCTTTTATGTTTCATCAGATAAACTAAGTATGCTTTCAACAAATTTAAAGGTACATCATGTTTTAAAATGCTGGCAACATGGAGTAAGTCAAATTAATGCTAAGACTGTTGATTCAGTTGTGTATGGACTGTAATAAAAAGTCTGAATAAGCTGTCATCTCAAAAACAAATATGAAGCACAGATTAAAGTACCTAAGATACAGAATGACTTTAAACATGAATCCAAATCAATTGTGAAAACGACACATCAATCCAAGACACATCTCAACTTCCATTTCCTCATTAAAAGCTCCGCGACACTTCTAAATCAGAAGTTATATTTCTTTTCTTTGAAGCTGTGCAGCATTTTACACCATTTTTGTCATAAATCATAATCTCTCTTATTGAAGTGTCTCATTCCATGATTAAACTATGATTTATCTGAAGGTGGAAAATATATCATTTTTACTTTTTGTGTTTTGTTTTTTGACAATGTCTACAATGGCATCCAGAGTTTAATGTTGATTAACTGACATTTCAAGACTTCTATGTGGCTCCATCATTATTTCTTTGTCAAATGTAAGATACAGTGAAGAAAGTACTCAAGAATAAAAATTAAAAAGATTTTATGTAATATACCATACTCTCTGTTCCAAATGACTATTCTAACTGTACAGAAGTTCATTACATTATATAGACTTTGGGTCTGGTTAATTTTGATGGGTGATGTTGTTTTTCAACTCTGTGATTATTTTTCAACTATATTCAGTTATGCTGTGAGCACACAGATAAAAGCATAGACCATTATCAACTGTGCAGAAGCTTTGCTAGCTGGTCCTTCTTCCTTCTTACCAAAGTGTAACCTGTAGACTTAGATTTTTCAAAACCTACTTTAATAAGGATACTTAAATTTTTTAACCTTCCTCTAGCCCACCACACACCACAGGTAGTGAAAAGTAAAAGTTAATAGGACAAAGAGTGATGTGGACATGTTTAGAAATAGTTCTTTGGGGTGATTCAAATCTTCATTGTCATGATACCAGCAGTCAGTCATGGTAGCATGATCCCCTCCCAAATACTATTCACAAATCAGCAATGGCAGTTCGAGCCAGAAGGAACCATGCAGACCTAAGAAATGGAAATAATCAAACTGTGAATCAAGGCATATCTGTGTACCCTGGTGTGAGTCTGCACAGCCACATTATTGGGTTTAGACTTGTTATTACAAGCATTACCTGATTCCTGCCCTAAGAAATTCCTGATAAAAATGAGTAGAACTCTTCATGGAATGTTTTCTCCAAATGTCCCACACTCTTTGTAGTTCTGAAATTTAAAAATGTCTATGAACTGAATGTCATGCTATATCAAAATTCATTTGTAAAAGTATCTATCATCAGGTGTCTATCAGCAAAAATGACTCTTGGAATACAAATGAGTCCAGACAATGTCATAAAAGTAGAGATTCTATGACAGTATTAGTATAATAAAAATATGGAGGAAAAAAAGAAGCTTCTGTTTTTCACAAATAAGGAAAACCAACACAATTAGACATAAAGAAATCTTATTTGGCTGTTATACATTAGAACAGCTTGCATTTTTTAAAAAAATTGAAATCATTTTTATTTTTTATTTTATTTTTTATTGAATATTTTATTTACATTTCATATATTATCCCCTTACCCCATTCCTCCCCACCCAGGAACCTCCTATCCCATCCCCCTCCTCCTGCTTCTATGAGGATGTGCCCCCAACCACCCCCCACTCCCACCTCCCCACCCTTGAATATCCCCTTACCCCATTTCCCCCCCAACCCAGGAACCTCCTATCCCATTCCTCCTCCTCCTGCTTCTATGAGGATGTGCCCCCAACCACCCCCCACTCCTACCTCCCCACAGTGTCCAGCCTTCATGGGACCAAGGACTTCCTCTCCCACCTATGCCCAACAAGGCCATCATCCCCTACATATACAGTTGGAGCCATGGGTTCCTCCCTATGTGCTGCACTTTGGTTGGTTGTTACTGTTGCACTCCCCATGAGGCACCAAGCCCTTTCAGCTCCTTCAGTCTTCTCTCTAACTCCTCCATTGGGAACCCCATGATCAGTTCAATGGTTAGCAGTGAGTATCCGCCTCTAAATACGTCAGACTCTGGCAGACCTCTAATGTCCTTTGATGTGATTAAAAATGTCCAGTGTTCATACATTACCTGTTAGTTAATTGTTCATTACATACAAACTCATCCATCCATGTTCCCACAGATAGGAAACTTCTTTATACCTTCAGAATATTGACAGTTGTTTTGGCCCTCAAAATTGAATATAGCAGTTGAAACAAGTTATATACTCAAGAGTAGGTTTCAGATATTCCAGAGAAATTTAATTAAAATTAAAAAAAGATGAAATGAATATACAAATTACAATTGAATACAATAATGCTAAAGAACTAAATTAATTAATAATTTTATTGACACTAAAATAAAGAAAAATCTTCTGACTCTCTGAAACATTCTTTGGATGACTACTTTACAGAGAGGATCTAAATGACCCATTGATGTTGAAGAACCATGACTTTACATTTATGAATCACACAGGCATGAAGTATCCTAATATCTTTCCTTCTCTAAGAAAGAATAGTATGGCAAGTATTTTCCCTGTATACTTTCTTATCAATTGTCAAAGACCCGTTCAAGGCTGGGGATGTCTTAATAAATTTAGGAAGAGTTTTATATTCTCACTCCAAGAGAGTTAACCCCTTTCTTCAAAAAGATGTGCACGTCTTGATCTACTAGGATATTGTTTTAAGTTATCTGTCTCACATTTTCTAATATCCTTATTTGTCTAGTGCTTTGCTCAGCTCTAGAGGAAGCATTGTTGTCATTGCAGTTGCTCTCATGGTAAGCCTTGGTTAGCACCTTAAAAAACATCTCTGCAGCCTCCCTTCTGCCTCCACTGATCCCTTCTCCCTTAGAAAATACTAGGCAACATCTTTTTTTTTTATAAAATTTCTTCTCACTCTTTTATTGTGTAATCCACACACCCACAAGGCATTGGTTATATGCATCTTTATTCAAATCCATGAACAAACCAAGGAAACCTACATCTCTGGCTTCCCCCTGTGTTTTTCTTCTTAGCCTTAGGCAGCCTTTTATTGAATTTTCACCTGCTGTTTTGTCTAATTGTACAAGCAGCTTAATAAGAATTGCATTTAAAAGACTTTCTTCAGTAAACAAAGCTAGCAAATATCACATCCTTATTTTCTGTACTCAGCCTATTGATTTATAGTACATATCACAATCCATCATTTACCCTTTGCCTCTCAAACTAGACCAGAAGCTCCATGAAGATCTCTAACTTAGTCAGTGTAACCTGATCAATAGAAGATACCTAATGAATGTTTGAGCAAAAAAGATATTATCACTGGTGCGGGCCCACTAATAGTATAAATATCAAATTCAGATAGCAGCAGTAAACTTAGGTATTATTCATGGTTATACAGATTGAATTTAGAAAGACATAAAATCAAATTAACAGAATGAAAATGAAAGAGATTAATTCTCTTTTTAGGAAGTCAAATGGCATGTCTGACTATGGCCCTGGAAATATTTAGGGGATCTTCAATTGTCATTATGGGGTGATTCTTGGTGGACCTTTTTGTCTAGGCTCTCCCTGCAATCAAGCTTCTCAGATATGATGAACAGGACTTAATCACTGAGAAGTATATCCCACCACCTTAGCAATATCTCATAGAAAATCTTTCTTTTTGAACACTTTAAAAAAGGTACTTGTGCTATTACATACACGTTTTTAATGGTGCTTATTTGAGAAAGACAGTCTTGAAAGTACTTTACAATAATAAACATTGATTCCTCATGAATTTTCTCAACTTACAATTGCAGCGGTTCATTTTCAAAGTTAAATCCTGTTGATCTTTGATTTCAATGTGATGAGGCAGTAAACAATAGATATAAGAACATTTTTACAATATATTGAAATAATATTTATGAGAAAAAAAGGAAACATACAATCAGGTGAGTACTTACTACCAGTATTTAAATAGACAAATGTGATGGTTTGATGAGATACCCCCATATTCATAAGCATCAGAGTACTAAGTCCTCAGCTAATACCAATTAATGGCAGTTAATAGCATGTAATCCTATTTCTTTTATTGAGGCAAGGGAAGAGAACATATTTGTCTCTCATCTTCTCTTAAATTCAAAATAAATAAATAAATAAAATAACAAATTTTCAAATGTTTTAATTTTACAGATCAGCACAGGAGGCTATCAAAGATATTGTCGCAAATGCCACTCTCCAAATCAGTATACTTTTAGTATTCTAGAAAAGGAATGTTGTGAAGACAGGGCAAATTGTAAAGAAGATGTTAGTGATGAAAGACATGCCTCTTTGTTTTTCACTCCTTAAATGATTTGTCTTGTAGGGTACAATGAATTTACATCTTAATTCTTTAGATAATAATAATTAGTTGAAGAAATCACATGTTTAATTAGCTGTGATAATATTGAATAGCCAAAATATTAAAAGTAAATCAAGTAGTTCATAATGTAGCTTCACTAATCAACTGCTAATTAACATTTGAGAAATACCCCACAAAGAGCTTTTATTAAAATATAAGGGAGAGCAAAAACTCACTCTTTTCATTATGTTATGCTATCAGCTTATTTCTTAATCAGCTAGCAAATAATGTCCACACGTGTCAAGCTCATTTGAACCATCAGAACAGCAGCTATAATTTTGAGATAAAAGAAAGTAATGTACTTAAGAGTCACTTCCCTAAAAAGTTTATAAAAATAAAATAACTGTCCATCATATTAGTTGATTAGACTTATTACAACAAAGTATTGTAGGCAGAATGACTAATATACAAAATCACTTTTTCTGAATTTTCTGGAGCCTGGGAATTCCAATATAAAAGCAACTACAGATGTGTTGTCTGGAGAGGAACCATGTGCCTCATACATATCTCTCTTTACATTCTTTCCTTAAGAGGTAAAAGAAGAGAGCCGGGTCCCTGGAATGTTTTTTAATAAAGATACTAATTCCAAACATGATTGTTTTCACCTCATGGTCACGACAATCATTTTCCTATTCATTATCTAATACCATCACCTTAGGTTCATACTAATTCCGAAGAACATAACTCTCAGAATGAATGTACACCACGTTGTGAAAAATGTAGTTCAAACTAGAATTAACCAGCTGAGCAGCAACATTGTCCTGGTCCATTCTTTTACACTACTTGAAGACAAATCACATACATGATACCTACTTGAATCAAAGACAATAAAGATGTGGAAATAATAGAAATACTAGATACACTCTTACATATGATGTTCAAAGAAAATAATTAAGACTGATAGAGTTCAATGATAATGTTAGTCATTAAACATATTTTCTAAAGAAAATATATTCTGTGGCATGCAATAAATGGCTTAACAATTTAGTGACTTTCATGCTTCCTTATTTAAATATATTTCAAGCATATTTTAGCTTAGACTTTTTTCACTTTATCATTCTATATCAACATGCAAGTTTTTACAGCAAATTTCTCTGAGTTGAAACATTTTATTCTGGTGGGAATCACATTAAGACTCAGGAAGTAAACTTGTAAGTTTCAGGAAGTTCACAAAACACTCCATATGCAGAAGCTTTTATATTATTATATATTATTTATTTTATATATTTTATATATTATTTATTTTATATTATTGAAAGATAGCATAGTTACAATAATCACAAAATTAGAAGTGATGTTATTTAAAAAACTTGATTTTTGTCCTCATAGCCAAATGATGACTCATTATGATTGATAACTACTTTAGAATAAGTTCAGAATTCTGAATTAACAAAACTCACAAAATTCACAATTTAAAAGGTATTATTCTCTTCTGAAATGCATTTGCTGCTAGACTGATGATCACTAATGCTCCTGACAGGTGCATGCAGCGCCTCTAAGGCAAATTTCATAAAAAGCCACAGGAGAGCTAGAGCTCTAAACACCCAGATCCAGTGTCAAGAGAAGATTTAGGGATCTGTTAAAGATCACTTGAGGCAAATAAAACCCAGACTCATGCAAGACTTTTGTCTGCATTCAGAAGTGTTTTGAGATTTGTGTACCTAAGGTTACTTTCTACACAGGCCTCTTGAATTTAAACGTGTTTAGTCTCCATCAAAGGGCTTCACATAGTCTAAAATATTACAGAGAGGAGCAGATAGTCAGCATATTTCATTGATTTATTTGCTCATCGGCAGCATGTAAACATGAGAAGCTTGCATTTTGAATGGTGTGAGAGGGAGAAAGCCAGTGAACAAGTTGGAGATCTCAAAACTACATGTGTTAATACAACCCACTCCTTCAGAGAAATCTAAGCAAGTATGTGATTTTTCACAAAGATCAAAGTTAAAGTGCTTTGATGCAAACTAAGTACAGATTCAAACTTTTAAGACCTTCTCTCCCACTTAATCATTTGTCTTTACCTAATATAAGGAAAGCACAGAAAATATACAAGTAAACAAAATAACATTCTAGGATGTTGAAAGTTCTAATCTAAAACATGGTTGTATTATTTATGTACGATGATGCAATTATGAAGTTATATTTTGCTTTATCAAGTTTTGAGCCTTTAGAGACATTGCAAAATATAGGAAGGAAACAATCCTTAGAGAGATGATAAATATTTTTTTTTCTACAATCCTCTCCTCTCTAGCCTTTAAACAATTTAATGTTAAAAATGATGGCAAGTAGGTTCTGGATAAATTGACTGAAATTATATATACATATTGTTTTTGTAACATCAACTGTGATAGTCTATAAGTTACGGTTCTTCACTAAATAACACTCTGAGCCTCTTACATTTCAAAGAACATGGAGGCAAATTGGCAAAAGCAACACTCTAGTGAGAACCAAGGCATATACAAAGAGAGGGGTCCCAAGAGAGTCAAAAGTGGACATTTCTGTTTAAGAAAAATTTAAGTGCATATTTTCTCAGAGAAAATCTTAAATATTATTCACGATCATTATAGTCTTCTACCTTTTGGGATCTAACAAATAATATAAGAGAAATATGAGTTATTAATGGTGGGAAACTTTTAAAATATATCAGTTTTACCATATTATTAAAAATTTATGTTTATGTCTTTTCTACTGAATGTAGGTCTGTGTACAATGTGTGTGCATAGTACCCACAGAATCCAGAAGAAGCCATCAGATACCAATGAAACTGGAGTAACAGGTGGTTGTGAGTTGGAGCCACTGTGGGCACACCGGAAATCAAATCCTGGTCCCTTGGAATAACAGCCAGTGGTCTCAGGTGCTGAACCAACTCTACAGCATATAGTATATTATTTTAACTTGGGGAATAAAATATTTCAGAAAATATTTAGAAAAAACCTCTTAACAAGATGTCTACCTATAAAAAAATTTCTACCGACTAGTCTCCTATTATCTGCTTATCTATTCATTGTCCATCTGTCTGTCTGTCTCTCTGTCTGTCTGTCTGTCTATTCTATCCATTGTCTTCCATCTATCTATATGCCATCTGTCTTTCTATTATCTATCTATTCTTACCTATATCATCTAACAGTGTGGCACCTACCTCTACTTTGCTATACTTATGTATTGCTTAGGCTTCATTTTATTAACTTCTGATAATTTTTTTATCGTATGAAAAATACTTAATAGTAATAGTCAGTATTAGTTAAGAGCTTGCTTTCTTTGCCATCTCTCTGTGCTTCTGAAGGTGTATAGTAATGTACTGACTGTTTATCTCAAGACAGCTGCGTAATGTTCAGCCTCTGATTTGTTATAAAGTTCAAAGATCAAAAAAATTAGTAGGATACTCTCCAATTCTTTTGCTTTGATGGAATTGCACTGACAGCCTTGGCTGGTATCATAGTCCATAAGGAAAATAGACAAAAATTCACAGGAAGGGAAACATTCTGGAATTTATAACTTTTAGAGATGTAAAGCACAAGAATGCAATGCCTCAATAAAAAAGAGATTATTGTGCAATATATATTATACTAAGTGGTAGATCATATACAGATATGTATATATTGACATACACATGTACATATGCATACATACACATATATACAATGCTTAAATTAATAGTTATTTATAGTATATGATTAAAAGATCTTTAATGTATTTATAAAAATATGCATATATAATTATCAATAGGGGAACATATGTATTTAATAAACCCATTGCCATAGATATGCCTATGTAAATTCTTCTATATCACTGGAACATATACAAGTGTGTACAGCTTGAAATGTATAAATATATATACATACATATCAGATATAGATAAGATCTATTAATATCATTTACTGTTCCATATAAATGTAAATGTGTCTAAATTTTAATATGAGAACAGATGTAAATGTAAAGAAAAATGTCTGTTTGCATGTTTAAAAGCAGTCAGCCTTGGATAGAACAGAACACAGACCCTTTGCTTCGATGTCATGCCATCCAGCCTGCTGCTCCTGTTTCTTTCAGCATTCTTAGTGTTTCAGGCAACAATAAAGACAAAATTTGTTTGTGACACAAAAGAAAAGGAGAAAGAAAAAAACACAACACCACCGATGACTTTAGAAATGAGAATTTGGATCCTATAACTGTCATTTTAATCTCAAGTAGTAGTAAAAGGTTTTATTATCTAATATGAATCATTAGCTTTTACTGACTTTTATCAGACTATGTAATAAATTACTCATCTTCTCTTTACTATTACATTTATTCAAAATGGAAGTTTGTTTATTGAGGCACTTAGAAGTCAAATTTAAATTCATCATCAAAGCCATGGGTCTCCACCGACAATAAAAACAAATGGATAGAATAACCAGAGAATACTGAAAAGTTTTACCAAGTGTAAAATCAGTTTCTCTCCTATGGAGACGTTGATACTCAGCTAGAATATGTTAGTCTGGCAGAAAGGAATCAAAAAACTCTTACAACACATCCCTTTAAAAGATACCTAAGATGCATTCTATACATAAATTCTGGTTTGTGAAAGATGGACACAGAGAACCATTGATGGTGCTGCCTGCCGTTACTTTAAGAGCTTTTGTCTGAACTCTAAAACTGTCTTACTCAAGGTTTCTATTTCTGCATAAAGCATCATGGCCAAGAAGCAAGTTGGAGAGGAAAGGGTTTATTCACCTTACATTTCCACATTGCTGTTCATCACCAAAGGAAGTCAGGACTGGAACTCTAGCAGGTCAGGAAGCAGGAGCTGATGCAAAAGCCATGGAGGGATGCTGCTTACTGGCTTGCTTCCCCTGCCTTGCTCAGCTCGCTTTCTTATAGAACCCAGGACTACCAGCTCAGAGATTGCACCATCTACAATGGGCTCTCACATACTTGATCACTAATTGAGAACATGCCTTACAGCTGGATCTCATGGAGACATTTCCTTAAGGAAGGCTCCTTTCTCTGTGATAACCCCTGCTTGTGTCAAGTTGACACACAAAACCATACAGTACAAAAACACTTCTCCCAGTGTAATCCTCCACTGAATGTGCACATGATAGTGCCCATCCAGGACTTAATTTTCCAGCTCTGTGGAGAATTGGACATTTCAAAACAAGGATAGGGTAAAATTAACGATGGAGCTTCAATTATAAAATATCTATATCAATGTGTAGTAGCTATGACATTTCATGATAAATAAATTTTAGATTTCTAAGGAGGGAATGATGGTCTGGGTTCTGTTGCTCGAGGATGAATACAACCTGGGATGACCATGTTCAGAGGTGATGGATAATTCCTACTCATGTGATATTTAGTACAACTTGTGTGAATACAATACTCTCTTAATCACTCAGGACTCACAGAACAGTTTTCTTATGTGCGGTAGAAATCACTGGAAAATTAACGGTCCACTAGATCTCCCTAAAAAAACAGTGCTTGTGTTTGTAGCCCATGAAGAGATTAAGATGAAATGCAGCCTTTTTTTCTAGTACCTATCACTTAACATTTTGAAATTATAGAAAGTTACAACCAGATAATTACATTATTTGAGGTTTTTCTTCCCTTCCTGTGGAAAAATAGCAATTGCTTAGTTATAATTTTAGCTCTCCAGCTGGTGGTGTCAAACGCATGCTGACAAATACCTGTTTTGAGTGAATTGACAGATTGCTAAACTGTTGCTTTTCAATTGTTGTCTATTAATTTAAGTCTGAAAATAAATGTGAATTTCAGTGTTACAGAGTCCTTTTAGAAAATGTAACTATCACCTTCTCTGCTTACATAAAAAGAAATGCAACTAACCTTCCGTGGCTGCCTGAATTTGAGAAGAAATGATGTCTTTTCAAAGACAAAGATTTGTCACATATTCACCTTGTCACATTAGAGTTTAGCACATAGTATCAAATTTTTAACACTGATTGAATTAAACCCTGAGACTTTGGTTCTTCACATGTCTTGGAAGGTATATCTGTCCACAAGGATTTGAAGATCCTAAGTTCCTTAATGATTACAGACACAATGTAATTTGAGAAATTTTCAATATATATATTTATTTTGTTCTTCCATTTTATCTAATATGTGTCTCCATGAGTTTTTCAAAGATTGATCTTAAAATATCTGTTTTTGATAAATTCTTTACTTATTTCTTAATCACTTCTATAAGTCAGGATTCTTCAGTTGGACAGGACCAATAGAGTAAATACATTCTACTAAAGGGGTTTTTTTAGACTGGCTTACAAGATTTGGTTTGAGTAGTCTGGTACTCAGCAGGCTGAGGACCAGTTTTGCTCCACCAGGTTGGATACATCATCAAGCCCGATTTGTCAAGGAAGGCTTGGAGAAGTCCTGGAAAATTACTGATCTTCAGTCCATGGGGAAAGACTGAAGAAACTGAGTTTCAGTGTCAGTAAAGAATGTTAACAATGCCAGCAGAGTAGACCCAATCACCAGTAGACTAAGCATGTGGGAAAGAGGTCTCCTGGTTCTCCTTCTATCTGGGATGCTGTTAGAAGGTTCTGTCCATAGTGACAGAGGATCTACCATCTAAGTTACTCTCTTCAGGAACTACCATTATAAACTTTCCAAGATGCATGTCTTTTAGTTAATTCTAGACCTATTCAACTGACAACTTGATGAACCAACATAGCTTAGTGTTGCAGGAAATATTGAAAATGAACCCGCAGACTTACCACGTTACTTCCTGATGGACTACTCTCGGCCTGCCAACTCTCTGAGGGCCAGAACTCCCGTGTTCTCTTTGTTGCCACACCAACCCCACATAAAGACCTTCCACTCCAAAGTCAGTCAACACCCATTTACCCGGTAAAAACAAAACTTTTAAGCTTATAGTTAACCAATCATATATATATATATATATATATATATATATATATATATATATATATATATATATATTCAACAATTCTTTATTCTCAAATCACAAGATACCAATACAATGATTTCAGAACAAACTGATAATGATTAATGATAAAGCTGCCCAACTAGATTAGACAACTTATCCAGATTATTCTAACCTTAATATATTAAGGACCTTTGGCTAGTTAAAGCCACACTGGTTCATGTCCTCCTCCAAATTGGCCCCTTTCTCTCTCCCTTTGCGTCCCTTTCCCTGAGACTCTTAGCTCCACCTCCCTTTCCCTATCCAATCACAGGCCTCCAGCTGCACTAATATTTAAAGAGATTGGACAGGGAAAATCTTGCCACAACTTAGTTAAGATTTTGCTACTTTTCTATGACAAAATATCAACTTAAAGAAAGAAGGGTTTACTGTGACAGTTACAAAGTGTGACTGGTTGTCTCTAAGTTTTTGAACCAATAGAAAGACATAAATTATATCATGACAAGAAGCCATTTAAGCAGAAATCACACCTTGTAGTAGCCAAGAATGAAAAAATAGATAACTACTCAAATTACTTCCAAGAACCCACCTCCAATGATTTAAATTCCTTGACTTGTGCTCATCCCCTACCGGACCTCCTGCTTGCCTAGATTACCAGATGATGTGTATCAAGTGTTTGATTCATGGGCTTTTGAAAATATTCAAAATCCAAACATTAATACCTTTCTTTAAAGCACCAGCCAGTGTAAACAAATAGATAAGCAGGTAAATGTTATAAAAATATATACTTTTTTTTTTTTTTTTAGTTCTTCCACTTGATTTACAGAATATGTTCACAAAGCAACGATTATAAAATGTGGTCAAAGTGATAATGTTAAGTATATGATTTATTAATTACAAAAATACAGAAGGGAAGAATGGGATGGGTTTGTTTTTGAATAATAATTTCATTATTAAGATTAATTTTTGAGCACAATTGAAAAAGTGGCTACCATAGAAGCATGAAATCCTCAGTTTTGTTTCACGACAATCATGTAAAATTTGGCTACATTGCTTAATATCTATTTCCCGAGTACCAAAGACAAGGTAAGGACATGTGAGGAGAGGTTGAGAGAGGAAGTTTCCAGAAGTTCATTGGCCTGGCTCCTATGAGTTCCAGGTTCTCCAGGGAAATTGAGACTCTTGTTGTACAGGTCTCTCACTTGCTTAGTTAGAGGCACACCAAGATATTTTATATTATTATATATAATATATAACATATATATATATTAATATTATTATTATTATTATTTTTTGGTTTTTTGAGACAGGGTTTCTCTGTGTAGTCTTGGCTGTCCTGGAACTCACTCTGTAGACCAGGCTGGCCTCAAACTCAGAAATCCACCTGTCTCTGCCTCCCGAGTGCTGGGATTAAAGGCGTGACGCCACCACCGCCTGGCTCCATTTATCATTTGTATAAAGGACAACTACTGATTTTTTTTTTTTTGAGTTAATTTTGTTTCCAGGCATTTTGGTGAAGGTGTTTATCAGCTGTAGGAGTTCTCTGGTATTCACTATGTATACTACATATCCTCTCTGAATAGTGATAATTTGACTTCTTCATTTCCAATTTCTATCCCCTTGATCTCCTTCTGTTGTCTTATTGCTCTAGCTAGAACTTCACATACTATATTGAATAGATACAGGGAGAGTGGGAAGCATTGTTTTGTCCCTGATTTTAGTAGATTTAATTTGATGTTGGCTATTGGCTTGCTGTATATGAGACACCCTATTTCAAACACAAAAGTGAAATATATCAGGGAAGGCATCCAATATTGATCTTTGGGTTCAACATGAATGCACAGGAATACCTGTGAACACACATGCACACACTCATATGAACACATGTGTATACCATAATTCATGCATATTAACATGCTAATAATCAAGAGTGTTATATACTAATATTTTATTATGATTCAGAAAGATCATTGCAAAATAACTCAAAAATATAAAATTGATAGAGAAATTAATGTTGAGTGCTAAAAGGAGTTCATGGCCGAAAGAATAGTAATTATGGAAAAATGGAAGTACCAAGAGATATGATACAAAATAAAGAGTGAGACCATGTATAAGATTCATGGGTAATTACATAAATATAAACAGAATAAGTACTTCAGTTAAAAGACAGGTAATTACAGTATAGTAAGTGTGTGGCCCAGCTATTAATAAGAAAATAGATAATACAGAAAACTTGCCTTACTGTGTTGTTCAGTATATTCCAGCATAAGGAAAGCACTTTACTATCTCACATAGAGAAATTTCTAACAGCTGAATTATTTTCCCTGCTTTTATTTTATCTGAGATATTTGAAGTTATTGAGTGATTATGAAAGCTAATTATTTATAACATTCTTAAGTGAAATCATTATCTTTCAGGAATTTGAATAGGTTACCCCATCACCATTTCCTATCCAAGATCTCTGATGACATATCAATGGTAAATAGACTTAAAGATGACACGTCATACTGGTGAGTCACATTTCTGCATACTGCTTGCAAAACTTTCTCTTTGACTCTCACCTATTGACTATGATGTCTCTGGATGAATGTTTGAGTTAATCCTACTTACTCTCTGGAAATCATGTTTGTCCTCATATATCTTTTATAAAATTTCAATTTATGACAATTGCATTTTCAAATATTCTTTCCTTTTCTCTTGTTTCATTATTTATTTTTTCTGATACTATACAAATAAGCATATCCATGAAGCTTATTTTGTCTCAATGAGGGTTAAAAAAATGAATGAATGAATGAATGAATGACCTTTGACTTCCAGTTCTCAAATTATAGAATAGCTATTAAATTTAATGACTGTTAGTTCTGAAAAATAAAATTTTTCTGTGAGTCACATCACTGAATCCTTAATCAATTCATATACCTGTGTTAATTTCTATTTTTATCAACTGTCTTATTTAGCATTTCTATTAAGGTAAAGACACTATAACCATGGAAATTCTTGTAAAAGAAAAAAATTAATTGGGGCTGACTTAAGGTTCAGAGGTTTAGTCCATTATTAGTATGACAGAAAGCATGGCAACACAGAGGTAGATATTGTGCTGGAGAGAAGCTGAAAGATCTGAATCTAATCTACATATGGAGGCAACAGGAAGAGACTGAGACACACTTCCTCCAACAAAGCCATGCAGTTTTCAGCAAGTCCGTACCTCCTAGTAATGACATGCCCTGTTGAAAGGACACCATAAACAACATTTGGATCCATTTAAAGACCAGGCCTGATTTCAAAAAAAAAAAAAAAGGCTGCAAGGTACCAACTCCAGGAATAGAACATAAGTCTCATAAAATATGTCATAAAAAAACAGCTCTAGGAACAGACCATAAAATCCAGAACAAAATCATAACCCCCCTCCCAAAGAACAGCCTGGGGATAGCAACAAAAATGGGGAAATAATTTTACCTCAGAATGGGACATCTGTACTGGGCAGACCTATTTCATCACATGTTTAAATGTTCATGACATAGAAATGCAGACCACTGAACAACTGTGACCCACCAATGAAATTTTAGATTACCTAGGCCTTCTGGAAAGTTCCGCCAGTTCCCTATACTAAGGCCTGCTTGCCTTTATCTGGGATAATGGTTGACTCCTACATGCTGAATGTTTCTGAAGAATAAACACTCTTGTTTTTGCATACTATTTGAGTCTGGGATCTTCCTTCAGTGATTTTTGGGCCCTTATACTGTGAGTCTATTGGGGCCATTTTCTTTCAAAGCACCCCAGCAATACCTCCTTCCTATCTTTTTTTTTCATTTCTATAAGCAGGTTTTTCCTTGCTCATCTGAGTTACAGCAACTGCTTTAATATCTTTAGGTTGTAAATCCATTGTCTTTGTTTCCTTGAGAATCTCTGCAAACTGCCCTCTCCTGTATATACACCACTGATAGCTTATACTTGCTTATGTCTTTCTATAGCTTACGGTTTTATTGACTTACATAGTTGTTAATTTACTATATTAGAAAAGAGGACATTTAATAATATAAGGTGACAATTATGTGACTTAGGTAATGTTCTTATGAAGATTTTGTTGTTTTTGTTTGTTTTTTTTTTTTTTGTATTTTATGTTTGTTTACTTGAACAGTGTTCATATACTAATTCCGCAGTACATCCTTTATCACATGTAGCCATTGGTGTCTCTGCTCTGATAGATTGGTGGGCAACAAATGATTGGACAGGAATTGTCATAGATGTTTAATATAAGTCATATTTTGGGCTTTGTTTGGGCAATGTGTATAGTTAATGACATATCATCAAAGCTTGGACAGCATTTACCTATCCCGTTGAATCCGTCTTTATTTCCCTTTTGCATAGAACCTCAAAGCTATGATATAGCAATATTTTTGGACCTTTTCTGTGTCTGCACATAGCCCTTTTTATGTGTTTTATCTTCTGAGTTGACATATCAGTAATTTTCAATATCTTCTCCAAATATCTGATTTTTTTTATTTTTCTTTCCTTAATATTTTGGTGAAACTCATGTTTGTTTCCATAGCTATTGTTGCCCTGAGCAATGTTATTTACAATTGCCAATTTTTACATTTGACAAAGGGTCTGGGATGGAAATATGATCACAAATGGAGTTTGAGTGAGCTAAACACAATCCATGAAAATGGGGTTCACAGAGGTTGCCAATACTTTTAAACAATACTACACTGTTGAGTAGATTTAGGGGCATATCAAACTCAGTGGTGCAAACTGCTTATCTCGCTGGTAAGGCTACATAAATATTGGTTCTTACTGCAATGGCAACATTTATGAGAAAAGAGCAGAAATTAGAAAAAAATGTTACAGTATCCTCTTTCTTATGAAATTTAGTCATTTTTTTCTTAAGTAGTACCCCTTGTGTTGTTACAAATCTTTGGTAAGTTTCATGTTCAGAAAAGATTAATTTTAACCATTATTACTAGTGTTCTCTAGTCCTTATATAGAGAATTGAGTTTCTGGAAGATCTTTTCCTGGTACTTTTTAAGTAGTTGCAGTTAAAAGTTTTTACTGGTTCATTAGACCTTAGTATTTTTAAACGAATGTCCTTGATGCTGCTTCTTTGTGGGAAATTTACTAAATAATTTTCTCATAGAAAATCTTCATTCAAATTTTTATAAGGCTTAGATTTTCTTGAGGATAAAAGCCAGTGTTGTCCATGTAATTCAGCAACAAACAAAAATAAGTTAAAGGTAAGCATTAACAACATACATTCCTGATAGTTTAATTGGGCTTAGAGATCACTCCTCTATTTTTCATGTAATGATGATAGTTCACAATAATTTTCTTCACAAAACTAACAGGACAGTTGTTCTAATGTTGAAAATGAAGGCATTTCCAACATTTTCTATCTATTGCTAATATATTTATTCTTCATGACAATTTACTAGCTTATTATTAATTATCCATAAGAGTTGATTGCATTTAGGACCCACCCCTTCTACCTTCATTTTTTTTCTTTACGTATTTTTCATTGTCATCCATAAATTTGACTAGGATTGCTACATGCTCCTAAATGAAGGGTTATTTACATGAGTGTGGATATCTTAGCAGTGTCTACATCACTGATGAAAATATCTTTCCTTCCCTTACTAACCCTTAATCCCAATAGTTCCTTAGGGATCAGAGAATTCATGAGTCCCTCTTTTTGCAACAAAAACTGCCTACAAATTTGTTGATTATAGTCACTTTGAGGTTAAAATTGCAACAGCCATGACTTGCCCAGAAAACAGCTTCCAGAAAAGTTCTACCCTTCCTCTGGCTCTTACATTTTCTCTTATTCTTCTTCCAAAATATTCTTTGAGCCTAGAGAGGATATTACTAAGGATCCACTTAGGATTGAGCACTGAACAGTCATGTGTCACCATTTTGACCAGTTGGTGGTCTCTGTAATACCTGTCACTCATTACAAAAGAAGCTTCTCTGATCAAAGGACAGAGCAATCCTTTGCTAGAGTCACAAACATAAGGATTTAGAAGATGGTGTTCTTAGTCACTGTTCTATTCTTGTGAAGAGACACCTTTTTAAAAGAACACATTTTATCTGGGGGCTTGCTTATTATTTCATAAGGTAGTCTGTAAAGTTAACATTTATTTATCAGATATTACAAATGTAAACTATCTTCAGCAGGCAAAATTTTGCCCCTGACAGATCACTAGTCAAGTCATAGTTAGATGCTATAGAAAAATATAAAGCAGCCCCATACCCCACACCTAGGATTAAAACAAAAACATTTTCATATAACATTTCTGTGTTTCTAAAGGAATCAAACTTTTTCCTATACAACCTAATCTTCTTGATACTTTCAAACAGTTCTATTCTTTGGTGATTCAGCATTTAAATACAAGAATCCATGGAGGGTAGAGGGCTCTTATTCATACCACCACAGTAGTATTGTGAAAATGCATTAATTTAACGAAATAATAGTAGCAGTTTTCCCGTAGGATTTATAATCTCCACAGCCTTGAACTTTTGGCTAGGTTCAAACTACCAGGCATAAGTATTCTCCTATGAATCTTGCCTTAAATCTAATCAGAAATCAGAATGCTGCTCTGCTGAGCATTGATGTAGTACATGCTGCTGATAAAGTTAGCCATGGCCTGAGGTCAGTATTTCTATCTTGGTCAAGCTTCAAGAATGGCATATATAGCTTGATCATGCTAGCCCTTTTTGTCCTGGGAATACTTTTATTCCTGCCCATCATGTTAAAGCTTGTCTTTAACAACATCAACATGTTTGCAGCCAAAGTGCATGGCTTGAACCTGAAAATAGACCCACAGACAGAGTTATTAAATTAATAGGCTAGCAAGTCAAGGATGCGTAAGATTCTCCACAGAGCCTTACCAACCTAAGACATAAGTGCATTTGATAACCCATATTTCATGATGGGTAAGGAAGGCATTCTTGTCAGAATGACTTAAGACAGAGTAGCTTTATAAAAATCATTCCTCTATTGCATTTGTGGTCACATAAAATTCCACAGTTGGCTAAGACCACTGATGTGCATCTTCTGGCAGGTGTACACTTGCCAGCAAAAAGGAACCTGCCAGCTTGTTTCCAGTTTGATTTCTTTATGTACTGTGATATCTTCTTTAACAAGAGGCTAATTCAATTTACTTCTGGTGGACAACTAACAGAAGTTGCAGTACCTTGTATTGTTTTTGAGACCTCAAGGTCAAAAATCAAAAACTTTCATAATAATAATATATAATAATATATTATATATATAATATATAATATATATAATATATAATAATATATAATCAAATATATAATAATAATAATCAATCAAATCAAATATATAATAATAATAATCAAAAACTTTCATAGGGATGGCTAGAATAGGTGGATATTTCAGGGGCAAGGTAGAAACTTAATGCAATGGAAATGCCAGGGAATATATAAGAGTGACCTCGCAAAAATTCCTAGTAATGAAGATACAAAGCCTGATTGGCTATCTTCTATAACCAGGTGAAGCTTCCACTGGAGGGATTGGGACAGTAACCCAATTACAAAACCTCCCACCTACAATCTGTCCTTCCTGCAAGATGTGGTAGGGTAAAGGTGGAACAGAACTTGTGGGAGCAGCCAACCAATAAGTGGTACAACTTGAAACGCCTGCCATGAGAAGAAGTCCATACCTAGCATGTCCTGGAAGGCCAGGAACCAGAGGCTGAATAACAAAGAGGACTATATTTGTACAACTGAAAAAAGACAAAGTAAAACATAATAATAACAATAATATTATTAATAATAATAATTTGATAATAATATATTAAATAATATATAAATAATTATATTATTATAAATATGAATACATAAAAATTTAAAAGTCAAATGATTCCTAATGCTACTCTGCTGTACTTATGGACTGAAGCCTCTAATGTTCATTATGAGAGAGGTTTTATCCAACCAAAGATGGGAGCAGAAAGAGAGACCCACAGACAAACATTGTGGAGAGCACAGGGAATCCTGCTGAAGGGAGGAGGAAGAATTGTAGAAGCCAGAGTGTCAAAAACACCACAAGAAAATGGCCCACAAAATCAACAAACTAGGCTTCCTAGGGGCTCACAGAGACTGAACCAGCAATCAGAAAGCCAGTATTAGTCTAACCTAGGTCCTCTACCTATATGGTTATGGTTATGTAGTGTTCTGTGGGACTCATAACAGTGGGAGCAGAAGCTGTCTCTGACTCTTTTGATTGCTTCTTGGGATCCTTTTTTCATACCAGGTTGCCTCAGCTAGCCTTGATATGTGGGTATGTGCCTAGTCTTATTGAAACATGATATGCCTTGTTTGGTTGATATCCCTAGGAAGCCTGCTCTTTACTGAAGGGAAATAGAGAGGTAGATGAAGGGGGTAGAGAGAGAGGAGAGGACTGTGAGAAACTGAATTAGGGATGTAACATATGAGAGAAGAATAAATTTAAAAGAAAATCCTCATAGGCAGGGAATCCTTTCATGGGAAATATATATATAATCTCAATCAATGAGAAGGCTTATCTGTTTGCTCAGGTACCTTCACAGAAACTCTTCTTAGACTATACCATTTATTTAGATTACAAAATTTCAGGTTTTCTTAGTACATTTTTTATAAAGCCTTATTTCACTGACCCTATCTTATTCCTTCCTCTTCTCCATCTTCCTGGGGTTACATTTTACATTACCACTCCCAATAGTCTCCCCTTTATTTTCCTTTTATTTGATTTACATGATCACCTTCAAGCTCAGATGTTTAAGCTTTTTTCTCTCTCTCTCAACCCATGACACCTCTATAGCTTATACACCTCAAGTCTCTTGAGTTCTGTGACTTAAAATAAGTGTGCTCTGGAATGAGCACATGATTGTAATAGTGATGTGTCTAGAATCATTTAATGTGGTATGATAGAATGCCAACATAGCATTTATTAAGAATTTATTAAGTCTGAAGAAAAGTATTAACCTGGCCACCTTATTTTATTAGCACATTCTAGAAGGAGGAGAACTGGTACTTATTAGAAATAATATTAGAATATTAGAAAATAAATAATAGATTTCCATGGTACTCCAGAATATTACTAGTTTTGGAAATATTGTTTCAATATGTAGACTAGGACTCTGTCGCCAGTCTAATCAGTCTGGCTTGGAATCATGACATAGTCCAGGGTGTTTTTAAATGTACAGTCTTCCTCTCTGAGCTGCCTAAGCATAAGGAATGCAAATATGAACCATTACACCTGACTGTCATTTGTGGTTGTTTTAGACTTGAGCTGGCACTGAATTTACAGAGATCCTACTGCCTCTGCTTTTCCCTCTAGATTAAGGATGCCTAGTTTATCTTTGTTTTTTAATGTTTGTGTGGAGTTATAGTCTTTGGGAAACAGAAAAAAAAACAAACAAAAACAAATATGTACCATTGTACTCAGCCAAACCTTAAGAACTAAGCTTGCATCCGTTATATGTTGAATTATATGCTTTAAGAAGGTAAGATGAAGTTAAAACATCCAGTACTGGAGAACTTCAGAACATAAACTTACAGAGAAATAGCATCAATACAGGTATAATTAGCTGAAACAAGATCTTATTTAATGCATTAGAGTGGCTGCTGGTTATGTAGAGCAGATAGTATCATAAGTAAATATCCATGTGACAGTCTGGAGAGATAGTTCATTGGGTGTGGATGCTTGTTGTGTAAACATTAGGAACTGAGACTGAATAACCAGCAGTGACATAAAGACACTGTCCATTGTTCTCCTTTAACCTCTGTGCTAGGCTAGGAATGTGAACATACATGTAAACAACACACACACACACACACACCATGTGACACAGAGAAGGAAAATGAAACGAGGCATGAAGTCAAGGGAGCTGTCTGTGCACTTGGAAGCCCATAAGTATCAAAGGTAAGAAGTAATTAATTAAAAACTTTCCTGCAGGTCTCAAGTTTCTGAGAGAGCACACTCTTGCTAAGTTTTCATTTCTAAGCATCTAGAATTATGAGGAAATACATTTCTGTTGTCCTAAGATAATGGTTTATGGTAAATTGTTTTGCTGACTCTAGGGAGCAAATATTAGGTATTATAAAAATTCAAAGTAACTTCACTCCTTCTTCAGTATGACTCTGTCACTCCAGTAGCTTCTTACTCAATCAAGCAGCTTGATTCTTCATTACAGAAATATTCAAGAAAAATCTTACCAACTCAATGGAAATTTCTAATATTTGGAGAACTTGGATTCTTTCTTATCATAAAATTATCTATAAGTTTCAGATTTTCCATCATAATACTGTTTGGTTATTAAGCCTTTTTGTAGAAATACATGCCTCAAACCAAACTTTCATTTACCTTAAATCTTACTTTTTTTTTTTTTCACCCAACAGTACCAAAGTTTTGTAGAGATGGCTTTGGCTTTCTCTTGTTAGCAGAATAGATCAACTCAAACATGTGTCTAGTCAAATGCTTGGTGTGACAATATTCAACAGACTAGAGATCTTCACTTCCTCTAAGAAAGCTGCCTCAAATACTGTGAATTTTTATGTAGTCCAATAAGAGCATTAGAATATAGCAGCAAAAGAGAAAAGTGGTTCTGATCAGAATTCTCCTGAGGAAAGTGGTGCAGGGCTCTGTAAGATGACTACATCAAGATCTAGCTTTTCCCTGTGAGCTGATGGAGCACAGGTAAGCAGAGCCTCCTCTCCTACAATTTGAGCACTCACCGTGAGGAATTACTTCCTTTAACACACTGTATAGACCATAGAGTATGAACTGTTCCAGCAATCATGGAGATTAAAAAGTACATAAAGATAAATAGGATGGTTTTCTTTCCTGCTAGAATATCATTCTTTAGCTAGGTCAGTGCTTGGGGAGAAGCATATGAATTAAAAAGAAGAAGAAGGAGGAGGAGGAGGAGGAGGAGGAGGAGGAGGAGGAGGAGGAGGAGGAGGAGGAGGAGGAGGAGGAGGAGGAGGAGGAGGAGGAAAGGAAGGAAGGAAGGAAGGAAGGAAGGAAAGAAAGAAAGAAAGAAAGAAAGAAAGAAAGAAAGAAAGAAAGAAAGAAAGAACAGAATTTTCAATGTATATGCAATTTCATCAGGCAGAGAGAGAACAATCCTGGGATGACAAACAGATGAGTAAACAGCAGGAACTTAAGATAAATCTTTCAACATCAATCAAGTTTAAAGAAATAATTCTTTTTCAAAAAACAAAACCAAACAAAAACTCGGAGTTCAATTTAAAAGCTAAAAGTGGTTAAGAATTTCTGATACACTGTTTGCAGCTAAGTATGAGTTTAGTAACTAAGTCTGGCCTAAACTATCCAAAAACACTTGCCCACAACTGTGAGTCAGAACTAAGTTACACATGGAAACAGGAAACAGCAAGAGTTGCTTCGTGTAGGTGGATGCTGTTTCCAGACAGCCTTGGCAGCAAGTGGTACCTGGTAAAGCCCTCACAGAGCACCCATCTCATAAGGAAATTGTCTATAAGAAACCAGTGCTTCAGTGATGAGGGCATTCTCTGGTCCAGATAAAAAGATAATAGAATCACTCCTAAATCATCCATGACATATGTAGCAACCTTCTTGCAAACGTTTTGCCCGCTTTAATTAAACATGAAAAACAAATAATTGGGAAGAACAAGGTCACAGAGTATACACACTTTAGTGTATTTGCATCAAGGCGGGTGGGCTTGAATACCTAGAGGGTAGTAAACTATGGACCTGTAGCAACTTGCAGCATATGACAATCAAGACTTCAGTACAACCATCAACAACAGTGTCCTAATGAAAGCAGACTATGTAAAAACAGGGGTTTAGGGCATTGTGAAGGCTTTTAAAAATATTAATGGTTATATGAAAATGGAGGTTATCAATACCCAAAAGAAATGATGATAAATTGCTGGTCATGTTGTGAAATTAAGAAAAACAATAGGGAATTTGTGTGAATAAATTTGCAACTTTCTGTCCCATAAAGCAGCTCTGATTGGTGTGTGTGCCTCAAGGTTCACGCGTCAGAACATTATTTCCTCAATACATCAGCATTGGGAGCTGTTTAAGCTAGGGAGGAGGAGTCACCCTAAGCAGATTATTGCTGTTTTGCTTAGGAGTAAATAAACTATGGTAAGCTTTTGCCTAGGCTCCTCCTTTATCATGGACCATCACAACATTTTTATTTCTGCCATGACTTGAAGCACCACAAAGCCCACACCAGATATGAATATACAGTCTTGAACTCCTCCATCTTTGAAACTGTGAGCTAAAATGTATAAGTCATCCAGTCCAAGATATTCTTTTATGTCAATAGAAAATGGACGGAGACAGGTGCTGACTGCCAAGCCTGATGTGACCCTGGTGGTGACAGAGTGACATGGTTCCTACCCCTGGACAGGGATCTAGTGTGAAGTGTCTATATTTGCTGTGGGCATAATGCTTGTTTATATAATAATGTATATATTTCATACTTTTCCAAAGAATGTCCTTCCTGTTAACACTAATGACTTTATGATAATTAGAAACAGCATGAGTCCAGGAATTGAGGTGTGATTATGTCACAACAAAATGGTAAAGACGGAAACACTCAGGACAGCCCTTAAGGCTATAACAAAGAGCTCTAAATACATGAGTTTGAAAATATATAATTTCTCAACTATACAAAAATGTAAGGATAACAATATCAATTATGAAGAACTTCATGAATCTAAAGGAACAGAGGTAGATACATTAATGAGCCAGCTTGTCAGAAAGATACAAAGGCAGATAGACTGAGGAGTTCAGGATCAGCC
The DNA here is from genome assembly GCF_011762505.2 of Arvicanthis niloticus. Classification (NCBI taxonomy): domain Eukaryota; kingdom Metazoa; phylum Chordata; class Mammalia; order Rodentia; family Muridae; genus Arvicanthis; species Arvicanthis niloticus. Next base: position 58,574,250 of record NC_047665.1, on the reverse strand, counting down.
TAGGACAGAGCAAGGTTAGGATTGGTGGTAATTTCAGGGCAGGGTCCTACCCAACTAGCTTACTGTCTGTGATTAAGAAAGACTGACAGAACTCTGAATTCTTTTACAATGTTAAGAAAAAATGTATGCTTGATGTTTCTTAAGAGTCAAAGAGCTGGAGTCATAGAATGCTGATTCATAAGATAATCTAAAGGAAACTTGGAGTAAATGACTAGAATGATATGTAAAATAAAGACTGGACCTGTGTTCTGTAGGAGATGAGCTCTCCAGAGAATTTTTTAGGATAAAAAGAGAAAACTGCTTGGAGAACTAACTCTCTCTCTCTCTCTCTCTCTCTCTCTCACACACACACACACACACACACACACAACCAGGAAATGAAAAAAAGAGATCTCTTTAGAATAGCATGCAAGCAGAATATTCACAGAGAAAAATCTCCAGAGAGAAAGCAAAACATAGGGAGAACCAGACTGGAAGAGTTGTATCAAACAGAACACAAAGTCTTTAATCTTGAATCCATGATTTAACTTTGAGTCATTCTTTTCATTGATCCCAGACACCCCTTCTCTTAGAACCCTTCTCCAAGCTGAGGCTGGTTCTTGGTAGCTGACATAAAAGAATATCCAAATCAGCCTTGTAGTCAGAGAGGGAATGAGTTATAAGAGATGCATTCACAGGCTTCTTTGTTCTCTCAGATGAAGCATTGACAAGTCCTTCTCACTTATGGGAGTAAGGCAGAAGGGGGGACACTGAAAATCGTATCTGCCTGTGTGCGACTTCCACTGGACCTGTGTATGTACTAGAACAGGGTATTGCTTGACACCACTTCACTTGAGAGATTAAAACTTTCAAAAGGAAGTTGCTTTTCCATATTTAATTTCCTCTCCTATCACAGATTTATAACTGAAGTTGGGCCTCAGAAGACCTTGCGGGAGGTAATTACAAATTCAAATATTGAAACAGAATGATCAAACACAAATAATTTATGAGCATTTGTGAGGTAAAAAAAAATCTGTAAATATTATACCTTGAAATGAGCTTTCAGAATTTTAGGAAGGAAAGGACATTTAAAAATAAAATTAAACTTATCAAGAAAAGTTCATTTGCTGGAGATCCAGGATTCAGTGTACAGCAGCAGGAAGTCCCCTGGTGATTCATCTAGAGGGTGAATAAGCTGCTGACTAAAACAGACTCAGTTTTAACCAAGAAAAATAGCTCAAATTTGAGATATTCCTAGGTAAAGGTAATTAGAAATAAATTAAAAGAAAGTAAACTCACAGTTTTAACAAACAAGCTTGCCTTTATTTAGCTCAGTCTTTTTGTCAATTTAAGAACATATAGGACAGTCTTTTCTTTTTAAGATTTTGTTATTAGTTAGTACATAGCCTAGACAAGGGCCTAAGATACTGTGGGGTTGGTGTCACAATGGTTGTGAGCTAGGAGGTATAGTGGCTGAGAAAGAAGCTCAGGTCCTCAGGAATACCCGCACTGTTAACTGCTGAGTCATTTCTTCAGACCCTAGAGGTGTCTTTTGTATGCATGTGTTTCTTTTTTTCTCTTTTATTGAAATAGATTTTCCCTCACAAAATATACATTTATTACAGTTTCTACTCTCTACTTCTCCCAGTCCCTCCCTCCTCCCCTCACATCAGGACTCTTCCCTTGTGCCTCTCATTATAAACAAACAGGCTTCTAAGAGAAACTAATGAAATAAAGTAAACTATAATAAGACAAAAAGCTAACATGTTAACACAGGACAAAATAGCCAAATAGAAGAAAATGAACCAAAGAAATGGCACAAGAGTAAGATATAGATGCAGAGACCCACATGTTCACACACTCAAGATTCCCATAGAAACACAAAATGGAAGGTATAATATATATGCAAAGGACTACTTGATAAAAAAGAGAAGAATGCATACACACACACACACACACACACACTGAGAAAAAGAAAGATTCATATATAAATATTATACTATATAATATCATTATATTATATAATTTTACATTATATAATTTTATAATATTTTATATATATAAAATCAATATATCAAACAAATATATATTATATATAATATATATAATTATATTATATAGTTTTTTGCTTTAATATGTATTATATATTAAATTTAATTAATTAATTAAAATATATTATATATTATATATAATATATTAAAGCAAAAATTATATAATATATATTAAAGCAAAATAAATAAATGATAAATAATAAAATATATAATATATATATTAAAGCAAAAGAGACAAATTTACAAAATGAAAAGAAAAGCTCTGATATGACTTTGTGAGACAGAGAACAAGGGAATCTCCAAAGATGGTATTGATTTCATTTTCTATTGGCCATCTACTGCTGGATATACAGCCTACATTTAAGAATAGTGAAACTCCCTTGGAGAAAACTAAATTTTCAATTCAAAGTGGCTATCAATTGGAGATAGTTTCTGGGTTAAAGACGGGGACATGTGTCCACTTCTTTCAGCATGAGAACCTCATCTGGTGGAGACCTGTGTAGGCCCAGAACATGCTGTTTGCTGTCTGTGTGAGTTCATATGGGCTTCAATCCTGGTGTTTTAAAGAGCTTTGTTTTCTTGGTGTCCTAGATCCCTACCTTCCCTTACAATCTTTCCATGTTTTCTTCTACAGGATTGGTCCCCAGAGACATGAGGGGAGAGATTTGAAAGATATTCTTTTTGTTCTGTCCCAGGGTCTCTCACTCTGCATAATGTCTGGCTTTGTGTTCTCATCTGCAGCAGGAGGAAGCTTCTCTCTGATGATGGCTGAGAAAGACACTGGTTCATGAATGCAGCAGAATATAATTAGGAGACATTTTTCTACTAGATTTTTTTAAGCTAGTATGTGTTGGTCTGTGGGCTATGTAACATAAAGTTCTTGGTCACACAAGCAGTGACAGGTATGGATTCCAGCTCATGGATTGGGTTAAGTCAAATCAGATGCTGGTTGGTAACTCCCAGCAAGGTTTGTGCCACCACTGCACTAGTGTGTCTTCCACGCAAGACATCCTTGTAGGTTAAAGGATGGTGACTAAGTTGGTGTTTACATTTTCTCCTTTGGTAGCATGCTAAATATCTTCCTGTATCAAAGGCACCAAGACATAGGTGTGAAGGCTCTATGTAGGCACCAGTTCAACTTCTCCATGTTTAATAAATTGCATAGGTGGTTTTTCAGCATTGGGCCTTTGCTGTCCATTTGTGGAGAGATTCTTGGCAATAGTTTGCATTATTTGGGTAACTCCCATGGGTACCTCTTGGCCAATAACTCAATTAGATGTTACCCAATCCCAGTATTGGAATCTTCCTTTGATGACAGGAGATATCCAGGTGGAGCTCTGCACCATATATTATTTAATAACTTAATTTAAATTGCCTTCATATATGTATATATTTCAGGGAGCTTCTAGTGTATTAAGTTTTCGTACTATCCTTCAAATGACCCTTAATTCTGTCTCTCTCTCTCTCTCTCTCTCTCTCTCTCTCTCTCTCTCTCTCTCATTGTCTAGATTGTTCCTCCTTCCTTTCTCTTCCACATTTGATCCATTCCATTCCAGTTTCATCCTTAATATTCTATTTCCCTTTTTAGGGAGACCAATCTGACAAGCTGCAACCCCCTACTTTACACCTTACCTCTGTAGTTCTATGGATAATACCTTGGTTATCATTGACTTAGCAGCTAATATCCACTGTACCATTTTTGACTTTGTAGATCTGGGTTTGGATTACTTTTGTAGTCCTATCCATTTATCTGCCAATTTGATGATTTCATTTATTCACAACTGAGCAATACTTTGTTGTGTAAATGTACCACACTTTCTTTATCCATTCACCTGTTGAGGGACATTAAGTTGTTCCCAACTTCAGGTTATTGTGAATAGAGAGCAGTAATGAACATGGTTGAGCAATTTTCTCTGGTTACATGAAGTGTCCTTTGGATATATGCCCAAGAGTGGTTGGTATATCTGGATCTTGTCATAGATTAATCTCTATCTTCCAGAAGAAAGATGACATAGTGTCTGTGGAAGTTTGTTGTCCCATGACCAATAAATGAGTGATCCTTTTTCTCCATATCCTGTCAATTGTCTTAGCTTTTCTGATAAGTGTATAATGAAATTTCTAAGTAGCTTTTATTTGCATTTTCCAGATGACTAAGAATATTGAATATCTTGTTTTGTGCTTCTTATCCATTTGAGTTTTCTCTTTTGAGAATTTTCTTTTTTTATCAGATATTTTATTTATTTACATTTCAGACGTTACCCCCTTTCCCCATTTCTCCCCTTCGAGCCTAATCTCAGATTCCTGCCTGAAGCCCATTTCCATCCGTGGCCAATGTCATATTCGTGCCAAGCAGCCCATTTCCTTGTCCTTGGCCCATGTCAGATTCCTGCCAAGCAGCCCCAAAAGCTCTCCCCATCTCCCCCTATTTTATTTCATAAATAAGACTGAGCCTGTCTTAGGTCATGTTGCCAAGAATGCCTTGCTTTCCCATTGTGGAATATGCATTATCACAAGCCATGGACTTCTGTCTGGGATCTTGAATCATCCTCGCTTCTCTGAAATGAAGCCAACTTGATCATGTGGATGATCTTTTTTGATGTGTTCTTGGATCCTGTTTGCAATTATTGAGAATTCTTGTATCCGTGTTTATGAGGAGAGTAGGTCTGTAATTCTCTTTCTTTTTTTGGATGTGTGCCCTGCAGGTTTCCAGGTACAATGTGTTTGGAGTATTTGGAGCTAACATTTAGGAAAGGCAATGAGCTGGGCTGGAGGCTCTGATGGAGTCCACAGGGGAAAAAAAAGCAGGATTTTCTGACAGGATTTGCTCAGTTCCCAGGAATAGGTGTGGAAACTGACAAGAGGCCAGAAGAGGTAGTTTAATACAGAATTGGAGGATTGGATTTGAAGGATAGAAGGAAAAGGTGAAGATCTGTATTTAGCCTACCTCTTTTCTTGGCTGGAGTGTACTGTGAGTTCCCAGCAAATCAAGATGTTTCTTTCTTAAAAGCACTAAAAAAAAAAAAAAAAAAAAAAAAATACATCAGTGAAAATAACACATCTGAAAAGTGATAAGTGGTTGATTCCTATCGACAGAGCCGCCACTGAGTGACTTTGAGACCAAAATAGGTTTTCTAAAATGGGGGGTAAGGTAAGTGAACATAGACAGGCAAGAGGGTTTCAGCTTTATCTTAAAAGAACTTGAATGCTATTCACCTCTGTATGCACAATAAGAAAATAAGCTGAATAAACAGAGGGTCAGCAGCTTTTAGAACCACCAGTAAACTGGGTCACAAGGCACAATTCAACCTCAAAATGTAGATACTCCAACAGGAACAGAAAATGCAAGCAATCAGTGGACTTACTTCCCTTGCAACAATCATGCAGGAGCTATACACTGGAGTAGGATGGGGTTAAGGGGGTGGGATGGAGATTCCCTCACAGTAGAACTCTGAGTTTTCATTAGCTTGGGCATATTAGTCACCATCTAAGAAGGCATAACAATTAAGTGGCATTTTTTTCTCTGGGACAACTCTCTCTCTCTCTCTCTCTCTCTCTCTCTCTCTCTCTCTCTCTCTCTCTCTCTCTCTCTCTCTCTCTCATTTCTCATTGTGAATACCTGAAAACAATCTTTTTTATTCAAGAAGAAGGAACAGTATCTCTCTAGAAATTTCTCAAGTGGATTTCCCTTAACAAAATTCTCTCCTCTAAGACAAATTCCCATCTCCTTTACCCTGTAGCAAGAACCAGCACACAGGCCCCTCTAGTTTTCCTTAGTCACATAAAAGATAAAAGATAAGAGTTTAAACAACAAACTGTGAGTTCCTCAAGCTTCCCCACAAATTATTTGTCTTTATTTCTAATGTCATAAATTATTTCTTTTTCATGCTATCCTATTATATTAACAAGCTCTAATGAGATGGATTAAAACTGAAATCAGGACAAAATGGACTGAATTTAAGAAAATGTTCTTAAGGAAGCACAGGCAACTTAAAATAGAAAGGTACTACAAAACATTAAGCCCTTGGCATCTATACCTACTGCAAGAATTACACAGAGCCAAGCTCCTGCCTGGATTAATATAGGAACTCAAACTAAAGCTTATAAGTCTCCCACTTTTCAAAATCTTATGCCAGCTTTCAAATGAAATTACCACATGCTAAAATGAAAATTTATGAGTTTGAAAAATCTCAAGCAATCAAAAGAACTAAATTCAAATTTAGAATTATCAGATGGGAAAATTAGAATAACTAGCATTGCTTGGTATGTTAAGGATTTAAAAGGAGAAATTGGAGTATATCCAAAGACAAAAGAAAGCTGGAAGTTTCAAATAAAGAATCAGGAGGTGATGTAAGACATAAAAACCAGGTAAACAAACAAGCTAAGCAGCGATTGGAATGGGCACATTAGCATATTGGACAAGGCCAAAAAGAACATACCAAACTTGAAGATAATGCTGTCATAAAATTTCTAAACAGAAATATAACAAGGAAAGAAAAACAAATCTATGAAGTATGGAGAAACTCAGAAGACAGTTTTTCAGGAAAACCATAGATGGTGATTGACACCAGTAGCTTTTGGAGGACTGGGATACTGGCAGATGTCAGCAATGGCATCAGGAGAAACAGTATCATCTGTGATCAGTAAGAATCAAGACCATGTGACTAGGCCAAAGACAGAGACTAGATCACTGTCATCCAACTGGGCTGTGGGATCAGAAACATGAAGATCAAGTTCCTTATGATGTGTCTATGCTCCCTGCCTATTAAATTGTCTGAGATATATGAATTTTCCATGAAGACATCCCTGAAGGTAGACAGTTTGATGATCATAGTTGCGTAGTATCACAGTTTAGCTGGCCAGCAGATCAGAGTCAAGCCATTGAGGACTACAGAGGTTACCCCAGTATGGATGTTACTATTGCAAAGAAGTGGGTGCTTCCATCCAAGAAGTCCATTTTGGTCCAAATCTCAATTGTCTCCATAAAAAAGAAGCCATGGGAAAATAAAATTGGTAGGCACCATCTAATCTTATATCAAGTGGTAGGCCACTGTGATACTGTACCACTGTGCCTCATCTCTAAGCTAAACAACTGCCAACGTGAGAAATTTATCCTATGTCTTCTTGGAAGTTGAGGAAGAGGGCAAACCCACAGGAAGACCAGCAGTCTCAACTAACCTGGACCCCCAAGATCTCTCAGGCACTGGGGCACCAACCAGGCTGGTCCAAGGACCCTGACACATATATAGCAGAGGACTGCCTGGTCTGGCCTCAGTAAAGGAAGACACACCTAACCCTTGAAAGTCTTGAGGCCCCAGGAAGTGGGGAGGCCTGGAGGGGTGTGGGGGATGGAGGGAGTGGGGACAGCCTCTTGAAGATGGGGGAGGAGGAATGGGATGTCATCCAAGGGCAGAACAGGAGGGGGAAAATGACTGGACTGTAAAAAAAAAAAAAAAAGACTAAAGATAAAATATTAAAGAACCATCATTAAAATTAGGATCTGAAAAAAATTAAAGTTACATGCCTGGGTATATATATGTGCACCATATGCATACATGTATTCACAGTAGCCATAGGTAGGCATTGGATTTCCTGGAATTGTCATTACAGGATGTTGTAAGCCACCTGACTTGTTTCTGGAGACCAAAACTAGGCCCTCTCCAAAAGCAAAATGCACATTTAACCACCAAGCCATCTCTGTAGCCCCTACTTTCAATTTCCTATCTTGATTCAAACAAGATCAACATTATGTTTGAAACCGATTAAAGAAAAAATAAAATGAAAGAGAGACCATAACCAAGGTGATCAAGTCCATCTCGAGTTCCTGAGAAGAACCATGTTGCCTTGAGAAGCCTGACTAGAGGGCAATGGCAATCCATCAGCCTTTGTGGGGTGCAGCAAGAGCACTATGTTGTAGGAGGTTGATAATATGGAATGAACATGCTGTTCTAGAAAAAAAAAAAAAAAAAAAAAAAAGGAAGACCTGAAATGGCCAGGCTGGTCTTCCACTTCAGAAATCTAGGAGAGAAACATATGAAGTCCAAAACAAACAGATTTTAAATGCAAAATTAAAGCAAATGCTAATAAAATTAACATTAATGTAATAGAGATAGTCAATAAAAATATGTTCTTTGAAAAGTTAGACTGACTATGAGAATAAGAACAAACACACAAGCTAACGTTTCCATAAACAAAAAGGTGCCGTTACCACAGAACTTGTACACATTAACAGGCTGATGAGGAATTATGATAAGGTCTGCATACAAAATCAAGACTACAGAACTGGGGTTCAGAGTAACCAATGATTGCCTTAAAGATGAGGGTATAAACTAGATGCCCCTGGCTTGGAATTATGTTTGCTATCCTATGTTCCTTTGAGTAGATAGATGAGGAGGGTGTGTTTGGATGTGTGTCCTTGCTTGCTTTTGCTACCTGCTACAAATCACTTTCCATCTGTTGAGCATCTGCTACATCTTGTAACTCAACCTTTTATCACCATAGCACTAATAACATCACCAATGTTTGCTTTCTCCATGCCCCTTATAGGTAAAGTATGGACATACTGTCTACACTAGTGATCAGTAAGCCAACTTTAATTTTTGAAGAAAAAACTGATGGTCCAATACAATAAAGAACATTTGTTGGGGATGACAGCTCTTTTAAATACTTGCCTCATTACTAGGACAAAATAAATGATCAAAATAACTCACGAAAAAAGGGGTTATTTTGGCTGCGAATTTGAGGGTATAATCTATCATGGCTGGGCAGTCAAGGTAGCAGGAGCTTGAGGCGACTAGTCAAATATAATCATAGTGAACAAGCAGGAAAAATGCAGGTATTCAACTTAGTTTCTTCATTTCATTTAGTCTAGGGTCTCAACCAATGGAAAAAATGCCACTCACCCCATCCTCAGTAAAGAAGGAACCTACTACCTCAATTGACTCTTTCTAGATGCCCACATAGGCAAGAGAGAGGCCTGTATTCTAGATGATTTTAGACTCTGTAGACTTGATGACCAGAGAAACAATTACAAAAAAGGGAAACTAGTTCTATGTGCTAGGCACAGCGGTGAGAGTATTTTTGGTGTCACTCATAAGTGATATCCATGGAATCTGTTTCATAGTGCACCTGAGTATAGCTGATAGTTTTTTTTAGATTCCAAATCCCTGTCTTCAGTCCTTTCAGAGATTTCATGACCCACTGTGCACTCTTTTACGGAAACATGTTGCTGTCTAAATGACCTAAACATTGCTTTCTGTTTCTCACACTTAAGTTGCTCAGGAGACCATGAACTTTTCAACACATATGACATAAAATATGATTGAGAGATATTTACATTTACAGGAGGGTGTTTGTGTGGGTGTGTGCACCTGAAAATGCAGATGCACTCGCATGCATATGCTTGATGCAGAAGCTAGAGAATGTCGTCCTTGGTCACTCTCTATGGTGTCCTCTGAGCCAGGGCTCAGCAGTTCACTCAGGATGGCTGGCCATTGAGTTCAGTGTATCACCTTGTCTCTGCTCCTTAAACCCTGTAGTTACAAACCGATTCTTCCATGTCCTGCTCTAAGGGGGTGCTGGCATCTGACTCCAAGCCCCCATGTTGTGTGGTTAGCACTTTCCCAGCTGAACGTCACCCTCACTTATGTTCCTGATTTTCAAATATTTACCTCATATCTCTTTATACAGCCCTCCTAGAACATCATAAAGCCTGCATCCTAACCAAAATGCCATCACTCATTGAATTAGATAGCTTTGATGAGAGCTAAGTGAAACAATAAGAAATAACAGTGCCATTTTTATATAATATGCAAAATGCAACTTCCTATCTAACATTTATAAGAAACAGACAATGGAAATTGCTTTTACATTCATAAAAGCCAGCATGGTGTTTGAATGACTTGAGAAATACTAAGACTAAATCTTTCACACAGTTTTGTTCTTTCTACCTGGAACATATATTTCTCATAAATATGTGATACGGTCGTTGAACAAGTATGATAAATGGAAATTAAAGAAAATAAAATTTGTATTCTTTATTTTTACTGGAGCAGGATTAGTCTAACTCATATACATACTGGTAATCACTAAGTCCCTAAAGACGAAACCTGGACCAAGTCACACTTTATCAGATCTGAGAATGGTTCCCATAAACAGGAGATTCTCATATTAAGAATGCAAACAATTCCAAAGACAAGGCTGCTTCCTTTTGATATTTCACAGTTGATACCAAGTAAGCTTTGAACATACAAACGCTTCTTTCATAACTCAGTGTGCTACCGCAGAACTTTTGGAAAAAAGGCGGGGACTTAGATCAAATAGATTCCATGCATTTCTGTGCTAATTCAGCTTGGCAGCTCAATGATTGCTGTACACACAAAGTTAAAACAGCAGAAATAAAGGCAGCTGTGCAGCAAACACATGGAAAAGCTTTCTGCTGCCCTCTGCTGGTATTATGGGATTTTCCTGAATTCTGTATGTGTTTATCTTGCAATCTTGGAAGATTTCCTTTGTGTATTATTGATTACACAAGATGAAAAAAATATCAATAATAATCATATTTCAATATATTAAATATAAAAATGAGGATGATTGGTTGTTTTTAAATTTCAGAACTGCTAAGGATAGAAACTTCTTGTCTTAGTCATATTTATTGTCACTGTAGCAAAATACCCTGAGAAAAAAAAAACTTAAAAGAGAAAGAGTTTAATTGGGCTAGCACTCTGAGGACACTGTCATCAGGCAGGATGGAAGGCATGTCCCAGGGATGAGAGTTTGAGTCAGTTGGTCAGATTGCATCTACAGGGAGGAGGAAGAGAATAATGATTCTTCCTGTTTACCTAGTTTCCTCCTGTTCATGCAGTTCAGGACTCAAACCAGGGAGCGCTGCTTCCCTCCTACAAAAAAACATCGTGAGTTCCAGGAGCTTGTCTACTGCATAATTCCAGAGCCTCTCAAGAAGAGCATCGACAGTGGCCGTCACATATCCTTTTCCACATTGTGTGTTAGAAAGACATAGATAGATATGCAGTCCCCTATACATTACTCACTTAGAATTCTCCTACTTGCTCTTGTCTTTCTTGTGTTTAAAAGCAGGTTAATTTTCATTCATTTCTGAGTAGCCAGTGCCCCCCACCCCTGCCAATTTTATTTGATTCTTCTTCATCCCACAGCTACATTCTTATGCAGGATAAAGTGAGACAGGCATTCTTAAGGAAGAGAAAAATAATTATTTTAATTTTTTTATTTTTTATTGGATATTTTATTTACATTTCAGATGTTGTCCCCTTACCCCATTCCCCCGCACCCAGAAACCCCTTTATCTCATACACCCCTCCTCCTGCTTCTATGAGGATATGCCCCCACCAACCCCCCACCCTCGAATCCCTCACACTCTGTCCAGCCTTCATGGGACCAAGGATCTCCTCTCCCACCTATGCCCGACAAGGCCATCCTCCCCTAAATATACAGCTGGAGCCATGGGTCCCTCCATGTGTGTTCCCAGGCTGGTAGTTTAGACCCTGGGAGCTCTGGTTGGTTGGTATTGTTGCTCTCCTCATGGTGCCGCAAACCGTTTCAGCTCCTTTAGCTCCTTCTCTCTAAAATATGTGAATGATAAAAGAACTTTAGTTTGCTAGGAGTTCTTAGAATGGCGAAATGAAAACACACTTTATTGGGCTGGAGAGAAAGTTTAGTGGATAAACACTTGTTTCTCTTCCACACTACCTAACTTTAGTTCCCAGGATCAGTGACGGCAGCTCACATCCACCTGTAACTCCAGTTTCAAGCGATCTATTGCCCTCTGCTGGTCTCCACGGGTACCTACACACATGCCTATGGATTTGGTCTCTCTCCTCACTCTTGGCCCCCTCCTCTCCCCTTCCCTCTCCCCCTACCCCCTCACCTTTCCCCTCCCCCTTCTCCTCTCCTTCTCCCTCTCCCGCTCTCCTCCCCTCTCTCCCCCTCCTCTATCTCTCTCACAAACAAAACGAAATAAAATGAATCCTTTAAAAGAATCAAATTTTACCAATGAGAGACAATCAATGTTTAGAATTATTTACTGAATTCCATTTATCTAAGGAAAGCTTGAAATGAAAGTTGTGGATACCATACAATAAATATATTCACGTAAGATTTGGGAAAAGTCATGCTCTCTTTCCTCACCCTCCCTGCTGCCATCTCCCATCCTTCTCATCCCTGTCCCTTCTGTTTCTTCATTCCACTTTCTCCCTCCATTATCTAATGATGTGTAGTAAGAATACAGCCATGTATTTAGAGTATGAATAGTTAAGAACCATTAAAGTAAAAATAAGAAACTATTATTTCAGATATCTACTTATTGTTCAGCACATATAGAATCTAAAGCATGAATAACACAGAAAATAAAACCTGGGAACAAAACTAAGTAATGTTTTCAAGATCTGTATTTTTGGTAGAGCCAAGTAATTAACTTCCCCGGGAGAGAGGCATTGAAAAGCAACCAAGTTGTCTTTCAATATTATTCCGACAATAAAAAGGTGATATCATTAGGGGCCACTAGAGATTGGAAATAAGGATGGAAGTGGGTAGAATTGTTTATCTTGCTTGGCATGAAATTAGGGAAAGGATAGAGGAACCTCCCAAGTGCCACTTGCCAGCATGGGATGCAGCTTTGATAAGAAAAATGACCAAAGCTAGCGTCTGTCTACCTGTAGAGACATCACGTAAAAATCAGAATTAGTGAGGCCAATATCAACTATCATATGTTTTAAGCTGCTATGAAAAACCCGTGTGAAGGACGACAGGGATTACTGAAGCCAGAAGCTCTACAAGCTGGCAACAGTTTAAGAACTCAGCTCACAACAAGATCACTCAATGGAAAGATAATAAAGCAATGATGCACATTACTATGCCAACAGCACTCAGCTCTTGAAAGTAGCATCTGAGATTCCTTGAAAGATCCACTATAGCCAAGGCTAATAGGCCAAGTGGGTGAGTCATAAGGGCTGTGCCTAAATAACGTTATTATGTGGTTAAAAGCATCCGATGACAGTCAACAGTTAGAAACTTGGAGGAATCTCTCTCTCTCTCTCTCTCTCTCTCTCTCTCTCTCTCTCTCTCTCTCTCTCTCTTAAATCTCATCTGTCTGTCTGTTTGTCTGTCTGTCTGTGTGTTTTTACTATGGTTTGAAGTAGGGCCTTGAAGGTGAGAATCTAGTACTCTGCTGGTTTGAAACTGCCCCAGTATTCTTATTTTGAAACAGAATCTCACAAAGATCCCCAAGCTGGTCTTGAACACACTAAGAACCAAAGGAAGGCCTTGAATATATAGTCCACTGCCTCATTCTCCCAAGTAACTGATGTTCCAGACCTACACCACCAGGCCTGGCATTAATGAGATGTTTTCCATGAATTATACAGTATTCTAAGAGTTCTCACAGCAATGCCTAGAGTATTGCATTTTTGTGCTGCTTTTAGGGGTTTTAATTTTATTTGAAGTTTTTACTTATGAAAACCTTGTTCTCAATATAATTTTTTTCTTTAATCTTTCTTAAAATCTACTTCACAAAAAAGTTTGAAGGTTTAAAGTGTAATTTAGGTTTAAAGTGTGATATTTACTATGGATATATACCAAGGACTGCCTAACATCAAACTGATGGAATCACCATTCCCCTTGCATAGTTATTTTAATGACATTTAAGATGCATTTTACTAGCGAGTGCACTAGACATTATTATTCTCAGCAACCTTCCTACGATGCAATAAACCTGAAGATGCTCCTCCCACAAGTTCTACCACCATCTAAAAATGTCTTCAAATTCCCAGCCCCTGGAGAGAATCATTCAACTCTCTTCTCTGAGTTCAGCTTTTCAAGTTGAACTATTACCTACAGAAATGAGTGTGTTACGCATTTGTCTTTGTCTTCAGCACTTGAGTTAGTTCACTAAGCATAATTGCCTTTGGGCTCATCCACAGTGACTCAAGCCATATGAGTTTAATAAGCAATAAGTATTAATTATATATATATATATATATATATATATATATATATATATATATATATAATATTATTTTGGTAGCGTGTTAATCCACCTTTGGGCTGTTAAGTTGATCACATATCTTTGCTGTTGTCAGTATCTAATGACCTTAGGGGATTTCTTCTGATATTTTTTCTAGCTGTATATTCAGAGGAAGGATTACTGGAACATATGATAGCACCATTTTCAAATTTGGAGTAGCTTCCAGGTCATTTCCCATAATGGCTGTACTAATTTCATCCTTGACAGTCCTATATGATGGTTCTCTTGTCTCCAAGTCCAGAGCAACACCTGTTGTCTTTTGCCATTTTTTTAAAAGTTGTATCTGTTAAAACTGGTGTGAGCTGAGTGAAGAAGTTAGAAGGAAAGATCCACTTCTGATCTATGTCCAAACTTATTATGTAAAAGAAACTTGCTAGCCTTGAACATACATGTATTTTCTATATACATATATATCATATTCATATATACATACACATACATATACATGTGTGTATACATATGCACATATGTGTATATACATATATTCGTGTGTGTGTATACGTATGCTCTATAGTCTCATTAGCCACAGTTAGTTGACATTGAACAAGCACCCAAGTTGAGCACAAACAATCTTATTTCAAGTCTGACTGCCACTCCTCCATAGCAAAATTTGTGGGCGCCATGATTGCCCACAGACTTGTGCCTGTTTCAAAAGGAAAGCAAGAAGGCAGTAGATGTAAACCAAAGTTTCAAGAATGACAAGGACGTTGCCAAAAAAGACTCATGTTACAATGCCCACAGCCCTGTGACGTAATTGCCTCCACAAAGTCCCCCTCTAAAACACCATCGTATTGAGGATTATATTTGAAAGTACTAATTTTAGAGAGACACATTCAGTTCATAATATTGCCTTTAGGAAAAGTACATTTGATGATGTCACTACTCTATGGGCAAATTTTCAATATGTCTTCCTTGTTGGAAACAATATAAAACTCCCCACATTACCTGAATTCTTCTATTTGTCCAATTCCATTTCTATGTCTGCATTTCACTGCTACCCATCCTGCAGCAGCCACTTGTCTTTCTCCATGCCTGAGTCCTCACAGATGTTTTGTTTCTGTGTGAATAAACTTGGAATTTTTCTCCATGCTAACATCTAATAGCCCATTAAAACTACTCAAGTGTTATTTCTCTTCCCAGGAAGACCCTTATAAAACCATACTCATAATTCACACTCATATTCCTTCTCAAATCTCCCCAAATAACTTGAGACTTGCACACTGCTTTCAAACTGTTCTTAGGTCTCTATCCCTCCTTAGTCTCTGATCTCCAAAATGCATCTTCAGTATTTCAGAATTTTATTATCTAAGCATATTAAACATTATGTTTTTGAAAATCAATTATTTTTTGATATAATGGAATCTAGCTTCATTTTCTCTAAGATTTCAAATATAAAACCCCTTTTAAAAATTTATACTTCTAACCAGAGTTTTATTTACCTTATTACCTTCTATGCCATGGAAAGAAGGAGCTAAAACCTGAATTAATAACAATAATCTTCAAAGCTGACAGCTTATGAGGAAAACATTTATAATTATTTCAAAAATAATACTGAATATTTACATTATTATCTTTCACTTGATGGAATAGGACTGAAACTCTGAGTTAATAAAATTTATGTGCCATATGCTCCACCAGTTTATTTGAATTCATATTGTTATGTTAAGGCTTACAGATAAATTCTCCCGATCTGATTTATAATTCTCCCTCCATTGCTGTGAAAAATTGTCCATCAATTTCTTATTACAAATGATAGATTTACATAATTAATTTATACTAGTAATATAACTAATTTATACAAATAACATAATATAGTCTATTAGAGGTTTCAGTCTTTACATTTTCATTTAAAGAAGATCTCTGAGGTTGGTGTTTAAAATATAATGTTATATTAAAGCATAGTAATTCATAGTACATGCTAAGCATGTAGGGTATGTTTTCAATGTGATGGTTAGCACTCTGGACTCTAAATCCAGCACTGACCATTTGTCCAGTGGTATTAAGCTACCTCCAAGAATCATCTGATGAGAATCCAGAATCCAACAGTGTGCGTCCCTTTCTGTGATATTCAAAGGAACCCATTCTGTGCCTCCAGGAAAGTTTATTACTCTGGCAAAGTACCCAAGTCATCCTTTTGTCTTCCAGGTGCACAGAATGAGAAAATGGGGTGGGGGGAGTGAGCAGATGTGAGTGTTCCTGCACCAGTCACATATATAGGCTAACTGACCACACTCTGAACATCCTAACACACAATGGAACTTCGAGGTGCTACAACTAAAAATTAGACAACTCTGTAGAATTATAAACTCTGTAGATGAAAGAGATTAGTGATTTCTCAGAGCAGGACCCCGAGTGCTAAGAAAATAGTCGGAGGAAGTGATAAGAGGGATGAGGAAAAGAGTTACAGAAGGGTGAGGTATATAACTCTGATGATACTAAACTTCATGAAACTGTACACTTGAGATTACTGAAGTCTGTGATATTAAATTTATATAGCAGTAATACTGGCTTACTTAACAAGCAAAACTGTAGGTATCTCATAACCTATACTTGTTTCAAGTGAATGAATGGATTTGAAACAAACAGAAAAAAAAGAAAAAAAGAAAAAAAGAAAAGAAACAAAAAAACTCAAACCTGAAGTAGACACTTAGTATTTTCCTGATGCAACCAGATGTATTTTTAAATTCTTTTATGTTTCAGCTTCTACCTCAAAGAAGGCCACTTAAAATGCATTTTTAGGAATTTATTAATAAAGATGGCATGTGATAGGGAAGTTATACTTGACTGCCATCTGGTGGTTCAAAATGTGCCCACTAGTTTAGGTGACTTTAACCACTTGTCTTAAGAGATGTGTGTGTGTGTGTGTGTGTGTGTGTGTGTGTGTGTGTGTGCTTATTAGTTGTTTTATTTATCCACATTTCAAATTTTATTCCCCCTCCTGGTTTCTCTTCCGCAAACCCCCTATTTCATCCCTCCCTCCCCACCACTTCTATGAGGGTGCTTAACTTTTAAAAATACGTGCCTGTGTGTGGATATGTACATGTTTACAAGGCTGACAAGAGTCAGAAGAGAGAGTCACTGATGGTGAGCCACTGCATTTAGGTGCTAGGAACCCAGTGACAGTCCTCTGTGAAAGCAGTTGGTGTTCTTAACAGCTGATCCATTTGCCAGCCTGCATTACAGGTTTTATAACTCTTCACAAGTTGTGCCTCCCTGGACATTTACAGTCCTTACTTTGTGATTATGCAATAATCGAAAATGTACTATACCATGAGTTTGTCTGCCTCTCCAGGTATGTGCTTGCCTCCTTTATGCCCTAAAAGTAAGGATGAGAAGGAAGTGGAGGTTATGAGGATGGAGAGGAGGATGAGGATTCGGAGGAGGAGGAGGAGGAGGAAGAAGAGGAGGAGTGTTGTTCTTCTGACCACCCACATTTATCTCCACTTGCTTGATCCACCTTTCACCTAAAAGACAAGATTTTGAGCATGTAAAATATGATATGACCCTCTGTGATCTGAACAGAAGGTCACTGGGGATCATCAAACAGAGGTGAAGTGTGGCCTTTGTCAAGATTAGGGAAAGAGAATGCTGGCAGACTTAGGAGACAATAATAGTTAATGGGGGTAATTATGATCAAAGTACTTTATATCAATGTGTGAAAATGCTGCAGTTGGCTTAAAAGCCACTTAAAACATAATCTAAATGTAAATAAATTTAAAAATGGTGGCACATATGTGGACAGAAAAGAAACTTCTGTATTGCTGTTGAGAAAGTAAAGCATCCCAACCACTATGAGAATGAATATGGACATTTCTCCAAAAACAATGAATAGCCATGGCCTATGACCTGCTAATACCATGTCTGAGTTATACTCAAAAGACTGCAAGTCAACATCTTATGCTGATAGTTTTACATTGATGTTATTGCAGTTCTGTTCATGATAATAGCTATTCATGGGACCAACTAAGGTATCCACCAAGAAATAAATGGATAAAGAAAATGTGGTTTGTATACACAATAAAATTATTCTTCAGTCACAAAAACTGAGGTGATATTTGATAAAAAATGATGCAAATGAAAATAGCTGTATGAAGTGAAAGAAGAGACCCCCACAAACAAACATGCTGTATGCTTTCCCATGGTTCCTAGCTCATACAGTCATATAAAATGGCATGTTTATGTGTTAAATTAAAAAAGAAGTATATACTTTAGCCTAAATACCCAACAAAGGGGAAAGAGAACCTGTAGAGACCACATCCAGTGGATAGGCACAGACCCCAGTTGAGAGATGGGGCCACCCACCCACCTCAGAAATAATAATCTAGAATTTCTTCTGTCAAAAGGAAATGCAGGGACAAAGAGTGGAGCAGAGACTGAAGAAAAGGCCACCCAGAGACCGCCCCACCTCGGGATCCATCCCATCTGCTGATACCAAACCCAGACACTATTGCTGATGCCAAGAAGTGCTTACTGACAGGAGCCCGATATAGCTGTCCCCTGAGAGACTCTACCAGAATTGGACCAATACAGCTGTGGATGTAGAGAGCCAAACATTGGACTTAGTGCAGTGACCCAAATAGGAAAGTTAGGGCAAGGACTGTAGGAGCTGAAGGGATTTACAACCCCATAGGAAGAACAACAATATCAACCAACCAGAACCCCCAAAGCTCCCAGAGACTAAACCGCCAACAAAAAAGTACACATGGAGGTTGCCATGGCTCTAGCTGGATATGTAGCAGATGATTGCCTTATTTGGCATCACTGGGAGAGGAGACCCTTGATCCTGTGGAGGTTTGATGACCCAAGATAGGAGAACACTAGGCCTCTGAGACAGGATTGGGTGGGTGAGTTGGGGAACACTCTCACATAAGCAAGGTGAGGGAGAAGGGTATTTCCCTTGTGGAGGGAAAACTGGGAAGGGGGATAACATTTGAAGTGTAAATAAATAAAATAACCAATAAAAATGGGAAAAAAGAAGTGTAGTTATTTGAGGGAAGAAAAGGGATTGCAGAAAGGAGAAAGAAAAATAGAGAATACAAGTCACATGGAATGTATTCAGTATACTGTGTAATTGTTGAAAATTTTTAAAAGTTACT
Source organism: Arvicanthis niloticus (assembly GCF_011762505.2). NCBI lineage: Eukaryota > Metazoa > Chordata > Mammalia > Rodentia > Muridae > Arvicanthis > Arvicanthis niloticus. Next base: position 58,555,069 of record NC_047665.1, on the reverse strand, counting down.
AAATGAACAGAAGAGAGAAGGTTTTTACTTTTTGGTGTTTGAATAGAAGCACAAGTGAGAACTACCTGTGATCTTGCTGTGGTCTCAGTTATAGAGGATAACAGTGCCCTGTGCCCTGCAGTGAAAATTACAGAAAACAAAGGCAGAGCAGAGAGACCCACGGAATCCAATTTAATATCTCACCATCACCCAGGAGGAGATACTAAACCTAACTTTCACAGTGTGGTACATGGGTCAACATGTTAATGCCTTTGAACTTGGTACAAGTTCATATAACAAAGCCCAGAGAGCAGACTTTATATTTCAGTATTGTATTTTTTAAAGTACTAATAAAGGTTTTTAAATCATTTGGGGTCAGTTTTTGGTTCAGAGATATTTTTTATAGGTATATTTCTCTCTTCTTTTCAGCTGTTTCAATAAATGGAGTCCATGGCATGCAATCAAAAATCAAATAATTCTTTCCAATCTAAGGACAGAACAACTGAAAGAATCTCTGTACTGTGGTAGGAACACGGGAGACAGGAGGTTAGTACAAACAGGCAGCTGTTTTGTTCTTGTTCGTTTATTTTGTGGCATGGGGAAATCAAATTCATGGAACTGAGCAGGCTAGGGATTCACTCCATCACTGAGGCACAGTCCTAGTTCTCGAAAACAATAGTACTTTATAACAAGTTTTGAACCATTTCTTCAAACCACATTCTCCTGGATGATGTTAACATCTTTAAAAGAGGTTATCGTCAACAGAAATAGACAAATATCATGCAATAAGTTGAAGTCGTATTTAAATTTTCATAGCAAAATAAAGTCTAACACCAGATGTATTCACTTTCGATTTTTCCCAAAAGCTCAAAAAAGACTTAACATCAATCCTGCTGAAATTATTCGATTAAATAGTAAAAGTAGAATACTACCAAAACTACCTGCAGAGCCAGGATTGCCCAGGTACCTAAATACAAAAGACAAGAAAGTATGGGGAAAAAAAAGTAAAATAATGGGCCAATTTCCCTAGGAACTAGACAAAAATACCTATCAATAAAACAAGGTTTCACAGGAAACCTTAATGAAATCATGTGTTGTGACTAATCTGCGTCTCATTTTGTATTCAGCCAAGAGACACAGGCTTAGTTCAAACCAGTATCTAAATTGATAATGCAAGACAGCTTGAGAACGAACTCGAGGATGGCTATCACATGATCATCTTTAGAGATTTAGAGAAACACTTGGCAGTGTTTGGAATCCTTTCATTATAAATGGTCTAAAGAAACAAGGGCTTAAAAGAATATCTCAACATAATAAGGGTATATATGGGAAGCCTATAAAAAGTATTTCACTCAGGGAAAAGAAAGCATTTTTCCACGATAATCTGAAATGAGATAAGGCTGCATGTACCGTCTCTCAATTCCTATTCAGCATAGTTCTTTAAGTCTTAGCTAGAGACACAAGAGAAAGTTAAAGGGGACTAGGTTTCAAAAATGAAAGGAAGGAAACCCAAATTTCCTATTTTCACTTGACATGAGCTCATATCTAAAAGACCCTCACACTCCAGCAGCAAACTCTTAGACTTGATCAACGCTCTCAGAAAAAAAAAAAAAAACAAACAAACAAACAAAAAAAAAAAAAACAAAAAAAACATAGAAAAATCATAGGCTTTTTAGATAGCAATTTTGAACTCACCAAAACAAAAAAAGGTATGGGTGAAATTCTATTCATAATCCCTTTAAACAACACAAATAAGCAAACAGAGACCAACTTAAGAATAAACCCCAAACAAGGAAGTTAAAGACCTTTAAGACAATAAAAAAAAAATTGGCAAAGATTCTAGAAGATGATGGAACAGATTCCAACACTCATAGATTTGGAGAACTACTATTTGTTAAAATTATACAAAAATGGTTTATAGATTCAATATTAATTTCCATTAAACTTCCAATGGCATTCTTCACATTTATAGTAAAAAAAAAAAAAAGAATCCTAAAATGCATACAAAGAACAAAATATTTTGGATAGGCGAATCGATCTTATCAGAAAGAGCAATCCTTGAGATATCCCAATAATGAAGCTCAAATTACTCTTCCGAAAAACAGTGACCAAGCTACAAAGAGAAGTACTGGGAGATCAGACATGCAAATCAATGAAACAGGACAGAGAACCCAAAGTGCACGCAGACACCAAACTTGAACAAAACAAAAATCTGAAACATATATTGGAGAAATGTCAGTCTTTTCAAAAATAGGTTGTATGTTCACATGTGGAAGAATAGAACGATATCCATGAATCTTACCATGAACAAAGTATATTCAAAATGGCTTTAAGAACTTAAAATAAGACGCAGGGCACTGAAACTACTTCAGAAAAGCATAGAACACTTCATGGCCCAAGCAACAAACTTCTGCAAAGAACTTCAACAGCACAGAAAATAATACCAAGAATTGACTAATGCAATCTTGTAAAACTTAAATCTCTTCTAAGCAAAAGGAAGTATTATTACAGTGCTGAGACAGCCTGCAGAATGGATGAAAATCTTTTAATAATAATATATTGAATAGATGGTTATGAGCCAGATTATGGAAAGAACTGTAAGAACTAAGTACCATGAAACCCCAAGTCTTTAATTAATAAATGGGCTAGTGAATTGAATAGCCAATTCCTAAAGCAAGAACTACATATGTACAAAAAATATTTGTAAAAGTGTTTAGCATCCTTCACTCTTGAATAACTATGAATCAAAATTAGCTCTAAGGCTCTGCCTTCTTAGAATAGCAGACATCTCAAGGAAGTAAATAACATTTGATTGGATTTGATTGATGTTTGGAATGAAATCTCCCAATCACAGTGGGGGCACTGACCACTGGTATAGTCACCATGAAAACAAAGTGGGTATTTCCTACAAAACCAAAAATAGAACTGGCATATAACCCAGTCAAACAACTGTAGGTAGCTTAAAGTTCAACACAACAGGAGAATTTAGACATGCATAATAATCACTTTATAATATTTGTGAAATAAGACCAGCCTTGGTATCTATCAAGAGTTGAATGAATAAAAAAAAAAATCTACTGCTTCTACACAATTGAATTGTATTGCACCTTAAATAAAACTGAAAATTATGAATGCTCAGGAAAACTAATGTCATTGGAAATAGTTAGGTTTAGCCAAACTCACAGGAATTGCTCCATGTTGCTCCCTCATATGTAGAACGTCAGTATTAATATGTGTATGTACCTCTGTGTGTATGAGTGAGTGCATATGCACGTGTGTTGACACAAGAACAGCAGTCATGAGAGGGAAAGATAGCTTAAGCTGGGGAAGTTAATGAAATGCATGTAACTAGAAGGTTTAGACTGTGAAAGGAGACAAGCAACCAGGCCATATGGATCAAGGAAAGCAGTGAGTGGGGGTAGATTAGTGAGAACAAGAGGTGTGAGAAAATGCCATAATGAAACCTAATACATCTATGCTATCTTAAAATCTAGTTAAACATTGGATAACTGATTCTATAGTAGAAGACAGGCTTACAATAAGACATGTGTTGGGCAGCCATAAAATACAGGAGTTATAAATATAGCCAATCTATACAGGTGTTTAATAGCTCTTCAAACAATTGAAAATGTGTTTAAATATTTTTACAATTAAGTCAGCCAATTAAGGTTTATTAAAAAATATAAATACTGTCAAATATTTCTAATTAAACTTCAATTATTAAAGCAGGTAAAGCCCCTTTCTAAATTTATATTATATGAGTTTTAACTGAAGAAAGAAAAACAAGATAAGAATTCAAATTTGTATCAAAATTATAGTATCTGATAAATGTCTGATGTTAAAAAGTGACATAATTCAGAAGAATTATTGGTATTAGGTTTTATAATTCTGTCATTATTTATATAGATAACAAATGAAACACAGAATTTATAAGGATTCAAAATTATAAGATTAATAAACCTTTCATGAAAGAAAAATTATCAAAAATCTATAGGAGGCCAGGTTAGCCTCCAATAGAGGGACTCGTTAATCAATGTTTATTAAAACACTTTTGACAATAGCTAATTCAGAACTAACATATGTGTCCTGTAGATAAGGAATGGATAAACAAATGGTGGCATGTATTTACAAGGCATTAGTTTTTCAGTATAAAGGAATTACAGACATATTTGCAAGAAAAATAGATGTAACTGTAATTGGAGACAGCCATTGAGGGTGAGTTAAGCCGGCCTCACAAAGACAAATGTCTATTTTGTTTAATTTATAGTTCCTTGATTTTATAGTTATATACAATCACACACACATCATATATAACATATATACACATATATATGTATATGTATATATATGCAATGTATACAACATACATATCTCAAGAAAACAGAAAAGATACTGAGTAGGAGGAACAAAGGAGACAAACAGGATAGGGTGGGGCATAAAGAGGAAATTGTTATGGTCTGAGAGGAACCACAATCAACAAACAATATATGACGTATGTAAAATTTAAAAGTATAAACTTAAAATTCAAAAACCAATCATGTAAAAAAAAAGCCCTATTCCTTGTAACAAAATGAAATATCATGGAGAAGAGCTGGTGTGTAGGAATCATGAACCAAAAAGCAGTCAAAGGAGTTTTTAAATGCCATGATTAATTTGCCTTTTGTGAATAGATCAGCTAAGTTGTTCAGATAGGATTACTTTCAATGCAGAAATAAATTGTCTGCAAGCATAGTCTTATATAGAAAGCAAAACAAGATTAGTAGGAATTGGATTAAAAAAAAAACAGTCAGATATCCTGAATTGTTCAGCTTTATTTGCTCATTATTTTATTATGATGTTTGGAAAATATCATTATATTTGGCTAAACCCTCATTGTGATGGCTTACACACTAAAAGAAAATAAGGGCATGACATCTTTTAAATTTTTATGTGTCAGTTGAAAATGTCTCTTATGTTCCAAATGCTGCTATTTTAACATTTTAAATCCGTATGCAGTATTATCAGACTTTTTATATGATTCCAGGGCAGTGGATTGCAACCTTCCTAATGCTGCAACCCTTTACTACAGCTCCTCGTGTAATGGCAATCACTAAAATGTAAAATTATTTCAGTGTTACTTGATAACCATAATTTTGCTACTGTTATGAATCATAAGAAAAATGTCTGATATGCAGGATATGTAATGTATGACCCCTGTGAATGGACCATTGATCTCCGAAGGAATCCTGACCTACAGGCTGACCTCTAGGGCTTTGACTTCAGGTCCATATGCTTGCTCAATAACGGCTTTTATTGCTAAGCCATGCCCCTAACCCTGTTTCCGAATCTTTACTAATAACTGTAAAGGCTTTAAAAGTAGATTCTTAATCAATATTTTATTATAAAATATGCCTTTAATTTTGATATAGCTTTCACAGTTCACTAGCAACTTTTCTGTTTGTTATTTGAAATGTTAGTAAATATGTTAAAATTTCTGCTAGAGTTCTTTGAAATGTTAATAAATATGTTAAACTTTTCCAAGCTAAATGATGGTAAACTCACACCAAAATCTATGAAAGTCAACAGATGTGCTGACACATGCCCTTGATCTGAGCACCCAGGAGGCAGAGACAGGAGGGTCTGCGTGAGTATTAGGTCTGCCTATCCTGCGTAGCCATTTCCAGGCCAGCGAGTGCTGTCCAGAGAATGACATCTCACCAACTTTAAGATTTAGTTTTGAAACTGTTGTATTTCTTGCTTTACAGAAATGATAATTCAATCCTTACATTCAGTGTCTCTTAGTTCTTAGGTGATACAAACCTCTCACCTGTACTGCAGTAATCAAAAAGCATGCAAATTTACTTCTTTCATTGAATTTTGTTCGAAGCATTTACAAAAAATAACAAGAAACAAACAAACAAAACAAACCATGACAGGCAATCCTGTGTAGTAATTCTAAAATAAATAAATAAATAAATAAATAAATCAAACAAACAATAAACCACATGCACACTAGGTTTGCAATAATAAGATAAATTTAAAAGATTGAATCTTGGATCTGATCATTTTATTTTTCTTGCTTATTATAAAGAAGAAAGACTTAAAACAGTTACCAATTATTTTTAAGGGTTATCAATGTTTCCGTGCCTTCTGGAGTAAATGATATGGAAAATACTGAAAGAGGGAGTTGAAAAGAATTGGGATACAAAAATTAAATTTATGACATGAGTTCTATCATTAATATCCAAAAACTGTGTTTTTTCTATTTTCTTTGCAGGATTGTGAATATCTAAGTCATTCAAAGCAGAAATGAATTACATGGGGTTTCGAAGGGTGAAGTGTCATTGTTTTGATTTCATATTATTTTGGAAAATTCTATGTAATTTTCAAGTTGTGAGGTAAAATTTCCACATTGAAAGGATGTTGGGCATGATGACATCTACTGAATTATCAGCATGCAAGACGTACAGGTAAGAAGATCATGAGCTCAACAGTCCAAGAAAAGCTTGGCCAGGCTGTGTCTCACAGAGTAGATAAAACAAATGAGGAATAAAAGAACATATGCGGGACTTCAGAGGGTTCAACAGGTTTGATTGCATGTTACTCCGAAGAGGGTCTGAGTTCAGCTTCCAGTCATGTCAGATGACACACAACCTCCTGTAACTCCAGCTTCAGGGCTTCTGATGGCTTCTTATGCACTCTGGGCCTGCTGCATTCACACACACACACACACACACACACACACACACACACACACACACATTTTAAATTATTTTAAAATAATATTTAATCTATTCATGTGCAGTAGTGCATTATTCTTAAGTTGAAAAGACTTCTTAGTGAGAGATTCAAGCATTGGCTTTCAGGGTATCAAAGTGTTAGGCTTTAATGAGAATGGCCACTAGAGGCAGGAATGTCCTGCTTCTCATATGGGAGCAGACCTGCAATGTGACGATTATCAGTTACTTATGAGCTTTGAGCTTTCAAAAATTATGAAAGGGATGGCAACCCCATAGGAGGACCAACAGTGTCAACTAACCTGAACCCCTGCTTGCTCCCAGAGACTGAGCCACCAACCAAAGAGGATACACAAGCTGATCCGAGGCCCCAGGCACTTATATAGCAGAGTGCTCAGTTGTTTGGTGTCAGTGGGAGAGGATGTGCATAACCCTGTAGAGACTTGATGCCCCAGGGTGGGGGGACAACAGAGGGATCACCTCTCCGAGGCAAAGTGGAGGAGGGAGAACTCTGAGAGGGGGGCGAGAAGGAGGGCAACATTTGAATGTAAATAAATAAAATAATTAATAAATTTTAAAATGTTCTTGTCAGGTACAGTAGCTTTCTCTGTCTCTCTGTTGGTGTGTGTATCTGTGTGTCTGTCTCTCTATGTGTCTCTGTGTGTGTAGACCAGGATGTAGCTCCCAGCTACTGCACCTAAATCACGTTCCCTGCCATGATGATAAAGGATTAAGACTCTGGAAATGTAACCAACTCCCAATTTAGTGCTTTCTCTGGGACCTCTATCCTGTCAGAGAAAGAAAGAGGGGAGGGCAAAAGGACAATGTGATGGCGAACCAGGAGGAGGAGGAGGAGGAGGAGGAGGAGGAGGATGTAAAGTGAATAAATAAATATATTAATGGAAAAAAGTGACCTTGGTCATGGTGCTTCTTGAGGGCAATAGAACAGTGACTAAGACACACTGTATCAGCAATGATTTATCATTGTGGTTATAACTAACATGGAGTTGTTCTGTTCATTTTATAATATTTCAATACGGGTAAAACATTGTAAATTTAAACCTAAAATTCTATAGCCCTCAGAAACCTTCATTATTGAATTTAGTTTGTCTTGAGTTCCACTTAAGGAAGGCCACGTCAGCAGCTTGAAACCGTGTGTTTGCAACATAAGCCAGGTTAATAAATACATATCTATTCTTGGTTCTTCTTCTTGTGAGAATCCACCGTCAACAGGCTTGTGTTTCCAGATCACTTTGGCTCATAGCAGAAAACAGAATGCCGTTTCTTGCTTCACTGAGTTAGGGCAGAGTTATTTTTCTTTGTACTTCAGTTTGTTATGCGAGTGATTCAAATAATATGTTCTCTCAGGCAAGGAAGAGCCTGAATTAGAAACCATGTAAATAAGTAACTGGTTGTTCGCATGCTGCAGGATAGCTCTCATGTTAGAAACTGGACATGGATCTGATACAGCATGTCCTCTCTAAGGAGCAAGAAGAGAGGGAAGAAGAGGAAGGAAAATAATTCTCGGTAGCAGCATTTTCTGAGAAATGAAGAAAAGAAATACAATAGTGGAATTTGGATGACATTAAGAAACTGTTCAGTTATTAATGTTATGAAATGTTGCTTAGTAAGCACATTGCTACTTAATGAACACCAGTTATGTTTTCATTTCTTGTGGAAGGATTTCTTGTAAGGTTATCATATGTCTATAACATAACAGAGAAGTAAGTGAGGTATGTACATACCCTGGAGAATACTATGCTAATTCCCTATGTTCATGGAAAGATTATATCTTTTTTATTTTTTCATTGTAGCAATATGTCACTAGGAATTATTTTGTTATGTTCTCTTAACAGAATAATAGTATTACTTTTTGCCCTAATCCCATGAACTATCTAATCTCAGGTTCTTGACCACATGAACAGTGTCAGGCGTGTGTTGTAGAGTGAGCCTTAAATCCAATCAGAAAGTGATTGGTTACTCCCATAAAGTTAGTGCCACTATTGCTTTATCTTGAAGGCAAGTCATTGCTTTAGGTCTATATCACAGGGGATGATCACTAGGAGATATTAATGATTTCCTTTATACCCTAGTAGCATGCAGAGAGTACCTTCCAGTACTATGCAGGCTGGTAAGTACAGGTGAAGCATATATTTGAGATTATATCTTTTTAAATTTGGTTTTATTTGTTTAATGGTTGCTGTCTGAACATATTTGATGTGAAAGAAGCTGACAATCATGGAAACTCTGGGAGTGTGTGTGTGTGTCTGTGTGTGTGTGCACGTGCATATGCATGTGCTTAATACAGAGCTTTCTTTCTGTATGTTTTAGTATATATGATGTGTGTGCATGTGTGCCTGAGTGCATGTTTGTGCATGTGTAAGATATGTGTATGGGATATTTGGATGTACTTGTATGTGTCATTTCAGGCATGTGTGTATCATCACATATGATAATGTCAGAGAACTCATATATTGTCTTTGCCTTGCACTTTGTCTAAGCAAGGGTATCTGTCATAGGGTGTTACTGCTGTGAACAGATACCATGACCAAGGCAAGTCTTATAAAGGACAACATTTAATTGGGGCTGGCTTACAGGTTCAAAAGTTCAGTCTATTATCATCAAGGTGGAAGTATGGCAGCATCTAGTCAGGCATAATGCATGCAGAGCTGAGAGTTCTACATTTTCATCTGAAGGCTGCTAGTGGAAGACTGACATTCAGGCAGCTTGGGTGGGGGTCTTAAACCTATACCACAGTGATACACCTATTCCAACAAGGCCACACCTTCTAATAGTGGCACTCCCTGGGCCAAGAATATACAAACCATCACAGTATCTTTGTTAATTTTTGTTAGAGACAAGTCTAGCCTAATGGGCCCTCTCGAGTTCATGGAGATTCTCCTATCTCCACCTTTTATCTTTCTATTGAAGACTGAGGTCACATATCTGTGCTACTATGCCTAGGTTTATTTGGTTTATAGACATTTGAACTCATATTTCCTCACTGTGTAGCCAGCACTTTACCTTCTGAATCATCTCAATCCTAAAGTTTTGTTCTTAATGAGAAAAGCATCACTCCTACCAGGGGTAGGAAGAAAAATAGGCACATCATTGATTTAAGTTATATTGTTGGTTAAGAATTTTACTAAGAGGGTCTATAAACATTCCAGAAATAGTATATTTTTCTCACAAAACTTGTTTACCTTCTCCTGTGCATTTTTCTCATTTATTCTTCACTTATTCCTACACAGTGTACTCATGTTTCCAAAGTAATATATTCAGTGATGTATTCTGGATTTACAATCCAGTTGTAAGCCTTCTTTCACATGCCACAAAATCTAACACGGAAGCTCTTTTTTGATACAGAATAATGCAGTCACTGTGTGCAGCCCAACTTCTTATTTATTTATTTATTCTTTAACTTTTTTTTAATAGTTCAGTTGTTATCCCCCTTCCAGTTTGCCTTCTGACTGTTCCTCATCCCATACCTCCTCCCCTGTCTCCAAGAGGATATCCCCACCCCTCCACCACCACCCCACCAGACTTCCCCACTCCCTGAGGTCTCTCAAGGGTTAGGTGCATCTTCTTTCACTAAGGCCAGATCAGGCAGTCCTCTGTTGTACATGTGTTGGGGGCTTCATATCAACTGGTGTATGCTGCCTGGTTGGTGGCCCAGTGTATGAGAGATCTCAGGGGTCCATGTTCCTGTCTAAACAAACTGCAGGGACCAAAATGGAAAAGGACCTGAAGGAAAGGAGGTCCAGTGACAAGCCCAAATTAGGATCCAGCTCAAAGAGAGTCTCCAAGGCCTGACACTATTACTGATGCTATGCTGTGCTTACATACAGGAGCCTAGCATGGCTGCCCTCTGAGAGGCCCAACAAGTAGCTGAAGGAGTCTTATGCAGATACTTAGACACAACCAATGTAGAGAAGCCAGGACCTCTGTGGTTGAATTAGGGAAAAACTAGAAACTGAGGAGGAGGGCAACCCCATAGGAAGACCAGAAGTCCAACTTCTTAAGTCTTTATTCTTCCAGATGATCTGTAACACTTCTAACTCCCCTTCTACTCTAGTTCATCTTTCCATCACACTCAAATCATAGGAATATGAAATTTTGTTCTCTTTGATATTTTCCAAAGTTTACTATGGTAATTTTCTGTGTTTCTTCTGTGGGCTATATTTCTTCATTAATGTTGTTATCCAGCTGTGTATTTACTTTGTTTTATCTTCCTTAGACCTAGTTTTCTGACAAAAGGTATTGCTAATCTATGCTAATCTTCACTTTTCTTAACTAAAACTCTTAGCTAGGGTATAAACTTTACAACATTGGAAGGCAGAATAGTTGAGACTAAAAACAAATCAAAACAAAACAAAAATTGTATCATAAAAAGTTTTAGCAAATATACAAAGTTGTGATAATTTCACTTGGATCCAACTTCATTATAATTTTATCACTCTAAAATTCATGAGTGACATTTGCAGTTGATACCAGTACCTAGTCCTAGGAAACCATTGTCTATAAAATTACCCTTTTTATAAACAAATATGATCATACACAATGCGACCAATCCTCACCTGTCTAACTCAGTGTAGAATTTGTAAAGTTCATCCACACTGTAGCATGATGGGTAGTTTGTAGGTTTATTTCTTTTCATCTTCTATAGCCTACTGTAGCAGTACACTGCAACGCCTGCCTGTGGACTTAACCCCTTTAGCTTTAGCTGACTCTGGCTAACCACATTTCAGACATCTTAAGTGGGAAATTCTAGAAATGATCAGTCATATGTTTCAACTATATGTCATTTTGTATAGCATGATGAAAACATGTGCCATTCCATTTTGTCCTGGCCAGAACATAAGTCAGCCATCTGTCATATATTTCTACCCTGAATATGCTGCCACCATTAGTAATTCAGCAGTTATCTGTATTGTTTGTATATCTACCTGTTTTTTAATCAATACAATGGTGTCTTGATATCGGAAGTTTTAAAATTACATTAATATTTTTTCAACTATACCTTGAACTTTACATTGGATTAAGACTTTGTGTAAATTTGTATATTCATATACAACCAGGATTAGTTGTCAATCTTATAAAATGTCCTGATGGGAGGATTTTAATGGAGATTGTGTTAACACAATAAAAGTGACTACAAGAAGAATCAACATTATAATAATCTGCAGACATGAAACATTTATCCATTTACTTTAATCTTCTTTACTACCTCTCAGGGACCTTAAATTTCAATGCACTAATCAACACATGTTTGTTTCATCTGTTCCTATTTTATTATTTATGATTCTATTTTAAATGGAACAGATATCTTCATTTGACTGTTGGATTGATCGTTATGTATGCACTATATACTTTTAAATACGTATTTAAAATAGTTTTAGATTTGGAAAAGACAGTAAAATGACCTTTTGTATTTTCAATCTTGAATCAATAAGCATTTAAAATTAGTATGATATGTTTGATAGCTAATAACTTAATAACATCTCATATAAAACCCACTGTTTCATTTGGATTTTCTATCTTTTTACAAATTAACATTATTTTATGTCAGAATCCCAATCAATGTGAGAAATCTGTTTAGTCCTGACTTCTCTGTTTCTGTAGGATGAGTTATTTCCTTGGCCCTTTTTGTTTGTGATACCTTTAATAACAGAAGAACTTTGGCCAGATATTACTACAGACTGTACTTTAATTATAATCTCCCTTATCATTAGTTCTCTGATTAGACAGGATTTGTTGGTTAGTGGATAAGATGTATCCTCCAAAACCACAAACCCAACCTCTGTCTCTTTTCTTCTTGACCCAAAGGTAAAATATGGAAAGAAATACCTATCATCAGAAGAACTCAAGCCTGTGGCTTCCCAAGTGAATGGGAAGTAAGGTTTCCTTCAGTTATGAATTGAGAATCAATAATACTATTGATTAATCATTAACACAAAGGTAGTTCTCTATTCATAAGTGAAGATCACATGTCATTTAAAATAATGTAATCCAACTTGGATAGGCTTAACTATAATTTATTCTCCATCGCCTGCTCTTTCCATACTCTGCCATTTGTAAGCACATTGCACAATAAACACAGAAACTGTGGTTCACTTAGGAACAGGGTAACTATAAATATTCTGAAAATTATTCTAGTACATAAGAGAGTTATCTACTCTCCTATACATATTTATTCTTGTTCAAACATTGGCAGACTTAAGTGTGCTCATTTTATACTATAGGTTAAAATTTTGCTTTTTATTGTTGCTCAAAGTCTTTGCTTGTGATATTAGAATCTCTATTAGTTAACATTTTATACTCTGACTACAGCTCTTTGTCTGTGACTCTCTGCTTTGACTTTCTCAGGGGGTCATGGCTCCTATTTTGGAGAATGTATAAAGGACATTGCAATGTTAAAAGCTGCATGCTGTTGTTTCTAATCTCTTTAGTTAACATAATAAACTAACATATATGCATTTTAATCAGCATGTACGTTAGATATACATAGTTATAAATAGTTTTAGATATAGCTAACTATTTTGACTTATCTAAATCCACTTGAATAATTTTTATCCATGTAAATGCACTTGAATAAAAAATATACTTCATAGGCAATATAGTAACATATCATATAGTATAATAGCATCCTATTATAACATATTTTAATGTGCAAATACATATGTGAAAATATATGACATATGTATTAGTACACTTGTACATGCACAACAATTGTGTCATACATGTATTACAGATAATATATATATATATATATATATATATATATATATATATATATACATGTAAAATCTGCTGTACTAAATGGTTGCTACCCTTTCACAACCACTATCCACAATATTTTCATTTATAGGTCTGGACAATATTGATTAAAAATGTGAACAATTACTATAATTAAAATCACTGTAAATTGTTGTTTAACATTCTCTAATTTTTAATTCATAAGTTCAGAGTCACTTTACAAAATAACCATGCAAAGTAAATTTGAGAATGTTCAGAATTTTGAAGACAATAAAATATAGTCCTTGTGTTGAATCAAAAACAAGGTACCAAAAGTATAATCAGGAGATTGTGGAATGTATAGGAATAGTTTAGTGGAAATGAATAAAGTGTTCAAGACAAAGATTACACTAAGATGTATCCTCCAAACCCACAAACCCAACCTCTGTCTCTTTTCTTCTTGACCCAAATGTAAATTATGGAAAGAAATATTTATCACCAGAAGAACTCAAGCTTGTGGCTTCCCAAGTGAATGGGAAGTAAGGTTTCCTTCATTTACGAAGTGAGAATAAATACTTCAATAGATCCAACTAGAAATTCATAACCACATCCCAACTCTTCCATTCAAATGGTAGGTCAAAAAACTGATTCCATCCAAAACCACGTGTGTTAAACAGAGATAGGCAGTTCCACAGAGGAATGGATGGTTGTGGGGTGGTCGGTCTTTCAATAGTTTTACTTACTATGCCCATCAGAACTCTGAAAAGAAAAACACTCAGGTGGAACATGGCATCTGTCAACTGAACCAGGAAGTAGCCCTCACTGCCACTAATTATGAATGCCACTCATCATGGTATACACACTTCATGTACAAGCCAGTGAATGACTTTTTTTTATTCCTATCTGCAAGAAAGATAGAACACTATACTCCTCAGAACAATGTGAATGCCCTTTCACACACTTGGACCCTCAGGAGTTCAACATTGCACAAATTGCAGTACAAGTCCCTCTGTCCATGATAACATGTTCATCAGACTTGGAGAATGTACACTGTGGAATCTAATCAATCTATGTTAAAGAAAAATTAATAATGGCTCATATCTGCCACTAAGAAAATTATACGCCAAGAAATTTGGGGTTTCTGTGTTTTTAAAAACTTACTGTACCACAAATAGAATGTGGCTCTGACCCACCTACTTACTAACTTGGAAAGCTACAGGCTTGTGTGTGAACAAGAACAAAGGAAGGCTTTGTATCAATTCCCAGCTCATTGATTATTACTTACTGTGCAAGGTCTACGTAATTTTTTTATATATTCAACATGCTGGTTTTTTCTTGAAAAAAGAACATAGTTTATTTATGTGAAGAACATATGTGCAACATGATAAATTTGGGTTCAAAAAAGCAATAACAAGAATGTTTCTGTTGCTTCTGAAAGGCTTAATATAAGACATATTATTCAATTAGTATATTAAAAGGATTTGTCTGCCCATGGGCAACCACCAGTCCCTGACATTATTAATGATACTCTGTTATGCCTGCAGATGAGAGTCTGGTATGGCTCTCCTCTGAGAGGCTCTACTCAGCAGTTGACTTAGACAGATGCATACACCCACTGCCAAACAGTGGATGGAGCTTGGGGACTCTTATGGAAGAATAGGAGGAAGAATTGTGGAGACCAAAGTGAGTAGGAACTCAACAGAAAGACCAACAGAGTCAACTAACCTGAACCCGTGGAACTCTCAAAGACTGAACCATTAACCCAAGATCATAAATGGACTAGACCTCATCCTCCCTGCATATATGTAGCAGATGTGCAGCTTGGTCTTCATGTCAACCCCAAACAACTGGAGTGGGGGCTATCCTAAAAGCTGTTCCCTATATGTGGGGTATGTTCTAGCTGGGCTGCTTGTCTGGCCTCAGTGGGAGAGGATGTGCCTAGCCTCTCAGAGAGCTGATGTGCCAGAGTTGAGAGATACCCAGGGGACCCCCATCTACTCAGATGAGAAGGTAAGGGGGGATTGAAAGAAAGATTATGGGAGGGGGTATCATGGAGGGGCAGTGACTGAGATGTAAAGTGAATAATTAAAAATAAATAAATAAATAAATTTTTTTCAAACCAACTCAAATTGTATGATACAACTCAGGGAACAATAAATGTGTGTGTGTGTGTGTGTGTGTGTGTGTGTGTGTGTGTGTGTGTGTGTTTGTTTGTTTGTTTTTCAAGACAGTCTCTCTATATAGCTCTGGTTTTTCTGGAACTCACTATGTAGAACATGCTGGTCTTATACTCACACAGATGCTTTTTCCTCTGATGCCCTAGTTCTGAGATAAGGGCATGTGCTGCCAAGCCTGGACAAAAGTAATCATTTACTTAGATGTGGGTCTTCAAAGACATCTCTCTCTCTCTCTCTCTCTCTCTCTCTCTCTCTCTCTCTCTCTCTCTCCCTCTTTCTCATTGTCTCTCTGTCTGTCTGTCTGTCTGTCTGTCTGTCTGTCTCTCTCTCTCTCTCTCTTTCTCTGTCTCTCTCTCTCTCTCTCTCTCTCTCTCTCTCTCTCTCTCTCTCTCTCTCTCTCTCTCTCTCTCTCTGTGTGATGTGTATGTTCATGAGGTCTGTATATGTACTTTTGTGGATTCAAAGGCCAGAGGATGATATCTTGCATCTTGCTGTAGTATCACTCGCTATCTTTTTTCTTGGAGATAATGCCTCTCATAGAATCTGAAACTAGTTTTGCAGCATGCAAAACCAGCAATCTTTCTGAATTAATTCTCTGACCAGCCCCCCAAAGTACTAGGGTTGCAAGTTTACATGGCCATGCTTAGCTTCCTATGTGGGCATGCAGGGATCCACACTGAGTACCTCGTGCTTGTGTAGCACATGCTCCTACACACAAAGCCATCTCTTTATACTCCCAAATTCTATATTTTATCCCTTCTCTAGGTTAGCATGCATAAAGTGGGCATTATCAAAGCACCTTTCCACATATATGTGATTGCATGTTCTTATTTATTTCCTTCCCCAACTAACGCTTACATGTCCCATCCCTTCAAACTCAGTTTCTTCTCCTCTAGTTATACCTTCACTCTGCTTTCTCATTTCACACAACAATTATAAAACATTTATAAAGTTAGAATTAGTATGGCCTATGCTGTATAAACTAAAAAATACAGATAGAATTTAGAGTCAATGACATTTAAATATATAGATGTGTAATGGCCCAGAATAGGAAGGAGAATTTATTCCCAGTGAAGAGCTATTTTAACAAATTTATATAAATGAAAAGGTAAATCCATAGCTTTCTCATTTTTTTGACAGGACAGAGCTTAGATTTTAACAAAGAAAATTTGATGCACTTGAAGGAAGCAAAGTTATTGCTAGTCGTTTCTTTCTTTCTCCACTAACCTCGGCTTTGACCATCAATTGAAATGCATAGACTCAAATGGAAAGTAAGAAAGTGCTAAGAAAGGGTGATTATTAAGTTTGCTCTATAAAAGGATCTTTTCAATGGTGAAGAAATAATCCATTGATTTCCTCGCAATATGGTTTGTATAACTTTCTTTATTCTGTAAAAGTCAGTATAAGATAGTTATAGAAAGATCGTTGACAGGATTGCATCGGTGCTTCTGAAAGAGTGCCATGCAAAGACTTAGCTTGAGTCAAAGGGAAGTGAAAGCTACTTCCAATGGAGATATGCTCAGGATTACCAGTTTAGACTCTGCCAAAAGTACAAGCAGGAATATTAAAGGAAGATTTGATCCAAGACATTTTTAAATCTCAAGAATGCTTTTCAACTTATTGTCAACATTAAATGAATGAGAATATAACAATAATATGAAGTTTCTGATTAATTTTTTTTCATTTCTTATCTACATTCCTTATTTACTATAGTAAATGATTTATTAGTTCATAGGCTCACAGTGTCTTCATTTCTTAAATCAATTAACACCATTTGTACTTGAAATGTGGTTTTGTAGAAATGTTTACTTCCTAACTAGACAATTCATTTTAGATTCATGTAATTTCTACTCAGGTGTTGCCAGAAAAGGCCAATTGATTGGAATTTCTTTGAAATATTAATTTATTGATCGTCTCCTCAAGTGTACAGAATAATTGTACAATTTCATGAATTTTAAGGTATTTATAAAAAATACATTTCTAAAGAACTGAAAAACATCTGACCAGTGTATGTCACTCAGTTATTAAAGTGGCTGCCATGAAAGCATGAGGATTTAGGTTTGGAGTGCCAACACCTACATAAAAGTCTAATGCAGAAGAATGTATTCGTAATTCCAGCAATGGCAGCCTGGGAAGGGGGAGTAACTTAGAGCTCATTGATAGGATAATCTACTAGGACCAGTGAGCTTCTTAGAAGAATAAGGTAGAAAGAAATTCAGTAGACACAGAAATTCTGCCTCTGATATCCACATTTAAATGGACATATGTGCACACACACACAGATACACACACACACACACACACACACACACACAGATACACACACACACACACACACACACACACACAAATGGGGGAGGGGAAGGAGAGAGAAAGGGAGAGAGAGACTTTAGACTTTATCAGGTTTTCTCACCTGTTAAGCTTTACTGTTTTTACCAATCTGCTTGTGATAATTTTCATTGCTACATCAAGGTCCTCCAAAGCATCTTTAATTCAGGTATCAAGAGTTAGAGAAGTGTTGGGGTTCCAAGAGAAACTAAAGTTCTCTCCCTCTCATCTAAATACATGACAGTGCAGTGAGTTTCAGTTCTCTCCAGTAGTGGGAAGGAGATCCCCCTTGTCTCTTTTAGAGATATCTCTGATCTTTATTAATTGAATTTCTGTTTCTATTTAGTATGTTTCCACTTGATCTCTAGATAACGTGGTTGGGCACCAGTCATATAAATCTCTCTGGATTCCTCAATCATCTCTGGGAGTATGAGAAAAGAATTATCCATCTCCCTTTTCCCTTTCTCTTCTAATTACAGCTCTTCTCAAAAGTACATCTGCCCCTTATCACCACCAAAGGGTTGTCAAGTCTAGAGACATCCTGCCTGGTTTATGCTGTGTAAGAAAACCCTCCATTGTTGTTTACAGGTATTGAAAGGATTGTCTGTTGGGTCAGCCACATTCTTCCCAGCTTTATCCATAGTTAGGGCTATCTTTCGTCCCATAGCCAAGCATTCTTTCATGCAAAAGCAGTTAAGCTTTTGAATGTAGCAAAGACATATTGGTTATTAGCATTTTAGTATTCAAATTGCAAACATATTGCTTGTTAATTTACTGTTGCATCTTCTATCCACATTGTTAACATATGCTTTCATTAAACTTATATTGTTTAAGAGATCAGTTGATATTTAATGATGAGCTAACATTACAATATTTATTTTAATCTTTTCTTTTTTATATCTGTAACACTCCTCTATTGATAGTAAGACCTTGACTTCAGCTACTATCAATACATATATGATTTAATCAACACCAAATTTTTATGCCACCATACACAATTTAATTAATTACTAATTGTATAAGGGTTACAAATCCAGAATTGCACATTTTCAATAGTATATTTTTGTCTTAGAATAATTTTAGAGTTAAAAGAAAAATAAGATTTTATACTTTTATTTCAGTGTCCACAACAGCACAAATTCAAAGGAGCAAAAACGTGAAATTTACTCCTACATGAGATATGGTAAATACATATACCATATGTGTGTATGTGTGTGCATGCACGCATGTGTGTTGTACAAACATGTGTGTGCAAACATGGAATGTGCATATGGTATTGGAAAAGTCGCATCAGTTTCACACATAAGTATAAGTGCATATGTGCATGTCTGTGCATGTGAGTTTTCATGTTTCAATTTTATAATTAGCATTATTTCAAAAGGAAATTATTAGTAGCTTTCCACTTTAGCTCTCATTCATTAAAGTTTTTCTTCTTAACTTCACATTGACTGCACATGCAAAGAACCAGCCTTGGCTGCCATTTATTAAATAGTTTTGGGAGCAGTGCCTACCTTGAGGTCAATAATGAATTCGGCCATGGACCATTTGCTCCCAACCTCAGGAACAATTTAAAAATAAAAACTATTATTTAAAAAACCACAGGGCAGGACAGGGATCTGTACCCCTGGCTTTAGGCTGCTTTGTGGGTACCACCCAAGGCTTTGGAATCTAAAAATTTCTTTCATTGTTTGTCTAGGCAGTTGCTATTCAGAAGCATTGAAGACAGGGAAAACACAGTTCTAATAAAAGGAATCATAGTTTGACAGTCAGACAACGTTGTGTTACCCTCCACTGGCTTCTCCCTTCTGTACATCTGGTAAACTACCAAGTCTGAAATTTCGTCAATTTTCTGACAGTGTCTGAGCATCCAGTCTAATGCAAATATGAGTACCTGTTGGGTCAATATCTGTTAAATGAATGAAAATGTTCCTAAAAGATAATGTACTTTAATCTTTTGTTCTTGACTTTTGTGTGCAGATGGCATTTAATCCTCATCAATTATCATATCTTCTTATCATCACAGAAGCCTTGAAATATTTGAAGTGGTTTAGTTTTTATATTCTTAAATATAATACAGGATTGTGAAGGACAAGAACTTTGGTTTATAATGGCAGCCCAATCTTGGTTTATGGCTGCTGACACTTAGTTTCAGGGTTGATATATTTAATAAACAGCAAAAATCTGTGGCCTCCTTCACACAGTAGACAGCACATGTATCTTATATACCAAGCAGCAAACACCAAGCGCAGCCTGGTCACTCTTGAATTCTAACAGGAATAAGGGTCATATCCTTTATGTGAACACATACTGGGGGACTAAGCATTTATGTGTCTATGGAAAGCAACAAATTTCTCCTTCTGTCATTTAAGTCCCGGATCTTCATTAACTGAGGAATCCCCATGTCATAGTTCTTTATAATATTGTCTCCTAATAATCTGCCTCAGATGCTGTAGGCCATTTCTCAGTGTGATCTCCTCCGACCTCCAATGGGTTAAAGATGTCAACGGCATGACACTTCACTTCTCCTCCTCTAAGATTGTGAGGTTTGAACAGTAAATGCCTCAATATTGCAGAACATTGATGTCTTCCAATAATCTTTTGAGTTTCCCTTGCAGGTTCTATCTCAACTGCCACAAATGAGACATTGGGTAGAAGAAAAAGCCATGCAATGAGCCTCCCAGGAAACACCCTGTCATGGCTTGTCTGAGAGCAGAAAGATGAAAGTTATTCCCCTGAGCCTTACACATATGAGACTGGTCCAAATCCTTCCTGATAAGCATCAAACAGAGACAAGCAGTTACAAGAAATTCCTCCAGCAGCCGAATAAATATTGGCACACGGAGAAATAATCTGCTGATGGAAGTAGAAGCACTAAGAATCATCCCACAGCTTGTCAATCCCAAATCCAGTGCAAATCCCCATCAGGACAGAATCAGGAAGATGTCTAAGAAAGTCTACTTCTAGGCAACATAAAAACAGTTATACCTGCTTTATTTCCTCCTCTTGGCAGCTCTGTACCTTCTCACTCACACCGAGAAGCTTTTCTTGCTGTGTATTTACTTTGGTAGTAAAGTCAGTTTAAGTAAGAGATTCACTAGGTATTTAAACTTATTGAATTCCCAATAGGGTACCCTTAACTACCCCTGGTCTACTCAACATTGAGTGGAAAAAGTATTTTAAGGATCCTTGGGCCTTCTTCTGTTTAAAATATCCCTTTGTCTCTAGAGCAAAGCATTGTGGTTCAGTAGAAAGTGGATTGACTAGGAAATAGCCTCAATCCAAGTCCCCAGATACTTATGGAGGTATTTGGATAATGTTTTCCTAGGCAAATTCATTGGCTTTTTATGTGGGTAGGTTATTATACTTCATGGGAGACTCTTTGAAAATATTATAGTTAGATGGAAGTAGGAAAAGCTATTAATATAAACTATGAAATATGAATTTGCAAACTGACTTTTTGTAATGACATATTATTGGTGACTGTGCACATGTGTGAAATGGTTACACATACCACAGCGCCTGGGCTTAGTTAGTATGACCTTTGTTGAGTTGGTTCTCTCCTTCAACCTTTCTGTGGGTCTCAGGGATCAGGTTTATATAACACACATCATTTTTATTCATTGAGCCATCTTTCCAGTCCATGAGTTGATAGTTTAAATGATCTTTTTATGACATTTCTACTGGAGCAGGTTAGTGTCATTTGCATAATCATCTCAGTCACTAAAATGAGACACCACAGTAACGTTTCCCTAGTGACTGTGATTGTGAAGCTCTGTTAGCTACAGAACCACTTTGGTTTTTGTTTTTGTTCTTTTTTTTTCATAGACGTTGTTGGTTTTCTGGAATTAATATTAGTACTCAGTATGGATTTAACTTTAATATGCAATACTATAGAAGTAATTTAACTTTGGGAAAATGGTGAAATCTCTCTCTCTCTCTCTCTCCCTCTCTCTCTCTCTCTTTAAAATCACAACTATTGTAAACATTTAAATGACATGGAAGAACCAAAAGTGGCATGGGTCTCTTGGTCTTGTGATAAATAAAACTCAGGCATGATTGAAGTGTTATGATAGGCTTTTGGTATTAATTTTAGTTACTGAAAATAAACATTCCTTCTTTCCTCGTGTCCTGAGAATCTTAATATTCATATATCATATGATGTGCACGGGGGTGACTAAAGTATACACCTGATCTATGGAGCAAGCCTGGGGTAGAGCTAGGATTAATATCCAAACCCATGGTGACCCCTTACATGGATTTTATAATCACCCACTGACAGTAGTGATGGCGCATAAGCCTGCTCAGGTACCTGACGTTTGTATACTACATGCCACTTAGTATATGCACCCCATCATCCATCAAGTGGGTTCTGTGCTGTAACAGAACTTCTGCTCAAAATATTGTCTTCTTATTACCGCTAATAATAAAATCTAGCTGAATACTTTAAATGATAGATAGATAGATAGACAGATAGATAGACAGACAGACTGAATAAAAACTATGAGGAGTAAGTAAGTAAGGCTGGAGACATCTTACTCTCTGATCCCAAGTACCTGCTAGGATGAGTTGCTTCTGAAAGTTTACAGGCAAATAAATAAAAGTCCTGCCTGATGTGATAAGGAGAATGGAATTATTTAACATTCAATTATGGAACACTCAACTGGAGAGATAGCCATCTATATAAAACTATATTCTCTTATCACCAAGTTTTACAGGTACACCCCAACATTAAAAGTACTCTTTGCCTATTAAGAATCCTTTTCTCCCTATAAGTTCTGAAGCATCCTTCCAGTGGGATCTTGCCAAATTACCCACTCAGCTCCTGTCAAAGTCAAGCATTTCTATGTGTCTAAGCATGGTTTTGTTCTCTTCCTTTAAGTATTTGCTGTGTCTCAGTAGCTGTGTCTGAAGACCTCAGCTTACTAGGAGAGCCAAGCAGTCCTAATCACAGAAATACAAATTATCCATCAAAGTTATTTACTATGTGTCAGCAAATCCATGGGCTGTCTTTGTCAAGGGTTAAAATTGTGTTGCATCATTTGTATAATTTTGGTTGTGAGCCTTCCCGCCTAACGATGGGCGCAGGGGCTGTCTCTGATGCTTTGACAGCTTCGGAGCCCCTTTCCTTGTACTGGATTGCCTGTCTAGCATTAAAACAAACAAAAAGTCCATCTGGTAACATGTGATCTAAGGAAATAAATCTGTTTATCCATTTTCTCTCTACTCACTTGCCCTCCTCTCTTCTCTTTTTCTCTCCCTCTCCCTCTCCCTCTCCCTCTCCCTCTCCCTCTCCCTCTCCCTCTCCCTCTCCCTCTCCCTCTCCCTCTCCCTCTCCCTCTCCCTCTCCCTCTCCCTCTCCCTCTCCCTCTCCCTCTCCCTCTCCCTCTCCCTCTCCCTCTCCCTCTCCCTCTCTCTCCTCTCTCCTTTTTTCCTTCCTTCCTTCCTTCCTTCCTTCCTTCCTTCCTTCCTTCCTTCCGTTTCTCATGTAACCAAGGATGCCACTGAACTCACGATGAAGGCAAAAGTGACTCTGAGCTTCTTATGATGATCCTGCCTCTCCCTCCCAAGAGGTAGAATTATAACCGTGTGCTACCATACTAGAGTTTATGCAGTGCTGGGCATTAAAACCAGGGTTTTCTGCGAGCTAGGCAGGCAAATACAACTGATCTTTCATGCCGACCCAGTACAAGTATTTTCTACTTCATATCAACATAAGCTGGAATTATCTACCCTTCCCTGATTTGTCCCTACGAAAGAGGCTATTGGTTCTGTTTGTACTATCTTTAAAATATCAGCCTGTGTACTACCTGCCTTTTTCTCTGCAGTTGAAAAGTGGAGACAGTGGACAAGTGCAGCCAGTAGAGGGCGCAGATGCTCCATGTAAATGTCTTTCATTAAGAAAGATGAAGCAAATGAATCAGAGCCAAAAGCTTTCCAAAATGCTTTATTAGCCAAATAGCAATCTCATACTAAGATGAGTCTGTTAGAAACCCTAAGAAGACAAAAATATATCTTTTATTCATGAAGTGAAATATCAGCGAAAGGAGAGATGTGGATGCCTTTTGCTATGGTGGCAGAGGACACTGAGAAGACCCCAATGAAAGCCAAGCACATTGAATTTCTCTGAGTGGTGTGAAGTCATGCTTCCTGAGTGAAGATCCTGAGGTCAAAGGGCTCAGTGCTACAAGTACACGGGATATCTGAGGGGCAAATGAATCATACTGGGTGAGCAAGAGCTGATGGGGGGAACGCCTAATATCAGGGTTTTAGAGCAGAAGGTCCCATGTTGGAATTAACCGGCTATAATTCTGGATTTATGATCAAGTAATAGCAGCATTAAAAGTGCAAAGCAGCAGTATTCAATGAATGGATATCACAATGCATTATGGCCGGCACTAAGGTAAGAACCAATAGCAGCTTAAATAGCACACAAGATCCATAAAGAATAGGTTACAGCTGAGCATAGAGATCAGGGCACTTGGATTTACCATCTGGCTGAGCCAGAAGCAGAGCCAGCTGAATGTCAGCTGTTGCCACCTTAACCCTTTATGCTAACCACATAAATTTAAAACATATCAATGGTTTGTGTCCACAGATACAAGAAATACCATCCCAATGTGTACAAGCTGCTACATCTGGGCAGATCACTATGGCAAAATTTAAATCAGGCTTTAGAGGTTCTTCCATTGTTTTGTTGTTGTCAATAAAGTCTGTAATAGAGGGAAAAGAAGAAGCAGAAATGGCCAATACTGACAACGAACCAAGAGGCAAATTCAACTAAGCTGTGGCCAATCAAGGGGGTCACTTTAGAAAGAGGACAATGCCTACCATTAATGTTGACATTGAATAAAAAAAACATGGCCAGCACAGCTGCAATCCTAGGAGACCTGTTATGTAGAAAATTAAAAGCCACTTGTATAAGTCATCACTGTGTAAGAAAAAGACAGAGAACTCTGCAGAAGGATTGGACAGTTTTTCCAAACCTGGAGGACACAGACAACTAAGACATAAGCAGTTTTCTTAGACTGACAGTGTCCCGACTCAGAACAAAGGCAGCAGATATGCAATGAGAAGTCACTGTGAAACCAGTTAAACCCTTGATTCAGGTTCCTCGTATGCTACATGATTAGGTTACAATAGTTTGTTAACGTGACTTGCAGCTCCAAAATCCCAGATTTATGATTGTAAACCACAATCCTATGGTGAGTTCAAATTTTGTAACCTTATATCATCAACCCTCACATACCATATCATCTTCATATGCAAACAATATTCTTAGTCTTAAACAACCAACTTAAAAGTTAACACAGCACACCTAACACATGCTTCTATTAAATTCATGGTCATTTCATCCACAAGATGTCACTGTCTGCCACCATTTGTATTTGACTTTTCCTCTGTGGCGTTTTCTGTACTTAAATAGATCCAAGCAGATTGAGAACAAAACCATTTTCAATGGTCTGATACATAAGATTTTATTTAACGTTAACAGATTTCAAAAGTTGTATCCATATATGGTTGGATAGTACCTCAAATTCTTCTCACATTATCCATTGACATTTAACCTAAACATAAAAGCTAGAAGCATATAATTTTATGAAAAGATCTTGTTGCAGAAAAATATGTAGGAAAATGAAAAAGGTTTCATCATCTTGTGGGGGAATTGAAAAGGATGATTGCTTTATCTTACAAAATGACAGGACAGAAAGTTCTAGCCATGTTACTGTGTTTTGCCTCAGATCTTGACATGACCTGAGGAGTCAGAGAGCAGCAGATATCCAGAGCTACCTCTCTGAGACTTAAAGTACTGTAGACTTGGCCCTTTCTACAGAGTTTTATCACCACCTGTGTCCTCATTTGTGGGGGATCTTATCATCATTCACCCTCATTAGAAACAGCAGTGCTAGATTGTAGCATCCTTTTTGACTCAGCAGCCCAAAGATAACACTGACACCTTAAAAGAGTTAGTGGTGTTCCTCTGCCCTGTAAGGGAAAACATGGGAACACTGAGTTCAGGGACTTGTATAATAAAATGCTTCTGTGACAATTTTATCCCTGTTGCCTGCATTTGGTCTACTCTTAGAAGCTACTGTTAGAAAAATGGTTCTTCCATTTAATTGCCCAGATAAACTCAAATCACGACTATCAGCACCATCTGATGGTTGCTAGATTCAACCTGTGATCTCTAGGACTCTTGTCACAATGACCAAACTCTAGGAAGCATTTCCCAACATTACTTGGAAGATTGACAACGTGAGAATAATAATCAAATGATAAATCTCCATTTCCAGGAGAACTGTAGTATTCCCCGAGGCCACTGGATGTCAGT
Source organism: Arvicanthis niloticus (assembly GCF_011762505.2). Taxonomy (NCBI): domain Eukaryota; kingdom Metazoa; phylum Chordata; class Mammalia; order Rodentia; family Muridae; genus Arvicanthis; species Arvicanthis niloticus. The sequence goes on along the minus strand of NC_047665.1, from coordinate 58,528,805 downwards.
CTTCATTCTAAAACAGTGAAATCAATTATGTCACATGTCTTGTCTTACCTCTGCCTGGCTTTGGAGTTTGGATAGGTAAGTCAATTTTACATTCTATTATCTTGTATAGGGCTGTTAATTCTATCTGAGACTAATTATATTTTCAATGAATGTACAAATTAAAAAGAACACAGATTTTGTTTTTTTTTCTTTGATGCATCCGCATACCTTCATACTCTCTTCCTGTTGACTTTTCTACTAATTTAACATTTCCACATTAAAGAGAAGGTGTTACCATGCCGACCCAGCGCATCCATGCTCTGTAGCTGTGAAATTTGTTGGTGGCCTCATTGTTGATGTCAACAGCACCATAAAGCTAGTCAATGCTCTCCTATTGTTTTCAGATTCTCTCTGATGTTCCCAAGGCTTTATGTTTCCTGACATTGTATCCATTAATTCACCTTGGCTGGATGCTAGTAAATCTGGTAGACATATAGAACTAAGTATAAAAGAACTCAGGTTCAAACCCTTATTCTACAATGTATTAATTGAGTGACTGATAAATTCATCTATCCAATCTTGGCCTCCATTCTCAGTTATTGAATAAAAATAATATTAACATGTCCCAAATGAATGTTCATAAGGACAGAAATATAAGTGCTTCATTCATGCCAATGATGGTCAGGTTGGTAGATTCATGTTAAAGTTTTAGAAACAGCGATGTCTTTGTTCCATAAGCTAGACTTTGAAGTACCTCCAGGAGCAGCTTCATTTAAGAAAAGCTGTTGTTACCAAGTTTTTGCTGAAGGAGAGGAAATGAGGGGGCAACTGTATGAAAATCCAGGAGTAACCAATTCCTAAGCACAATTCAGTCAACCAGACAGAGAGTTGGACATTATCGTAGGGCCCTGGAGCACGTATTAGACATGCACTGATGCTTTATGGGCCCTGTGTCATCTTTTAACACGTTTCCTCATTCACAGCCTTATTGTTCCACTGTTTTACATGATGGGCAGCCAGAACATCTTGCATAAACATGTTTCCAGGCTAAGAGAAGGCAGGCAAATTTTGTCTTTGGTTAGGGTAAATGTCCGTCTTCAGTGCTGTGGAGAAACTGAGTGGGGCCTATTCAGTTTCACCTTGGTCTTTAGAGTGTGTCTACAGACAGGTAGAGAATACTTACTGTGGAAAACAGTGACATCTCCATCCTCATGTCTACTTAAGGATGTTGAACACCAAGTTTCCCACTGTCCTAAATTTTCCAGAAATTGGACGGGGTAGTTTTAACCCTGTCAGATTTGTTTTTCTATTATCTAGACTTGCTTCCAATACCAGATCAAAATAAAATTTGTTCTACGACATTTGATAAGGTGGACAGGTTCATCTTCAAAGAAACCACCAGCTTGCCAAATCCAACCACGGTTTCACGGCAGAAAGACTATAAGAAAGCAATGACATTTCCAATGCCACCATGTATTCATGGCTTGCGGTTGTCAGGACTTCTCAGCATGCTGAACCCATTTTCTCTTAGGTATACTACTTTTGTGGCCCTTCCCATGTCTCCTTGCCTAGAGGTACAACTCACTTCATTCCACATGCGTTGCTACTTTCAACTGAAGTGTGGCCTTTCCATATAAACTTGAGATCTCTGATAAGTGTACCAGATGCCTGTGGAATTTACTTGGTAGCCATTTGTGTGCCAGTAGTTTAGGGTTTTATGAAAAGTGTTTGAAATGTGTCATAAAATGTTGCTGTCTATCATAAATAGCCACTCCAAAAGATATACAATAAAGATTATTCAAGAAAGCATGGGGCAAGCGTGCTACTTTAATTATTTTACTGAGTAATAAATAATTGAGTCACTATAGAATATAAACTTTAGGATATGACAAAATTATAACTTCTCTAATATATTTCAGCCAAACATTTGATTGAGAAGATATATTTTAATTTGTAGAGATCTCCGGCAGGGATACTGTTTCTTTCCTTTACATGGATTTCATTATATTAACATGTTCTTATGACCAGACTGGAATTAATCTATTGATTTGGACTCATGATACCTATTTTCATTTGTCACAATTCAGTTCTTCATTTGTGGGGCTGATTTATAGAGACTAAAAAGGACCAAAATTAAAAAAAAAAAAATTCCTGCTGCTATAGTACCAGGTATCAGAGAAAGAATCTTCCCATTATGATTGTTCCAGGCAGTGTTTGCTCATCTGCCAGAAGGCTTGGTTTCCAAGAGCCCATTGTTTTACTTTTCCTATGTCTGTTTACCGGTGGCAGATTTCACCTATGGTATTTTCATTTGTCTGTTGAGTTGAAAAGAACATTGAATTAATTTACTTGGATAAAGAAGCCCAGTGATAGAATAAAGAGATGCTTTATGTCAATGTAGAACTAAAACCAAATCCTTTGTTTTCAAAATTATGTTCTATGAAAAGAAAGACTAGCATCTAAAATTATATATGATGCAATATACATATATATATATATATATATCAAATACTATTCTATCAGTCAGGTATCATTTCAATACAAATCAAGCTTTCTTTAAAATTAGAATTGGGTAAAGTTCTCTTCAATCTCCTCACTTTCTTCTGGTTTATAACTCAGGGGACTTTTTATCTTGTGACAAAGAACCCATCCATCAGCCTTCCCATGTGAACTTCTCATCTCTTTTTTTTTTCTTTATGTTTTTTTAGGGGTGGGGCTTACTTGCATAAAGATTGAAGGATGAAATGAGAAAAAGAAAAGAAAAAAAAAAAGAAAAAACTTAGCCCCATAAGCAGTGGATGGTGGCTTCAAGCATAGAGTTAGAATGTAATCCACGGTACTGTAAAATAGTATCCTCACGGAGGAGCAAAGTCATGTTTTTTTTTTAATCCAGCGTCTCTTTGTGACAAACACATTATGTCAGCTCCACTAGCTCATTTGTCTGCCGCAGTTCCACTTTATCAGGCTGAAGTAAAAAGAATTGATGTGTCTAGAGAGATAAAGGAAATGGAACTCAGGGCCCATTCCAATATGCTGTACTTTGATATATTTTGCAAACCTGAGAGCAGCTGGTGTAACACTAGTTACTGTTTGTATTTAAATATTGTACATTAGAACCTGTGAAAAGGTGTTTTATAATGCCCCCACCCCCTTTCTCCTTTGCAGTACCTACTGACTTCCAGATTGTTCTCTTTGCTTTTATTTTCTTTGTGTCAACAAATATTTTCATGGCTTGTGCTTTCTAGAACTTTTGTCTTTTATTAACAAGCCAGGAAAACAAGTCAAGATGCTTTGCAAATGCTGACTGAAAAAAAAAAAAAAACTTTAATATTCACTTGAATTGGCCTAATCATTGCTTTATGGTGTCAGACTGGATCTTTTGTGAATTGTTAAAATTTTTGTGTCTTCAATATCTGTCCTTGCTAAGTAAAAAATCCCACCAAATTCAACATAACAATTATGTCCTCTTTAACATAGGATGCAGAGCACCAGGAAGCTACTTTCTTTTAAAATCACATCTTGACATAAATTATGTTCATCACAATAAAAAAATCCTCACTATGATGTAAGATGTACATCAGCAGAACAAAAGTGCAACCAAAAAAAAAAATAGAGCCATATTTTGTCTCAAATTGTTAAGCACAAACAAGTTTACACTACAGATACTTACATTAGAACTGCTGGTATTTGCATAGATTTAGAGAAGAGGGTTTACAAATATGGATCTACAGGAAATGTGGTATTTTTCAGTAATAATCAATGAGCCTTTTCCATGTGCCATTTAAAATTTTAAAAATGTAATTATGAGCCCCAAATATGAGAATAGAAGATCACAAGCTGAAGCATAAAATGGTCCTCATTCATTACCTAAAGGTTTTAATTAATGTTTTGGGAGCCCTCTTTTGATTTACCTTCAATATTTACTTTATCTACTTCTCTGATAGTCTTGTTGCCCACAGTTGCTATCATGACATAGAGTTGGATGTTATGAATATGATCATGTTCAAAGAGGTGGCACCAGATATTATGCATATTAATTCCTTAGCCCTTTGAAATGGGGGAGGGAGCTACTGTGAGCCAAAGCGTGGGGATGTGGGACTGAAGTGACCAGCCAGCGGATAGATGGATCGTTCTTCCACCATTACATTTAGCTGGAACTAAATCAGCCTCTGATCCCTCTGCTGATTATGGGCTTTCTTAAGCTGCCTTTATGAGAAACAGGAAGACAAGATGAGCGGCTCTTATCCTTAAAGAGGAACTTGATCCTGCTGGAAACATCCTAATGGAAAATGTGGCTTGGGATGAGGGAAGCTTGTCATGGAGTGGCAGCTTGGCCATGTCACAAGTCATCTGATATCAGCTGCCTAACTTCCCACTCCAAATTTTCAGAAAGCTCTTTTGCATATGGAATGAGTACCAAAGGACGTAAACTGGTAATCAAGGGTCTGCATTGCTGTTGATCCTTTACCTACATATTGATAAATTAACAGTGTTTAAAATACAAGGAACCTTTTGAAAACATAAAGGACAGAGGGAAGTGCATCTGGTTACTGCTTTATAACTCATATATATGGCTGCACATTCAATTTTATTAGAGTGTGATTAGCAGAACATTTTAATCCCAGAATAAAATCCTCTGTGAAGTGGTAGAAAAAAATTGTTGTGTAGAGTAGACACATGTAAAAATAAATGGATTTTAAAAGCATCCTTGAACTTCAGCCCTTTCAATTAATATATACCATAAATATTAAGAACTTAATTAAATTGGGGTTTTGGTTACTAAAGAAATTAGCAAATTCAGCATTGATTCTAAGAACTTTACTTGGAGGCATGTTTCTTTGCATGTAGAATATATCACCAGCATTTGTAGTAGATTTGAAATGGCAAAAATATCATATAGGATGACTCCGTATCCACCCGTGTACTTTAACACTTAAAACGAATGACAAATACTCTCACCATAGCAAGGAAGAACTTCCATGGTTTAGGAGATTATTTTAAAAGCCTGTTGGTTCTTAGGCGTTTGTTTATATGACAAATATACATGAAAATAAAGCAATAGGAAGCTAACAAATATGTGTTCACAGTGCTACAAATAGCTGGAACATGTGTTTAAGTTGGTGCTCCTCCAGAAATGCCAAGCATATTAAGGGACAAAGTAGACGATCTGGTTAGTAATACAAATCATAAGGAGGGAGACCCTCAAACTGAAAAGAAGGGCAACAGAGAGAGTGTGGCATTATTTAAAAATATGTGCAGTGTAGAGACCAGGTTGTTCTGCTTTCTGCAGCTCAAAATGTCAAGCCATTGTTTAATGTGTGCAAAAGGCCATATATGGCTTTCTGGTGAACACCATGACATTTTCTAAGTTTTAACAGCACGGATGAGAGGTGTGTAGCACCGTGACCCTACGGGGTGTGATCTGAAGGAATGCAGGTGCACATGCTCAGTGGGGTCACTGAAACCCTAGCCCAGGCAATGAATGTGAGCCAGTTTATCCTCTGAATGCCTCACTTGATATGCTGGAGGTGCAATAGGAAACCCTTCCCACTTGCTGAATGTTCTTCTTTGTGGTTGGCCAGAGCCAATTCCTTTGCAGATAAAAGTTGAGTAATTTTGCCTTTGCTAACCATAGCATATATAGCCATCCAGGTCAAATAGGGCAGGAGCTCCTTCAATACTCCATTGCTGTGCAAACAATTCTAGTGAGGTAACTTCATGTTTTTAGTATGAAAACGCTATATGGAGAATATGATCAGAGAGTCCTAGTGTGAACCCTTCCCTAAGAGGCTGAGTGGCTTTGGGCATGTCATTTAATCTGGAGGAGTCTCACTCCTTATCTGGAAAATGAGAATACTTGACTCCTCTTGAGAGTCGGTTTCAGTTTGAAGTCCTATGAGATGAAGCACCTGGATTTCTTTCTCTGGGTGTCTGATTTCAAGCCAAATTTTGGGAATTCCGAACCCCATTCCTCATTCTGATACTGAGGACAAGCAATAATGCTAGCTGGTGTGTCTTCTGGGATATGAGGTTTTAGAAAGCCCTTAGAGAGAATTGAAAAGACCTATTGACTTCACTCACTCTATAAGACGAACTTTTCATATTTTGGCATATTGAAATTTTAGGAACACCATTGGTGACAATGAAGGCTAGTGCCATTTTATAAAGGAGACATCTGAAACACTGAGAATTGCATGGTCAATCAGTCACAGCCAGAGTACAAACTACCTTGTAGATTTGGTACTTTATTGTTTCCACTTCACCTCAGCAACTGAGGAGGAAATGATGTCACTTCAGGAATGGTGTTGCTTCAGTTCATCCTCCTTCCGATTAATGCAAATCATTCACCATATCAGAGAGTGTGAGCCTGATATTAACTGATAGGCTCAATATGATATTCCAGTCTGTAATATGTCTAGCGTTTTTTATATATAAATAAAGCTTTATTGGAACCCAGCTTTGAACACTTCCATATTGTTGCATCTACTTGCATTCCACTACAGCAGAACTCAGTCATTTTAACAGGACAATGTATCCTCCAACTGCAACACTTAAAGTATTTATCGCTTGGACTTATTCAGAACTTTAGCAACTAACGTAAATGCACTCTTAGGAGATGGAAGACATGTTTGTGTTTGTTTGTTTGTGATACATGGTCTCACTGTGGAGTCAAAACAGGCCTAAGAGTCCTCTTACATACCAGAATGACCTTGAATTTAGAGTTTTCCTGCTTTGCCCTTCCACAAGCTGGGATTATATGTGTGGTCACCATATTTGGCTAGGAGACAGTTTTCTGCAGGAGTAAAAAGCTATAATTTGGCAGCTAGAATTTTAACATTCAAATTCTAAAGAGGGAGAAACTTATTTATGAGTTAAAATGAAGTAATTATGAAATGTAAGATGAAAGCTTCTTTTATTACTTATGTTAAAATTAATGTTGCATACATGATGGTTGTACATGAAAATACCTAAGCTATGCAACTAAAACATTACCTGAATTTTTGTTACGGCAATGATTCAAGCCTCTTTATAACTATAGATTTCATGGTACAAAATTATTTGTTTTCAATGGCTGAAGCACAGTAACTTTGGCTGAGATCCCTACCAGAATTTGACCTCCCAGTCCTTACTAACATCTTTCAAATTTCCAGTTCTATAAATTAAATATTTTTAGATATCATATATAAGAAAATCATGCAATATTTCTAATTCTATGCCTGATTAATTTTAGTACAATACTAATGTATTTAGGTTCATCTGTGTTGCAAATAAGTGGCAGTTAAAATATCTGTGTATATATAGAATAGATAGATATACATATACATACATATAGATATGAGTATACTTTCTTTAGTTGCTTATTCATTGATGGATATTTAGGTTAATTCTATTTCTTAGACATTGAGAGTGATATTGCAATACATTTAAATTGTAGATGTTTCTTTTACAAACCAACATTGGTTAATATCCATCATTTTCCTGAGAATATCCAAACTTATTATGAAGGTAATTTTAGGTAAAATTTCCAAGAATGGCTTGAACACTGACAGCATTGCTAAAATTGATGAATTGCTTATTGATTTTGTTGTATATTTCTTATAAATTTATAAGCTTATTATCTCATTATTGACATAAGGATGTTTCTTTGGAGGACTGAGCACATTTATTTATATAAATGTCTATTAACTTATTTAGAAAACCATGAGCTTTTTTCCCCTCTTCTTTATCAGAATTCTTCCAGGAGAGAGAAAGAGAGAATAGGATTAAATGTTAAAAGATAAAGCATAAAATTAAATATAGATATATTGATGCTACTAAATACTTTTAAACTTAGAGGCATTGTCATTATGGCTTCATAAAGTCTCTAATATTTTGTATACAAACAGAAGAAGATAATGCATTGCAGCTCTGGGCAAACTTGCTTTGCCGGTGCCTTACTATCTCTCTGATTGTACAAATCTGCTCTCTCATTTCTATACCATTTTCTTGTCCATTGAACGTCTCAGAAACTTCCACTTATTAGCTTGGCTCATACTTATATTTTATATCTTAGCTGAATTCACTTCAGATCAACCCCATTACAACTTAGGGGGACTGTGCTCTCTTTGTGAGGACTGAGGAAGTCTGGCTCTCCTAAGATCATCTCTACAGTTTTTAAGCTTTCACCTTCTAAAACACTCACCACACATACATTGACATCCTTTCCTGTCACCTACACTATGGTATCGACCAGTTTTGTTCCTATTTTACTGGTGATATGGATAAACACTCAGAAAGGAACAGTTAGTTGTTCAGTCAGCAATGAGTTGGTGGTACCTGAGCCCAGGCATTTTGGCTCCAATTACCATGAGTCTTTATGCGATCGTGTGGACCTTAGTAACTTTGAGGAAAGTGAACCTAACAAGCAGGCTTTTGGTCCAGTGACTAGAATGAGGGCAAGGTGTCTGAATGAGCTTTAGGTTGAAGCTGACATCTTAGAATAAGGATTAAATTCTTTTGTAGTACAAAAAAGTCTTTAAATTCCATAAAGCTGCTGTATCTGAATGGTAATGAGGTATCTGATTGATAGGGCAACACTTTATAGATTGCTTATATTTTCTGAAGTTATTTTATTTCATATGCATAGGTTGATAATTGTGAGAGAGCATCTGGTTAATAGTAACAAATTCCTAACAGTAAGACTTATTCTTAATTCGTGATGAGCCAAAGCTTTGGTAGTGGGGATTTGGACACCTCCTCAAATTAATATGATTATTGCAACTTTCAAGTATCATGTGTAAACTGAGTATAAATACATATATGGCATCATATAAGGCACCTTCAAAATTTGTGGGCTCATCCCTTTCCTAGTCTGAAAGCTACTGACACCCATCAGCTCAACTCAATCTCAGGAGCACCCGAGTAGTAATTAACTAAAGGAGTATACAAAGCCTTTGACAAAGAGCATTGCCTCAAGATGCCAGCATCTTGAATGGAAGCTGACATCTACAGAAGCTGTCTGGAACTAATCAAAAGACTTTATCAGTAGCTTGCTATCACGATTTAGCAATGTAGGCAGTGTATTGAGACCTAAATGATGTAATAATTGTGTCTCACAAGGAAATACAAGGACTGGCTAGACTGAGTCAAAGAGAAAGCAACCTCATTTCTCTTCTGCCTTCTACCAGCTTTTAAAACATTATTTATTTCAAGCCCAAAGCGGACTCAGAAGAGTGGTATTATTGTTAAAACAAATTTTCATTAGCAACCAAAATTACCTCAAGAGAAGAGAAACAAATATGCATGAACTAATGCTTTGATTTTGTTCAGAATTTTAATATCTGTGTTTTCGAACACTTTGGAAATTTCTGGAAATGTATTAATCAGCTGTAACAGTCATTCATACTGACAAAGGTAGACATGATAAAGATTGGAGAGTCAACAAATGTTGATGGGTCATAAAACCTGGGGGGATGGGACAGATGAAACAAAATGGACTTTGCTGGGATCCCAGTTGAAGTTTGCTTTCTTCACTTCATTTTTACTTTGAGAACAGGAAAGCCAACTATATTCCTAGTTTTGAAAAAGAAATACAATTCTGACAAGGGAGACTGGTTGGACTGAGTCAAAGAAGAAGCAACCTCATTTTTTTTTCTGCCTTGCACCAACTTTTAAAACTATTCATTTCAAGCCCAAAGTAGACTCAGAAGAGTGGTATTATTGTTAAGACAAATTTTAAAAAAGAATGGCAGAGTTAGTTAACATGTGTCTTCCCTACCTTTGATATCTCAGGTTCAAGTATGATATTTTATTTACCTATGTCCTTACTAGCCACAGAACTTTCCCTTTGATGGCTAGTAAGCAAAACTGTGTGCAATAAATAAATCTCTTTCATTTATTATCAATGGGAAGCATACTCGTGGCTTGATTTTCAAAAAGAGGCAAATCTTGCATAGTACATTCTATTATTGGGTTGCATTAGTGGCAGAGATTAAAACAGTAATTAAAAATATAGTTTTCTAGCATCAAACCCAACTATACCTACTGATCAACTATAGAAAACTTACTTTAACATTATTTTGTGCTTTAAATTACTACTTGAGAGAGGTGTTGGTGTTTAGAGTTCCTCTCAAGGCTTTAGGTCAAATGTGAACATTGTAAAGTTCCATACCTAGTTTTACCTCTGATGTCCTCAAGGAAGATAACTAGTATTGCCTCCGATGGAGAACATCTTTCTATTTTGAACTGAAGTTCCTCATGGTTTTCTCCTTATGTTATTGTGGCAATACTTAATAGAAGGTTTATTTTCACTAATAGAATGAAAGGCTTTTGCCTCAAGGAAATAGAACAGATACAAGGTTGTTCTTCATTAGGATTCAAGGCAGTGTGCTGGGTAAAATAGATGCTTAACCCATAAGAACTCATTCACTCACTCATTCCCCCAAAATTCTATTAAATGCTTAACTCTGTTTATATTTAAGGGGCCAGAACCGTTATTGTAAAATAGATGATCAGGGTCTCTCCTGTGTACTTATTATTGAATGATGGGACTATTTTGAAGAATTTTCTTTGGTTTTGGATTTGTATTAAACTAGATCCAATCCTGCATCTTTCATTAATGGTGCCTATACATATTCCATAAAAACAACCCAAAAACCTGAAAAGCATGGACAGATGACTCACTTTTCATTTGCCATGCAAGTACACAGACCTGAGTTCAATCCCTGAAACTCACATAATGTTGGTTTATAATTCCAGCGGTGCAGGTAGAGCACCCTAGAATACCATATGACAAGTAGCTTGACATATACAGAGGAAAACAAAAGGACATGTCAAGCTGGAAAGCAAGGACGGATAACCAAGGCTGACAACCAATGCCCATACATATACCATGGCAAGACTCCACCTGTACTCACACACATAAATATATATTTCCTATACACACACACACACACACACACACACGGTGAACGAGAAAGTTTTTAAAACTTCACACACTTAGATAATACCTATTTCAATTTTTTAATTTAGAAAAAAAAATAATTTGCTGCCAGATTTGTCAATCGAGTGAGTATAAATGGCTCTCAAATACCCATAGGTGAGAAATTTGCTCAAAATATTTTAAAGGCAGTAGTTTGATTGTTAGTGCTGTATACTACAAGATAAATGTATTTGAAATATGATTTTATTTAAATTCATGAATAAAATGTACCCCAAGTTACTAACCAAATCAATAAAATTAAAGTTAGTTTTAAAAATTATAGTGTACTATCCTAGACATACTATTTCCTCAATTATGTTTTATAAATAGCAACACTAATTACAAATCAATGTAAAAGTGAAAATTAATTCAAACAATTTATTTATTCTGTGATTGGTCTCTTGGCAAAAATATGTTCAAGGTATTTATCTGAAGATTAAATATGTGGTATATCATAAAATACCGACACAAATGAACCCAACTCTCTCCTCTTACACAATTGGCATTTTCTATACTTAGAACATGTTATAGTTGAAATATTTTATGTTTTTTTACTATTAAAAACATGAATTGTATACCTACTTGAATTTCTCTCTGGGGTCATAGCATCACTAACACTTCCAAAAAGAAGAGAAGGTCTTGCTTAGCTTCAATGATTCCCTCATGGTCAAAAAGGACAAATGGCTCATCAATACCCCCAGTTCACGCCTTTTCGGATTATGGCTTTTGCCCAACACAGCCTCTTCTAATCCCATTTGAACTTAAATGTCATTAAGTGATGGAGCTCCTGCCAGTGGAATGTGTGCATGCCAGGGAAGAGTGCTGTTTCCCATCCTGGGCCACAGGAGGAGCCTGCTTCCCCATCACATAAAATCTATACCCTGTGGCAATCCCAGCTAATCAATGACATCCAAACAACATTGATCTAAAAGAATATATCAAGCACACCCATTTAACACTCATTTTTGTTTTGTTGTCTTTAGTTTGGTTCTTTCTTTCCTCTCTCTCTCTCTCTCTCTCTCTCTCTCTCTCTCTCTCTCTCTTTCTCTCTTCTTTCTTTATTCTTTTCCTCTTTTCTTCCTTCATTCCTTCTTTTCCCCCTCAGTATTCTCTCTCTCTCTCTCTCTCTCTCTCTCTCTCTCTCTCTCTCTCTCTCTCCAAAGTTTCACTTTGAGATTATAAATACAAGTCACAATTCTTCATTTGGGTTCTGGGGATCTGAACTCATGTTTGCTAGACAAGTCTTTACACACTGAACTGTCCCCAGCAACCTCCCTTCTTCCATTGACTTTTGATTCCTAGGGCATAGAAACCCTAAATAATTCTTACAGCAGTTTTCAGATGTGAGATCCAAAGCTGGCCTGTATTCTTAAAGGATGTGCTGTACCATATTTGAACTGGGAGTTGGGATCTCTAGTATCTGAATGCTATAAAATTCCTAATTAATCCTCACCATTGCTGTATTTACCAGGACATCTGTGTAAATGAAGCTACTGTTCGATTTATTTTTCAACCCAGTAGCATTTTAGATGTATGTAAATAATGATTACAGAGTTATTGTTTTGTTTCTTCTTTTTATAGAGCCTTTACCTGTTAGATAAGCTCCATCAGCCTAATTAGGCATGGCTATGATACTGTACAAAAGCCCCAAGCCTAAATGTAGAATGAATGGAAATCAGATGTCCAACCCAGCACTTTAGTATTTGTAGCTTCAAGGACACCCAGGCCACTTATGTAACAAAGCTTAAGGAAAATTGCTACTCATTTGAAGCTTTATTTTAAGTCAGGTTTGGGATCTGGCTTTGTTTGTTTCTTCCCTAGCCATTGTTGTAGGTGGTTTGTTTTGCCTTTTTTCATCCTATGTCAGCTTTGCAGTTTATTGCTCCAGTGATAAATTTTAATTTATATTTATTTTTAGTTGTTGTTGTTCTCGGGGTATTTATTTTATTTGTGCCCACTGACTTGCAGACCAGGATGGTGATTGTTATATAGTAGTTTACTTTTAAAAGAAATAGGACTGCTCAAGCAGCTAATACGGGAAGATGTATCACCAGCCTGAATAATTGTGACAACCATAGACCGTATCAGGGCCTGTTTGTTTGCACAATACCCTCCTGCATTAAGAAAGCCGTCCCAGCTGTCTTGGGCTCTGGAGTCACCCATTTCATCACTTGACACTGCGGCAGATGTTATGGACTGATAACAGACTTCGCTTCATTCACTCCCCATCTAAGATTACCTCTAGAAAAAAAAATCTAATACATTATAACCCTCCCAGCCATTTGTTAAAAAAAAAATCAACAATTTATTCTCCTCTTTAGCATTAACTGATTTTTTTTCTTTCTTTCTCTTTAGATGCGCACACTATATAAACATGAACATTTAACACATTTGTTGGATGGTTTTCTGTAGGCAAGAAAAATCAGTGAAAGACAAGAATGTAATGATTTAATTGAATCACGGGCAGATCAGATTTAGAGTTGATGGCTCCTATTCCCGTTATATTTGAAAGATGCTGTTTGCCTTTGGTGACAGACAGATGCCCTGTGTGCACAAGCTTCTTTTAAATGAGGGTTGCTTTAATTCTGAGAAGTCGAAATAAGAGAGCTCAGCTAAGGGAGTTAAGGGGAGAATAAAATCAGAATCAAGTTGAATATATTTCTTAACTAATCATTAGATTCTGCTCTTTAGTTTGGAAACTGAAGGATTTGAGTACATTTAACACAAAGAGGACTGAACATTGATTAAAGATCACACAGTGAGGACCGACCATTGCTTAAGATCATTCAGGGGACAGTGAGAATTGACCATTGCTTAAAGACCATGCAGGAAGACAGCGGGGGCTTGCTATTGCTCAAAGATCATGACAAGGACAGTGAAAAATGGCCATTGCTTAAAGAACATGCAGGGGCAGTGAGGACTGGCCATTGTATAAAGATCACAAAAAAATGGACACTTCCTATAACCAGAATGCCTTACAGGAAACTGGGCATTAAAAACAAATAGAAATATATAAACAACCTGTGTGTTAGATGAAAAAAAAAAGGCTTTGTGAATGAAAAGCATGACTCCACTGCTTATGTTGTGGGAAAGTAAGAGGTGGAAAGAGGTCTCAGAAACAAAGCTGCAGGTCATCCGTGGCACTTCAGCATGAGCCACTGTTCCAGACTTCAAGCTTCCACTTGCAGGCAACTCTTTTTTACCATTGTTTTCTGCAGACTTTTGACATAAAGCTAGACCCTCAGTGACAACTGCCTTCCACAGAATTTAGTATATGCATACAGACACATCTGGCCACGAACCCCAGTGTCACTGTGATACTCATGGTGTTTGCTCCAGATAGAAAAGGGATTCATCTCATTTGCAGACACCAAGCCCAGACACTATTGCTGATGCCAAGAAGTGCTTGCAGACAGGAGCCTGGTATAGCTGTCCCCTGAGAGGCTCAGCCAGAGCCTGACCAATACAGATGCGGTTGCTTATAGCCAACCATCAGATTGAGCATGGGGACCCAGGGGAGAAGTTAGGACAAGAACTGAAGGAGCTGAAGGGAATTGCAACCCCATAGGAAGAACAACAATGTTAACCAAGCAGACCCCCACCCTCCAAAGATCCCAGGGACTAAACCACCAACCAAAGAGTACACATGGAGGAACTCATGGCTCCACCTGTATATGTAGCAAGGGGTTGCCTTATCTGGCATCAATAGGAGGGAAGCCTCTTGGTCCTGTGAAGGCTGGATGCCCCAGCATAGGACAATGCTAGAGTGCTGAGGTAGGAGTGGGTGGGCAAGTGGGGAAAACAACCTCATAGAGGTGGGAGTAGGAGATGGAGGTTTGTGGAGGGGAAACTTGGAAGCGGGATAGCATTTGAAATACAAATAAAATAACCAATTTTTAAAATAAAAATATTTTTAAAATTAAAAAGAACTTACTAGTGACAAAAAAGAAAGAAAGAAAGAAAGAAAGAAAGAAAGAAAGAAAGAAAGAAAGAAAGAAAGAACTGTGAGTTGTTTGACATATACAAATTCATGGCCTAATGCTACAATTTGTAACTAAAATTTCCTTCATGAGCAAATAATTTTGATAATTTGGTCCCCAACTGGTGACTGTTTTGGCAAGTTAGAGAATCTTTGGGAAGTCAAGTCTAGCTAGTGGAGGCAGGTCACCACGGGTGGGTTTTTGAAGGTTTTTCTTTTTCTTTTTTATTCTTTCTTTCTTTCTTTCTTTCTTTCTTTCTTTCTTTCTTTCTTTCTTCTTTTTTTTTTGTTTTTTTGTTTTGTTTTGGTTTGGTTTGGTTTTCGAGACAGGGTTTCTCTGTGTAGCCCTGGCTGTCCTGGAACTCACTCTGTAGACCAGGCTGGCCTCGAACTCAGAAATCCGCCTGCCTCTGCCTCCCAAGTGCTGGGATTAAAGGCATGTGCCACCACCACCCGGCTTGAAGGTTTTTCTTGATTCTGGTTCCCTTCCCTGCTCTCTGATGCTTTGCTACAACTGTAGGAAGGCACACCCTGACTTGCTCACCCTCCCATGAGCAAATCTTCTGACATCAAAGAAAGTTATTTTTCCTTGTTAGATACTTTGGTAATTAGAGGACTAAATTAATACACTTGGTATTTATGGGGGGTACTTTTAAACCCCATTGCTAGATTTGAGAAGAGATCATTCTGGGAGTGGCACTCCAAGAGAACACCATAAGAACTGAGGCCTCCTGTTAGATTCCTATTGCAGCACCACCGGCTTCTGAGGCTTCTGAGTTAGAGCAGTGTTTGAAAGAAACAAGGCTAATCATGTTCTCTAATAACAACATGGACACATGCCACAGAATAGAATTCTTCCCAATTCCCATGCTGGAAAACCTGGAAAGAACTGCATCTGAAAGAACAGGCATCTGAAAGTTATTGCATCCTAGCGGTAGTACAATCTTCATGTCTAGAAGGGGCTGGCCGGTGAGCTGAGGAGCGGAAGGTGAAGATGTATGACAGAAACCCAGTATCATGATCTGACCTGATGCAGTCTAAAAACATAAATATCTCAGAATGGCCCCTGCTCTGGGGATCCAGGTTTACTAGAATGTCACAAACTGGGAAGAATGGCAGTTTCTACCATTTTCTCTGAAAATTAGGGAAAGTTGATGAAGAAAAAAAGATATTCCACTGGTCAATATCTGGATGCACTAGAGACATAAAGGCTTCTTTGCTTTGTACTGCAAGTGCAAAGATACTCCCTTGTTTCTTCAGTTGGATACAGCTCAGGCATCCACAGTGTAATGTACTTGAAGTCAGGGCATATCATACACACAAGTGGCTTCCCATGTTGAGAGTTGGTGATGTTTTTCTTACTAATATAATTTAATTAATGTTGTCTCTTTAACTTGTATTGAAACTATTAGTGTTAAAGCGCATGTCTTACTTTAATTTTAATGAAGATGGAAACTAAAGGATACCTATGAAAGATGAGAGCAGAGCATGAACTCAGGGGGTTGGTTTTGATGAGAGAAGCTTCACAATCCATTAACTATGAATGTGGGGAAAACCAGAATCCACCAACTTAAGTGTGCTCTAGAAGAATTGGATCCTGAAAGGGCCCTAAGAATCAAAAGAGTTTAATCTCATTTGGCACTCATTTTCCAATTCCTAAATATATGCATGTGTCTGAGAAGTTCTATGTTACATTGATTTCAAAAAATAATGTATGATTTAGTACTGGTGTAATGGCTCAGAGGATAAATGCACTTGCCACTAAGCCTGCAGTTCAATCTCAACAACATACAGGATAGAACTACAAGCCAGCTCCTGACCTCCACATGCATACATAGTATATGTGCATAAGCACATTCATACACAGACACACATACGCATCCACACACAGAGACACAGACACTCACACACATACACACACCCACACACAAACACATTTGTATATGTGTTCCTATGTATGCTCATGCATATACCTGTGAAGGTTACAAGTTAATATTAGAGTTCTTTATTTCACTTTATCAAATTTTGTGAGTGAGATTGGATTTCTAAAAAGAATCCGAAGTCTGTACTTTCTCTTAGTTTGGATGGCCACTGAGCTCCAGTGGTCTTCCAATTTCCACTCCTTTTTTGATAGAATTACAGACTCATGTGGCCATCCCTAGTACTTTTTACATGGATCTTGGGAAATAAAATAAGATTGTCATTACTGTGCAGAAGTACTTTATTGATGGAGCTATTTCCCTAGCTCTCCAGATGTCTTTTTTTTTAAATGAACAAATATTGTTTATCTTTTCTATGTATCTGAATGGTGTGTGAGACAACATATCTGAATGGTTTGGTGTCAGGTCAACATAAGCCTAATCTTAATATACTAAGGAACATGATGACATCAAATCACTAACTGGTTTTCTAGAGGTGATTTTAGGGTCATTATGCTTTCAGGAAAACCACCGATGAACAGGACTGTACTGTAGGACTGAAATAAAATCACCAAGGTTTTCAACTGGAAGGCAGACACTCCATGTATGGTGCACTGTAGACCTTATTATAGAGCAGGTGGGATGCTAAGCTGGCTCCTTCCTCATCAATCTACAGACACCAACTTGTTATGCTTCCTGTCACTTGATGCTCCAATTCCAGAGAAATACAAACAACCTAACTTATATGGGTGATGAGGGAGCAAAAAATAATGATGAGGTAAGAGAAAGCAACTTACTTAAGGTTCTCGGGAGTCTCATACACCTGGGAGAGCCTACTGACAAAAGTTGAACAGTGGACTACTTTGACTAAGTAAAACGGAATCAGTCAATCAAATAAAAGTGTTCAGGGACATATTTGTAAACAATATAAAAAACAAAATATGTCTTGAAAAATTATAGAGATGACTATTCTTCAGTCCTCCAGTGGAAAGTAAAACGGACATGAGGTTGTCCTCCTGACACACACACAAACACCAAACACAAACACACACACCCCAGCACACACACACACATACACACTCACACACTAACACACACAAACACATACATACTTACATACCAACACACACACAAACATATACACACGCATATACACACACACCAACACACATACACTAACACACCAACACACACACACAAATACATACACACACACACACAAATACATACACACATACAGCATGCAAATGAACTAAATTCTTGTCCACATTACTAAAAGAAAAGCTGGCTTGTCTCTCCAGTCATTGGTCCACCCCCAGGTTGTTGCAGTGTGGCTTACCACATTTGTAGAGAGAATGTCAAAGGCTGGATGCTGTAGGTTGGAATCACAGTCAAGTGCTCATCTTATTGTAAATTCTGCCACTCAAAATTGCTTGGGAGGGTATATAGAGCAGCTCTGAGACAAGATGTGAATGATACAGGAACGAGAAACAAGAAGGCATGAGGTCACCTTGAAAATGTGGGTGCATTGGCAGGTCACACAAAAAAATTTTAAGTGTCCAGAATCTTTGTACAAGAGAAAAATGTTCATCTTTTATCTCTGCATCTGCTGATGGAGGCTTTTCCAAAACCTCCAGAGCATGACCACCAAACAGCAGAATATTTTCTGTTTGTTTGTCTCTGTCTTTCTGTCTGTCTCTGTCTGTCTCTCCCTCTCCCTTTCCCTCTCCCTCTCTCCCTCTCCCTCTCCTTTTCCCTGTCCCTCTCCCTCTCCCTCTCTCCCTCTCCCTCTCTCCCCCTCTCCCTCTCTCCCTCTCCCTCTCCCTCTCCCCCTCTCCCCCTCCCCCTCCCCCTCCCCCTCTCCCTCCCCCTCCCCCTCCCCCTTTCCCCCTCTCTGTATATGCCTCTTCTTTTCTCCATTTCTCCTTTTCCTTCTCTTCTCTTATTTTGTAGATGGTTAAATATGGAAAACACAAACATTAAAACCAGACCCCCAAATTTAAAGGCACATTTATGGTAGGTGGTAGATGGAGAAAAAAAAAGTGTTTGAGTTTCTCTGAAAACAGACTTTTCTTCCTTTGCTGAAAACTGCTGTTGAAGCCACTCTTTGAAAAGAAAGTCTACTTTGGCTGTGGATCTGCAGCAGTTTCTTTTCTGACATAACTATGCTGAGGTGCATTGTCAAGCTTGATAAAAGGTTGTTATTGGAACAAAAAAATGTGTTTTTCCTTCCCATGTAATATGTAATAAAACTATTCTCTGAAGTCTCAATGAACTCTCTCAATTGAGAAAAATACAGACAATTTTCATTATAAGTGAATGTCTCCAATTCATTCCCTTTCTATGGAAGGAAGACATGCAACAGTAACTTACTGTAGGCCACATTTCAGAAGATATAATCTATTCCATTATTCTTGTGTATGTTTCATATGAAAAATGTTATGAAGTTTTTTTTTCCCCTCACAAAAATACATATTCCCTTATCTCATTAAGTCGCTATCTCATGCAACACCCACTGCTGGGCTGTCACTGGCTCCCCTGCTTCCGCCGCCAGGGTCTCCCCAGACTCAATTGCTATTTCAAAAGTATAAAAGAAAGGCACACACAGCATTCACACACAGTCAGTCCATTATTCAATTTAAAATCTCTGGCAAATGTAGATGGCTTTCTGAGAATGAAGTGAGCCAGGTTTTGGTTGACTGCGCCTGATGAGATCCGGTATTATCTAAAAGATGCTATGACTTACAGTTTTTTGTTATACACAGAATGTGATATTTGTTTCCGTAATGCTTAGTGTTTCAGCCTCAGGGTTACTTTGTACTGGTCATAGGCACCCACGTGGGAAAGTTAGTCTGAGTCAGTGCGACAGCTCGGAACACTGCCTTTTATCTAAGTCCTTTAGCAGTTAACATCCTTGGTTTTCTTGCTTGTTTGAGTAGGACAGCCATGTATACTTATTTTTATTTCTATATTACTTCATGACACGTATGAGCTAAAACTGTAAAGTTTTCTAATTCTTCACTTTCTTGACCAGGCAGTCTACTGCTCGATATGCTCAGTCAAAGTTGAATATAAATCATATTCACATAGACACAAAGACACACACATCACAATGTCACACACACAAGGGTCTGTATGCAATTCAGCATCATTTTCAACTTCTAAAATCTTAATCTTTTATGCATCATTCTTCAAAGTGGCTTCTACTCGGGCAGTCAAGATGGGTCAGATGGTCAGGCCTCTTGTTATTAATCGTGATGACCTGAATAAGGTAGTAGAAATTCAGAAAATGAAAGGAGAAACTATCTTTTTCATGTTGTCCTCTGACTTCCATATGGGCATTGAGGAATGTTCAGGTCAACAAACACACGTTATATAGATATATAAATGAGAAATAATGAAATAAAATGAAATAAATGAAACGAAAATGTTAGCACCGTCACTTACGTAAGTGAAAACTGACATATGTCTTCTCAGACTCATGATACTAAAGCGCTCTCACCATATAAAGGTATATGCTTAATTTATGACAGATAAGTGATAAATACATGTATACACACACAGCACTTCACAACCTTATGGACTGAGCATGACTGAAAGTTCACATGCTACGATTGAAAAAAAAAACGACAAGATAGCTGCTGCCTGGAAAGGCAGCCATTGTGACACACAGACACTCTGATATTTTCTTGCCTCCCATTATCTTGGGTTCAGGAAATAACCTTCAACAAAATGGCCTGTGTGCTATGAAAGTGATATTAATTACCATACTACTACTACTGATGCCTTAGAAAACTGTAATAAAATCTTGAAACTGAAACAAATGAGGGACACATTGTATGAATGATCCCTTGGTTATATCTCTTCTTTCATACTAATGTCATCAATAATATGTATGTATGTATGTATGTATGTATGTATGTATGTATGTATGTATGTTACTATTTTACAGATATATATATATATATAATTTTTACACTTGTATATATGTATATACATGTATACATATGTGTATATTTGTATAGTGTATATATGTATATATGTGTGTACTTTTCTGTTTTTTAGTGCAAATTTCTGGGTTTTTAAAAATTTTTTATATATTTATACATTTACATACCAAACACTGCCCCCATCCTAGTCCACCACTCACAGATACCTCCCCTTCTCCTCTGATATGGTGATGCAAGCCCTGTATATCTCTCCCAACCCTGGCACAAGAAGTCTCTTCCAGAGTAGATGCATCCTCTCCCAGAAAAGGCAGCCTTGTTGGGGAATGGCTACCACAATCAGACTACAGCTTTAAGGATGACCTCTCCTCCAGTTATTGGGGGGTCTACATGGAGAGTGAGCTACACATCTGTTATATATGTGTTTGGGGCCTTGTTCCAGCCTGTGTATGTTCTTTGTTTGGTAGCTCAGTCCCTGAGAGCTCCCAGCATTCTAGCTTAGTTGACTCTGTTGGTCCTCCTATGGGTTCCCATCCCCTTCAGGAGATGAATTCTTCCCAATACTCTTTCATAAGGGTCCTCGACCTCCATCCAATGTTTGACTGTATGTATCTGTGTCTGTTTAAGTCAGCTGCTGGGTAGAGTCTATCAGAGGACAGTTATGCTAAGCTCCTGCCTTCAAACATCATTAATAGTATCAGGGGTTGGTGCTTTCCCATTGTATGGGTTTCCAGTTGGGTGAGTTTTTGGTTGCTCATTCCTTCAGTCTCTGTTCATTCTTTGTCCCTATATTTCTTTTAGACAGGACAAATTTTGGTTCAAAAGTTTTGTGAGTGGGTTAATGTTCTTATCCTCCCACTGGTGGTCCTGCCTGGCTTCAGTTTCTGTGTCCCTATAGTTAGGCATCTCTGCTAGGGTCACCTGCATTCCCCCATCCCAGGACTCTAAGACTTGCTAAAAATTCACCCCACCTCACTACCCACCCCCCTCCCTGCACCTCTGGCAACTGCAGATTTTCATTCATTCTCCTGGCCTTCTGGGTCTCTCTCCATCCCTCCACATACCTGCTCCTGCCTCTCATTCCCCTCCCCTGTCCCACTAGCTTCCCTACCTCACTCTGTTTCCTGACTATTTTTCCCTTCTAAGTGTGATTCAAGCATCCTGGTCTTGGCCTTCTTTCTTGTTTAGCTTCTTTGGGCCTGTGGATTTATCATGGGTATTCCATACTTATCAGTGTGTACATATCATGCATCTCCTTTTGTGTCTGGGTTACCTCACTCAGGATAGTATTTTCCAATTCCATTCATTTGCCTGCAAAATTCATGATGTCCTTGTCCTTACTGTCTGAGTAGTACTCCATTTTCTGTTGTGTAAATGAACCATATTCCATTCTTATTTGAGAGGCATCTGTGCTTTTTTTCTAGTTTTTGGCTATTGTGAATAAAGCTGCTATGAACATAGTTGAACAGGTGCCTTTGTTGTATGGTGGAGCATCTTTTGGGAATCTGTCCAGGAGCAGTATAGCTGGGTCTTCGGGTAGAATTATTTCCAGTTTTCTGAGAAATCATCAGATTGATTTCCAGAGTGGTTGTACAAGTTTGCACTCCCAGTGGCAAGGAAAGAGTGTTCCCCTTTCTCCACATCTTCACTACCATATGCTATCGCTGGAGATTTTGATCTTGGTCATTCTGATGAGTGTATAGTGCAATCTCAGGGTCATTTTTATTTGCATTTCCCTGGTGACTAAGGATGTTGAACATTGTTTTAAGTGTTTCTCGATGTGTGCACTTTTCAATTCATATATGCAAAAGAAAATTGGAGCTCTTTGTTTGAAGAATCAGTGTGACCAAAACCTCTTTAGTATGTATGTACAAAATATAACAGTGAAAAAACTTCACAGGTTTTGGAGACATTTAATACTTCTATAATCATAATGCATGGCATCTAAGTGTTCTACCACTAAGTTTTATCCCTTTTCTGGTAATACTTCAGTAAGTCTTCATGTTTGAAAAAATAACAAAAAGAACTTTCTTATCGTGTATTATGAGCTAGATATTGACATAAGTCATGGGCATCACATGCATTAATTGCTGTAATATGACATACACCTCCTGACACTTTGGGGAAATGAGACAGCAAAATTAAGCAATATTCATAATATCAATCAGCAAGTGGCAGAATCTGGATTATACCTGGAGAATGTAATGCAAGCTCATGTACTAAGAAAGAAATTATGGATACCCTGGAATGGAGTGCTGGATTGAATTGTAAACAAAAATAATAAAATACAGCTTGGGATCTCAAGGTGTTAGTAATGTATTGGAAGAAGACCTCCTTGTCACCACCTCGGATAACACCAATGAATGTAAAACATGTAAAGTAATATGAACCAGAACAGACATATGTCACACTTAGAAACAAAGTTACATCTTATGTTTAAAGTAAAAACTTACATTTAAAAACTTGTCATAGCAATACCATCCAGGGTAGAGGGGATTCCAGGAAGGCATTTGAGCAATAAACCCAAACTACATCTAGATTAGTGACTTTCAGGTCTCTACACCAATAAGAAGGCCAGTATTAAAATTCTTTACTTCCTCTCTGAAAGTTAAAACAAAACACAGCCTAAATAAAACAAATAAATAATAAATGATGAATTTAGATTTGAGTTCTTGAATCTTCTTCCTCTTAGAAACTGGAGATGTGTGGGCTGGACCATGACCCCCTACACATATGTACCAAAATTAAAGCTTGCTCTTCATGTAATGACATTCTCCAAAAACAGGAGAAGGGACTGTCCCTGAATCTGTTGCCTGCCTGTAGATCCTGTCTCCCTAACTGGCCCACCTTGGCTGGCCACAGCTGGAGTAGAATGAAATGCCTAGTCCTGCAGTGACTTGGTGAGCTCATGGAGGGGCAGGAGGTGTGATTGTAGGAGGAGAGGGGAGACTGATATTGGTATGTAAAGTAGATGAATAAAATAATTAATAAAAGGAAAAAGAAAGAAAGAAAAATAGATAGAACCTAGAGAAGAGAAGCAAGCGTCAGTGTCCTTAATGAGTGACTCAGATAGAGCCAAATATTTTATCCCATCTAAGCCCCATTAGCCATCCTACCTCCCTTGTAAACCAGTGTTCTTTGGTTCCTTCAACTCTCTATCACATCATATATTTCTTTTAAGTCAGATCATAATGCTCTTCTTATCTGCTCTTGCTTAATATAAAAAGCAAATAGTACTCACACCTTAACACACCCTTTGAAACAATTACACCGAGTGCTAAGATACAGTAAAATCTCTTTCTATCTATCTCTGTCTCTCTGTCTCTCTCTGCCTTTCTCTCTCCCTCCTCACTCCCCCCTCTCTCTCTGTTTCTCTCTGTGTCTCCCTGTACCTCTACCTCTCTCCAACCCTCCCCTCCCCCTCCCCTCTGGTTTCTATCTTGGGATTTATAATTGAACACTGTGAATTGTACTTAGAGATTTTCACTGCCTAATTTTATATATGCAAGTATCCATGATTATACATGTATGCGTGTATGCATAAACATGAAAAGAGAAGACAGTTGCTCATGTATATTTATGAGTTAACAGCAGATATATGTTTAGAATGAAGCTGATAAGTGACTTATTTTATTACATAATTCTTATTGAACATTTGAAACAGTTACGGGACTTTCGAGCGTGTTGCCATTTGCTTATTTGTTATTTCGTCTTTTCATACCGCTTCAGTGATTAATAATAGGAGTGCTTAGAGGCTCTTCACATCGGACACTTTTAAGAGTGCTAAGAATACTTCAAGAACCCACTTTATCTATGTGGGAAGAAATAGTGGTTGAAAAGTAAATGCTTTGAGAAAATATACTCTTTTGCTGATAGCATTTCTGAAAAATTTGTGTTTTAGTCATGGACAACCAAGAGATATCTATTTCTCCCCTAATACACATGAAACATAACAGTATGTTCAAAGACATATGTCTCTCCATCTTCCATGCTCGCTCCTTTAGTTTCTATGCTTGTCCGCATCCTAGTTGACAAATAAAATATGCTATGAGCCTTCCATGGAGAGTCCAGAAACAATGTTTTCTCATCTATCTTTGTGTTCTAAGGTCTGAAAATCAATAGATACTAAATCAATATTTAGCAAACCTTTTAGAGCATATTGAAGAATTAAACAGCTGCATACTTCATCTTTGTTTTAGAAAAATTCCACTAAATGGTGGTTAGGAATAGAGAAAGGATTTTACATGTGCCAAAGCAATAGTGTCTACTGAAACAACACACTTTGGACATTTGTCCATTTCTTTCTTTCTCTTCACATTCATGTTCTCCTCCTCTAGTGATTTCTTATCTTAGACATGTTTTTGTACATGTAAAGTACTTTGACGTTACCACCCATATCATAGGTAGGATTTGTTGTTCATACGTTCCTGTCAACCACAGGAGCAGAAAGAATGAATTTCATTCAACAAAGCATTGCTCTTCTCCAGCCATTGACCACTTTTATGTTTATTTGCAACTCAGGATAAATTCTCTGCTCAACTTAGATTAAACATCACAAAAGTCTTACATTTGCCTTTAATAAAAGAAAAAAAAAATTCCCATGAAGCCCAGAGTTTCTCCCAATGGCAGGAAATATAGCCAGAAACTCCAGTGTTTCTGGGAACTTTGCCTCAGGACTCTGATTTGTAGCAAAGAAAATGTTAGGTAAGTGAATGGAAAGGTGTAAATGCATGACACAGGATATAAACCTGAGACTAAACCAAGACTTCAATGCATGTCTGCCCACTATCAGGCTTCAAGGTGCTTGGGACTCAGAGTTTAGTAGCCTCTTGATGTGCTATTGGCTACATGTCCTTACATGGGTGGCTTTGCTCACATCCCCATAGCTTCAAAAGGTCAGCTGGGAAAAAGCTCAGTATTGATCTCATGCAAAACAACTTCTTTACTCTTAAATGAGTACAGCAGCTTATCCTATTCATAACTATGTTTCCCAGGTGTTCTGAAATCACTTTGTAAACACAAGATTCTGATCGACTAAGGTGACAATTTATACCTTCTGTATGAACCAGAGTTCTCTCTCCTCTCCTTCACTTTATCAAAGCAGATGCCTGTTTTCTATATCTTGATGTCAATAATCAGGGAGAGTGAAATTGTTAAGGCTAGTAAACTGTTATCTATGAATTACAAGGAATGTAAGAATATCAAGTTAGAGTAAGCAGAATGCAATTCTCTATAGGACACTAGTTTACATGCTATTAACATATAAACTAACCCTGTAGGTCATTCAGTTATAGAAGTTTAATGTTATCCCCATTAAAGCATTTGTTAAAGTCTCTGGCCTACTTCCTTGTCAATAAAAGTAAGTTTCCCTTTTTCCTGATAGTCACATGAGAATGACACATTTAATCCAATGTTCTAAGTTGCATTAAAACAACTCGCATTGTTTTCATTACATTGAAATTATAACTTTTCGGAAGTTTGGTGATGTTTCAATAGGACAAATTAACATTCCAGAGTATATAGTACTATTAGGTTTTTAGTTTTCAGTTCTCTTAAATAACTAAAAGATGAAAGTTTGTTGTGCAATGGAGTCAAACAAATGACCAAAGACATTTTCATAATACTTCATTTCTAATTGAACCCAGAATAACAATATGTTTAAATTGTTCAAAGTAAATTGTTCAAGCATTCGATAACATAAGTGACATCAAATTTAAAAAAAAAATTTAGGTATGAAATATCCTGATTTCTCAATTACTTTTCTAGTTTATATTTTCTGCTACGAGTGCACCTCATTTATTTTGTGCCAAACAAAGACAATTAACATTTAATATTTGTATAATATCAAGTTCAGACACTGAAATAATTTTAGAAAAATTCTAATTGTTTTAAAAATTAATAACCAAATTTTTTCAGACCAATTACCAACTTTCTGCTCTTCAAATGTCATAAGTCTCAGCATACCTAGCATATCGCTACTTGTTCTTTATGAAGTCATCATTTACTTGTGTATTATTTAAATAGGTTATGGGATTTTAAAATGTTTTCTATGGGAAGACATTAATCTCGATTCTGATGGCACAAGATAAGTACATTTATTAACAGCATCCAGATTTGTGTCTCTGAGCAAACATACTTAGACCTTGGAACACGGCTATCATTCTGTAACCCTTCTGAGTTAGGTAAGCATGCTTGAGATTTCTGTACAATCATTTTAAATGATTAACTTTCCTTGTTCCTTATATTATAATCATTTTTTCTTTTAGAAACTACATCTATCTTACTAGTTTGGTATAGCCTGACATGATAGAAAGCACTATGTAAGTATTTTAACATACTTTTACATATCTTTCCTTACATACTTTACATTCTTGACATACTTTACATGTTTTTCTTTGACATACTTTTGGAACTATGTAAATGAAGGAAGCAGAATTTATAGAATGAAGTACAATAAGAGGATTAGAATTCTCAGCTGAAGTCAGGAACCAAATAGACTTAGACCAAGAAGACAGTTCTGCCAATGGAAGAACACATTAGTCCTTATAGTTTAAGTTTTGGTCACACATGTACATTGTGTATGAACATGGTTGGTAATCTAATGCCTATTAATCAAAGAATTATCAAGTTTGCATGAGTGTAGCTTGTCGTGAGTCCCCTATGTAAGCATAAGAGAGAGGGTACAGGTCCACTTTAAACATGAGCAGAAAATGCTTATTTTCCATTAACGTTTTCTGGGCATCTTCTTTAGTTGCCATACATGCAGAATAAACGGGTTCTGATGGCTACAGATAAACTTGTCAATTCTTTAATTCACAGATGCTTCTCTCTTTGAGTTCCTGTGTCAATTATATATTTGAATTATCAGATCCTAATTTTGTGTTAAGTCTTAAAATTTTTGTCCTATAATTTTAGACATAGCTTTCTACATTTCTATAGAATTGTTTTTATAATAAATGCTATATTCAGACCATGTTTTCACATTGACCCATACATAAAGCTTTCCACTTTAAGAAGCAATGTGATGATTTAGAAATGCTTATGGCTTACACCCCCAAGACTTGGTGTCTGGGAAATACACTACAGGTTTAGTCTGAGATAGCAATAGAAACCTGAAAAATGATGCATATTCAGAAGGAAATCAGTTTCATTATAGTGTGAAAAGGTGCAAAGAAACAGCCTCTCATTCTTGTTTTACAAGAAGAAAAAGGGCTGGCAAAAACCTCTCTCCCTAGGTTTTTTTTTTTTTTTTTTTTTTTTTTTTTTTTTTTTTTTTTTTTTTTTTTAAAACTTGCCCCATAAAGATGACCACCTGAATTCAAACTCCAGAACTCACTCTTAAAAAGAAAGAACAAACTTTTAAGAGTTGTCCTCTGAGTCCCATATGCACACAGTGACATGTGTGTGCCTGTGTACACACACACACACACACACACACACACACACACACACACACACACACAGACAAACACCACTAAAAACATAAAATTTTAAAATTGGTCAAAGATAGCAAGTAAAATTTACCCATATAAAAATATTGAATTAGATTTTTCAAGGAAGTAGATACAATGGGAGGAATGGTTGGCTTGCAGATTGAAATGTGGTGAATATGGATCCTATTTAAACAGAGGACAAATATAATAACAAACATATAGTTAGAAAGATAAAAAAACTTTAAATATGTTCCTTATCATTTTGGGTGGCTACTTACATTTTGATGGTAGGAGTACAGTTTATTTTATATGGTCCTGAACATAGAACTCTTGTACATTGTATTGTGCAATGACTCTGGTCTCCTCTCATTGGTGAAGCTAAAATCATGGGAACCTTAATGATGCAAAGCTCAGTGCTTGTGCAGGATATTAATAGTTGGGTCAAGCATTCAGCTTCTGGTATGCCTGTAAAGGCTTATCAAATTATATCTAGGCACTTTACCCTACAAGCTTGCTTTTAAATCTTGATGGAACAATCTTGCTAGATGATTTTTGTTTTCTTTCTGACTTGCACAAAAAATATTTACTCTGAGAATAGCCTTTCACATGATATTTTGATATATCTACCTCTGAAACTGGGGAATGGATAACATGTAGAATGATCTTTCCCCTAAATAAAAACCTGGTATCATTTAAAATTTATCACAAAGCCCATTCTTTAGATCATACCTACTCATTCATTCAGTGGTAAATAAGCATCTACTACGTGGTACTGGATGCCTAGAATATTCCCAAGAATATGTTCATAACATCAAGATACCAAGTAGTATAGAAAATGCACATTCTCAAACTATTGTAATGAACTGTGCTACAAAATATACTTGACATGGGCCCAAAGGAACTAGTCCCATCTTTCACTAAATAGTCCCAAACATCTATCTAGAAACTAGTCAAAAATATTAATCACATACATCAGTTGTGCCTTCACATAATAGCCTCTTTGTCTTTATGCCTCTAAGCAACACAGAGGTACTTTGTAACTATGGTGGTTTAAAGCTCTTTTGTTACACTTTAAAGTTAAGTTTGACTTGAAGTAACTTGTACACTTGCTAGCTCAGTATTCAAATCTCCTCTGTAAATGTGATTATATACACTGGGTGGTCTGTGGCTTAATATAACTAAGTATGATGAACATATAAAAGAATGGAGTCTTCATTTTACAAGTCTGCCTCAGTGATTCTGAAAAGCAATGGCCATATTTTGGAAGCAGTAACTGTTATTTTTGTAACTGTTATTTTGTGTTCATGATAAAATTAGCAGATTTTTATTGACAAATTTTATTACTTGAAAATTTCAAGTTTTATTTAGTGTTTAGGTCCTTGTAGACTCTCCAAACCAGAAGTAGAAATTTAAAAGCAGTAAGAATGTGGATGCCAGAAGTTGTTTATAAAAGTGAAATTCAAAAATCTTCTGGAAACTAAATGAAACTTTCCAAATCCATAATGGTTTCCCTCAAATCTACTTTTTTCATGTAATTATTTTAATTTTTTTAATTGTAGAAAAAATTTGAAAGCACTGTAATTGTAATCTGTTTTCCTAGATTTGGCAAAGTCCTAATGTTATGATTGCTTTTGCTCATATTGTATTGCTGGGGGTCTAAACACACCTTTCCTCAGTTAAGACGATAACAGAGGTCTAGAAGCTGACACACCGACTTGGCGTGATCTTTATCTCTGCAGTGGTAATATGATTCTGCTGTGTTCCCAAGTCTCAGGGAACGTTACCTCAAACCCACATATCACCAAGATACTGGATCTTGAATAACAAATGAGGTGAAGAGAAGTGAAGAGCATAGAGAGCCTCTCTTCAATTACAGAAAATATTAAGTTGAGATGGGTTTCTGGGCACAGCTCTTTCTATGAAAACATTCTTTTGATATTGAAAACAAAATTAGTTGACCATCTATTCCAGGGAAAATGTTCTTTTAATTTTATTTTTTGTTTACAATATCGTACAATATCATATACCATATCTGTTGATTATTTTTCTCCTCTTGTCCTTCTCTGTCTCTGGCTATTCCAACTCTTACGACCAAGCCCCACCCCTTTTGTGAGCCACTTAGCCAGGATGGCTGGGTGGCAGTGGCAGAGATAGGGGATTATTTACAGAAGTTTAGGCAACTTATCAGACACATTCCAGACTTAGCTAGGAGGAACACAACTTTAAGGTCTGTCTGGGCTCCAAAGTAAATTCACAATTGGCCTGAGCAATTTCATAAAAGCTGTCTAAAAGTGGAAACAAAAATAAAAAACAAAGTGAAGTGGTAACATGATTGTTTATCATGAATGGGGTCCTAGGTTAAACCCCCAAATTGAAAACAAACAAGCAAATGAGTGGCAGTATAGTGACAGGAAATGATGATTATGGCAGAGAAAATGAAGAACTGAAGGACATAGAGTGTAGGTAGGTAGAGAAAGGAATGAAGGTCGAAGTGGAAGACTTGGTTGCTGGGCTTTCATTTATTTATTTCCATCGTAAATGAAACAAACTCATTAAATGTAAGGGTGGGATAAAAACCAAGAGGGACTATCATGAATGTCTAGATTGATCAGTGTTCAGGAGGGTAACTTTCAGTTCACAGTTCTCTGAGATGTCATTGTAAAACAACACCGTTTGGCATAGCACACATACACACATGTCCACACACAGCTCATCACGTTAGAGGACATGTCTATGGTAAAAAGTGCGGTGATCTCAATTGCATAAAATGTAAAAGGGAAGAAAAAATGATAACACCCAAAGCATAGCTTCCAATGTTAACTTATCAATGCAGCACTGAAAAATGTTTCCCTGAAATTCTGAATATAATACAATTACCAAAAAAAAATACAGAATTTGCCATAATTTTAACCTCATTTTTCTCAATATTTATACACAATATAATTAGATTCTCACAGAATACACCCACTAAGTTCACATAAGTATTTTGAACAAGATTTTTCTCCTACCAGCAATAATTTGCAAGAACAACAGTACCCCAAAGTACACTTTTCTCTACTTCTTGATGTCATATCAATAACTGGAAATAATCAAGATGTCCATCAATAGATGAATAAATAAGTAATTTATGGTCTATCTACATTTTGATATATACATCAATAAAAAGACTAACCCTTCAAAAAGTTACTTGTGTAGACTGTTATTGTAAAGTCTTCTGTTTGTTGTGTACAGTCTTGGTTAGACGATATACTTGTTAACTCTCAGGATATCAGCAACTCTCACAGATGAACTTTAATGTTTCTTTACAGACTGATCACTTGGGTCTCCAGACTATTCAAGGTATAAGTACACCTGAATGCAAAAAAGCAAACTAAGAAAGCAATTTAGTAACTGTTGTATTTTTTGTTTCTCAGGCATTTTAAAAAATCTTTTTAGATTATTTAAGACTTAAACTAATCAAACTTCAAAGATATGCCTAGAGCCTTATATGCTTCTTTTTTTTCCAAAGAAGGAAAAAGTGATAACTCCTTACTCCAGAGGAATTGAGAGTTTTCAATAATACACATAAAAAATATCTCGTTTGTTCCAAGGAAAAAGTGATAACTCCTTATTCCAGAGGAATTGAGAGTTTTCAATAATACACATAAAAATATCTCGTTTGTTCCATTTTTGGTTCAAGGATGTCTTTAGATATTTAACCATATGCAAAGATATTTCACTGAACATATATTGTTGTATAACTCTTAACTGTATTAAAGGAGGGATTAGACATGTAATTAGCTATTCTAGGAGAAGAATTTGTTATATAAAGAATGAAGAGAGGGAGGGATAAATTTTCAGAACTCTTAATTCCTTTTTTCTCTCTTGTGTTTTTCTCAGTGAATAAGGGGCCATTCAAAAACTCTGTCAAGAGTCTGGAAAGATCACATCCAATGTGAGACCTCATAGAGTACCTTCTGTAAATACCTTCTTATTGACATCTTTCATCTCCAGCTTGAAGGAACCTATTCTGACACAACACTTACCCAAACAGGCACCAGAGTTTCCCACAGCTTACTTCTCAAAAGACAACATGTTCTATTCCTTTGTATTTTATCTATCCCCAGAGACAATAACCATGATTCCTCATGTTTGGTCTCTCTTACTACCCACCCATATCAATAGCAGTCATCACTTTAATATTTATATTTTACTACTTTCCTCTCTAGTTGCATAAAAACATTATTTGATACACTCCCTTTTCAGAGGCAGGATAAGATGGCCTCTATGTCCATTATTCTGTCTTCCTTCTCAAAATGTGTAGATCCTTTCTCTGACACTAAATACTCATTCAGGGAGCTCTTATACACTCATTGACATTTTGGAGAATGAGAGCCTGGAGTGCATAATGGAACTGTTTCCCAAATTGTATTTGGAAAATGCTGAAGGGAAAGAGGAGAGAGAGTCAGAGACAGAGAAACAGAGAGATAGACAGAGAGAGAGAGAGAGACAGAGAGACAGAGGCAGAGAGACACAGAGAGACAGAGACAGAGAAACAGACAGAGAGAGACAGAGATAGAGAGAGACAGTCACACACACAGAGAAAGAGAGAGAGACAGAGAGGAGAGAAAGAGAGAGAGAGAGAGAGAGAGACCATTAAAATGACATACTGTATAATGTGGTACCACTTAGGCAAGTCTTTATGTTGCAAGAAAGCTTGCTGGGTTTAAGGTTAGATAAACAAACTGGAGCCAAAGTCAGAATTGTAATTGAGAATAGATTTTTAAAATATCATATTATTATTTTAATTCCTGAGTGTACCATGTGGATTAAATCATTGGAATCATCATGACTGAGAGGAGAATAATCAGAAATAGAGAGTAAGTTACTTAGATGAGTTTTCCTTAAACCATTTTAAGAAGTCAAAAAAAGTATTTCATAGCTGCCTTGTAATTGAGCACATCTGGATTTGTAAATGCTAAGTAATCAGGTTTGAAAATCTGACACACAAAATAAGCTGGTTCAACTCCTCAATTAATGGCTATAGATAGCATATGTGGCCTTCTATCTGGAGCCTGAATGCTTGACATGAGAGCCACTCACATGAAACGCGATCTCTGCCCCTGACGTATGATGGTAGCAGGCATTCTAGGAACTTGTTATGGT
This sequence comes from Arvicanthis niloticus, assembly GCF_011762505.2. NCBI lineage: Eukaryota > Metazoa > Chordata > Mammalia > Rodentia > Muridae > Arvicanthis > Arvicanthis niloticus. The sequence continues at coordinate 58,495,443 of NC_047665.1, read as the reverse complement.
GTTTGGATCAACTTTTTTTGTTTGTTTGTTTGTTTGGTTGGTTGGTTGGTTGGGTTTGGGTTTTTTAACCATAGGAAATAATTAACAAAATAGTCTGACAGTGTCTGATTTCCACTTCATTATTATTATTTGTTACAAAACTTAACAACATTCCTATGTCTACTTTCTAATATGGTCGAAAGTTAGAATCTGCCTTTTTGTCTCTGCTTCTCCCTAACCCCTCCCCCTCCCTCCATTACCTATCGCCTCCTTTCTTACATTCTTTTCTTCTAAAAAGGTCATCATTAAATATTAGGTGTCCTTTATCTTATTAACAGAGATTTCCCAAGGAAAAGAGAATCTAATTTAGACACTTTTGCCATTTTGGGTAATTGATTATAATAATATTACTTTGGAGAAATCAAGAATATATAATCATAACACCTTACTATAAGAATCAGACTTCTCAAATAACTGAAGTAAAGTTTATCAACAAGTTTTGTCAATCTAAGTAAACAATGTCTTTTAGACACAACAGGTCTGATGCACATAGGAATTCACAAAGACTGTGGTAGCATGCACTGGAGCTGCTTAGGTTGAAGCTAGAAGAGTCTCAAGAATGGAGTCTCACTGGGTATATTAACCACACATAAAGATAGGCTGCATGCCCATCAATAGCTGTCCAACACAAAATGAACTCAATAGTGTTTTTATAAACATTGTGTCTCATACTCCATTGTTGGACTTTTTTTGGTTTGGGTTTTGATATTACTGGCTTTTTGCTTGTATTTTATGGTTTCCAGTTTTGTGGTTTTATGGATTTTATGTATGTGACTTGCATGTTTTAATTGTGGTTTATTTGTTTTTTTCCTGTTGCTTGAGAGAGAGAGAGAGAGAGAGAGAGAGAGAGAGAGAGAGAGAGAGAGAGAGTCAGAGATACAGAGAGAAAGAGGAGGACACAATGTTGTATGGGAAAACCTAGGAGTAATTGGTTGAGGGTAAACTGATCAGAATATATTGTATAAATATTTTTCAATAAAAATATAAAATTGTCAAAACTATTACTTTAGCATTTATCAAATTTACTGGCTCATCAATGGTTTTCCTAGCTTTTCCTTTTTTTTCTTATTTTGTAAGTTTATTCATATGTTGCCATTGCTGTTACTATTTTTGGTGCTGGAAAACCATTGTGTGTATTCATAGCACATAGGGATACACAAGGAAATGGGGATACACAAGGACATTTCAGAAAAGTATATTATATATTGAGTATATTTCACTCTGGTTTTATTTTAGTTCTTTTTTAGTAGAAATAAATTTTGTTTTTAAACATTAAAATTTATAAATAATGATTCATATAAGAAATGAAGTAGTTTTCCTAAAGTATCACTGTTAGTCTGACCCATTTCATTTCAAACTCTGAGTCATTTCAGTTGTTAGGTCTACTTTTTAATGAAAAGAAAAACATATAACAAATAGAAAATGGGACATATCATCTTAGTACATATAACCTTATGTAATATTTACTGGTAATTAACTGTCTACTTTAATAAACTTATTTAAGGGAAGTTATTATTTAATATCATTTAAGATTTACTTCTAAAAATGCAAGATAGCAAAATGCAAATGAAAACATCTTGATTTTTCTTTACTACTTTGTGCTAAGTAAAATAGTGTTAATTTTCTATCAAAAACCCCATTTTGCAAACAGGCATAGATTTGTGTGTGTGTGTGTGTGTGTGTGTGTGTGTGTGTGTGTGTGTGTGTGCATGTAGTGAATAATGGTTTTCTGGGGTTGTTTTGAAAAAATAAGGAGCATGTGGCCCTGAGAAGTTCATTTTCAAATGAGAAAGCTCAGATTATAAGTTTAAAATTTTCTCCTCCGAGTCCAAACTCTGCTTTTGATTTCTACCATAGAACTTTTCGAGAGAGTGACTCAGAGTAAATGTTTGTCGGTTTCATAAAAGCCATTAGCAAAACTCTATCATCAGATTCTATAATGACAGAAGGAAGGAAGAAAGGAAGGGAGGGAGGGAGGGAGGGAGGGAGGGAGGGAGGGAGGGAGGAAGGGAGGGAGGGAGGGATGGTGATGTGGGATGGAGGACATTTATCTCATGAAGCCTTCAGTGAGAATCTCAGGCAAGGATCCTGTTTTGGAGTGATTCTGTACAGACTTCTAATATGCTTTACACATTAAGGACAAACTGTATTTGAATTCGTGTGAATTGGTTTATATGCCACTGGTACTTTGTTCTTGCTCTTGTTTTGCCCTGCTTTGGTATTGAGACAGGATCTTATGCAGTCTGCTCTGGCTTTGAACCTTCTAGAAGATCCAGCCTCCACTTCCCAAGGCCTGGTATTATGGGCATGTGTCACCAAGGCCAGATGTTTTGTGATAATTGCGATCAATAATAGTTACTTATATAATTTGCGATGGTGTTGATGCATAGAGATGACTCTTGTGTGTTGTAGAGATCTATAGGATAACGAGTCTTCATAAAAGTGCCATTTAAATTGCTTATTTGTTTAAGAAACCTACAGATTCAACTCAGATTTTTAGTGAATTGAAGGGCTAGCCCCGTATTTCTCTCATGTTGCATTTCACTCATCTGAGGAACGAGTACCCTTCATACAATTCTCTTGAAGAATGAAAGTTTTGTAACTTCTGTGGAGAATGATTGAAATAAATGCTACCTCTCTAAGCTGAAGAAGAATTAACGTTATTTCGAATGGTTTGGACACTGTGGAATCTTTCTTAGCAACCTGCTTATTGTATTTGTATTTGTTTGCTACTTTTTATCCACATCTCTTTTCCTGCTCGCATTCTCTTCCTTCTTTGTACCCTCTGTCCTGTTCTTTCTCTTAAATTCACTAATCGTGACTCCCTTTACCCTGCTAATTAGCTTATCAGCTTTAACATTGTTGTTTTTGTTGGTTGTAATTAAGAATACATGTTACATTAGTTACAGTTTTACTTCAAGGTAACTGTTTCACCTAATATATAAGGACCTTATACCGTGAATCATACAGTGAAAAAAATCATACAGTGAAGCCTGTGTGTTGCACGTCACACATACACTGTAATTATTTTTGTTGCAAGCAGTCAGCTATAATTTAAATTATTTTAAAGATAAAAAATCTCTTAGAACTGATTTCCTTTTCTTTTCTACCTTTTAAGGAATACCCTATATCACAAGGATGTTTGCTCACAGGCTTCTTGAAACACAGTAACTTCCCAGAGCCTGCATCCTTCATACATGTATGTATTTTCTTCCTGCTTTCCTCTCTGACATTTAATGATAAATATGATTTCATTGTACACAAAAAATGTCCAGAATAATAACACCATATCTCAAATTTGAACCTTCTTACAGACTGTAGGACAAAATAGCCATGGTTCCGATAATTAAAATCCAGATTTTTGGGGAGCTAGTATTTACAGGCTAGATATGATTCCTTCTGTATCACTTGGATTTTCTGTCACTTACATCATTATTAGATATGTCTAACCTTTTCTAACCATTCTTATACATTGAAAGTATAGTTAAATGGTTGGAAAATAAGTGTCATGATTCTGTTTTCTAATTTTTTTTGGTATTTTTATTTTTTGTTTGTTTTATTTTTCCCTTGCCTTGTGTGAATTCCACCCCTCTCCTGGCATGTAATCTATCGTGTGGCCTCAGGTCAAGGCTGAAGGAAAATGGTATGTACAGTTGGAAGAACTCTTTCTGGGTGGTTCTCTTCTTCTCTATTCTTCCCTGGAAACCTGAACTGCCTTTTCCTCCTCCGTTTTCTAGTCTGCCCCCTCCCTGCAGAAGTCCACGTGAGTCACCTGGATTCCCCTGCTGCACTGTTTCCTGGAAGCTCTCACGAGATGGTAAACCAAGGCAGTATTCTCCAGACTTACTTTATTTTGTTGCCTTCGCTGGAATCACTGACCAACGTGGCAATATACTCAGTGTGTGAGAATCTACTCCCTCAGTTCTTTATTTTGCTCTGCCTGATATGTCTGGCACACGGACATGTTCTGAGATACTTGCAGTTAGATGGTGGAGTTGTTTGGGGAGTTGTACAACCATTGTTGCAGAGAGCATGACTATCTTGGGGTGGGGTCATTAAAAGCCTGCCTTTGAGTATTGTAGCCCTACCCTGCTCCTACGTCAGCTCTCTAAATCTTGTATGCTAAAACAATGTGACAAAATATCTCTTATGCCATGGATGTGGCTAATCCAGCCAGTATATCTCCCCCCACACCATGATTTGCTATATATCCTTTATCAATAAGCCAACATAAAATCCCCCTTTTCTTTAATTTACTTCTGTCAGTTATTTTGCATAGTGAAAGAATAGGTAACAAAATCATTTTTTACTTCTAATTTCAGTATTTAATGTAGGAAGATAAACTCAATCTGTGATTCCCCCTTGTATGGAAATAGTGGTCTTTTCTTTCATCCCAGTATGTGAGAACTAATTATGTATACTACTGACAGACCACATCCCAGGGGCACACTGAGAAAAGGAATACACATATACCTTACTAGGTGTTGTAGAAATGCTTTATTTGCTACATAGTATAAATTCAATAACTTCATGTGTCTATAGAGACTTCTTTAGGAGTTAAATTCACACTCTAGGTTGGCCTATCAGGAGGATAAGAGCATGAAGAGCAGTGTATGAGAAGAAAGTATTTTTGTTAAATGTTTTCATGCTGTTGCTTTAAAAAGAAACAAAGAACTTGACCCTGGCATTCAGGAAACAGAAAAGAGGGCTGCTTGGAGAGCAAAGCCAATGATCTGGGAACAGGACAGATGCTCTCTTTGTTTAAGCTGCCACTGGCCTTGCCAAAGCATGAGACCCTCTCACAAATCATGCAAAGTTCATGGTCTTCATGATACAGCCAGTGATTCATGCAGGCAGAGAGGTAGAGAGAAAACTGAGAGAGAGAGAATGCACTTGTGCATGGGTGTGTGCCTAAAGACACAGATTCACACACAGCTGCGAGGCTTGGCCAGGATTTTGTAGCTGCTAAGTCATGTGAAAAGAGAACATAGCTGATATCACACACCACTGAGCCTTGTGGCCTAAGGGAAGTGGACAGTTGCAATTTCCCAGAAGCATTAGGGAAATGTATCACCTATGACAAACAGCTGCTTTGCCCCTGAGACATCTCAAAATCCCACTCATAGGATGTGACTTTCTCCAACCATACCAGAACGTGCCAGAGCTTATTGATCCCCCACTTTAATTACTATAACTCCCCCATCCTCCCATGCATTCAACACAGCTGATTGCTTGCTTTCTCAGTCCCTTCATTGCTTTCTCTTTCTTCCCTTTGCTTTCTTTTTCCCAGTTCTCACCCCTGGTATTTCCTGTTGAGAAGTGTTATCTGCTCAATCAAATCAACTGCTCCATGAAGATAAGGATTCTCTGTGACACATATTGGGAGCCACCACATTTTGACTCTCCCTGATTCTGTGCATCCCCCTTCAATGTCAGGTGCTTCCCTATGTCCCAGAGGACCATCTTCTTTCCTGTATTCTATTTGTGTGTATGGAGGTGATCCTTGCTTGATACCATCATCATCATCATCATCACATAGTTAGGATGCTAGGGTAAAAGCAAAGAAAGTTATGGAGAGCCACAAATAAACATTCTTCTGACTTTCTGCTCTTGTCAGGATCTAAATCAGACAGCAATGATGGGAAAATTCAACTCAAGCTTACTCTTTCAATTCGTTTCTGCTACATGTGCTTTTGAGCCAGATATGGGTTTTATGGGCATAGGTATCAGAGAATCCTTATTAGCTGAGCTTGAGACCATTTCCCTGTCTGCTTCTTGCAGTTACAGTTAAAACAATCCTTGGAAAAGGAGGCAGAATAAAGCACGTGACTTTATGTTTTTATCTAGGTCTGCATAATAAGTAAAAGACATAATTTAGAACTAGGAATTTCATTGGATGAAGATAAGATTGATGATCAATGGACAAGCACACTGGGAAGAAAGCTGCCATGTTTTCAAAACTGGAAAGATAAAGAAAGTCTCACAATTCTACATACACCCACATGCACACACCCACACACACCTATACACACACAGACACACACACACACACAGAGAGAGAGAGAGAGAGAGAGAGAGAGAGAGAGAGAGAGAGAGAGAGAGAGAGAGAGGTTTATGTTTCATGCAGAGAGAATTTGAGTTAGGGTTAAATCGGATGAAAAAATTCTGTCAAGCAACAGCATAATGCAGCATCTGTAGCTAACAATATTATACTGCTAACTAATTTTTAATTAAAGTTTATATTTATAGTAAGTCACTGCACACACACAAGGCACCAAAACTTTGAGCATCATAGACATTTCTATTTAACTGATTGTTGGTGTGAACATGCACAAGTCCAAACACATTAAATTTTACACATTGAATATATGCAGGGCTTTTTACCTTAATAAGCTGATTTTTATGAAGATGTAAATATACATATAGAAGAATATGAAAGTGGTTTTATCTACAAAGAAGTCAGTATATATTTAGAGAAACAATGATATTTTGCATAGTAATAATGAAAAATCTATTGTCTAAAAGCATTAACATATATCACTTTCTTGTAATTTACCTTATTTTATTTGTGAATGAATGAATGTATGCGTGTTTATATATGCATGTGTGTGTATACTTGTGTATATGTTTTATGTGTGTATACATGTGTATATGTGTTTTATTTGTGTGTTTCATGTGTGTGTGTGTTTGTATGTATGCATGTGTGTGCATATATGCACAGAGGTGTATGTGTTAGGTGCTTGTCGAGTCCAAAAGAAGATGTTGCCTCCCTGGAACTGGAATTGCCAGTATTTATGGATATAGGAATTAAATTTCTTTCCTCTGAAAAGAGCAGCCAGTGCTCTTCACAGACAAACCGTCTTTCCATGTCCTGTAAGCTTTGACTCCCCTTGTTATGTAAAATCTAATGGGGGCCATCTTTACTCCAACATTTCTTTTCCTGGTTGGAGTTTGGGAAAGTATCTTCTGTGTATGGCTGGTTGTATAGTGACTACATTAATAACATGTAAAATTTAGTAACATGTAAAGAATGCATACAATGTGAAAAGAAGGTAAAGTAACTTTGGAATGTTCTCTTGATTTCTTACAAAACTGTTTTTGAGATTAGCCTCAGCTGCTCTTCTCAGCTATAATGTAACAACATTTTTTGTTTAAGCTTTTAGCAATCTCTCTGCCAGTACTAACTTCTCAACTCCTTACCCTATCTGTGGTTCAGCAGTGGTAGTATATGTAACTAGATTTCTGTTCTTCAGAAGTTTGTAAGAGTCATTGGTGGTCATCCACGCATCACCTTCAACATGAGAGAGCACGTGACAGATGACGTCACTCTATCGTCATACACAATTGAAGTCACCAATGTTCATACACACCTATGAAAGAAAACAGCTGCAAAGAACACAGCCTCAAGAATCACCGTGTTTTGTCCTGAAGGCAAGAGGCCCACAATTTTCCTTTTCTAAAACCATTAAGTCATGAGCTTATTTCACTTATTGAAGAAAAATAAATCACACCAAAAGTACTGGTATGAATTCATGTAACTTGCAAAATTCTTGAAATTATGTCATCTCTAGTTTAAGTTACTTCTTTCTCTTTTACTTTTTTAAAATTTTGTAACTATATTTATGTACAGAAAACCCAAGTGTACATTTTTAACCCAGTTTAGTGGCGAGTTCTTTAGCCTTTGCCTTTTCCAGCTTGGCAATGCGAGCCACAGACTTAGGACCCAGGACATTGCCTCCCCAGTGGCGGCGGATCTCGTCATATCTGTCATTATAATTGGTCCTAATCGCTTCCACCAGTTTAGCTAGAGCACCCTTGTCTTCCGAGTTAACCTGTGTGAAAGCAACAGTGGTGCATGTCTTCCTGTGGACCAGGCGCCCCAGCCTGGCCTTTCCCTTGATGATGCAGTAAGGCACCCCCATCTTTCGACACAGGGCAGGCAGGAAAACCACCAGCTCAATGGGGTCTACATCATGGGCAATCACCACCAGCTGAGCCTTCTTGTTCTCCACCAAGGTGGTGACTGTATTGACTCCTGCTCGGAGAACGGGTGGTCTCCTAGTTGGGACGTCCCCTTTGCCAGCCGCTTTCTTCTCAGCACGGGCCAGTAGCCTTTGCTTCTTCTCTTGCTTTGTCTCTGGCCTGTACTTGTGAGCAAGCTTAAGCAGCTGAGTAGCTGTTTGCCTGTCCAGGGCCTGGGTGTACTGGTTAATGGCAGGAGGTACTTGGAGCCACTTATAGAGGATGGCTCTTTGCCGCTCCAGCCTGATGTATCGTGGCCACTGAACGAAGCATGTTAGATCTCTTTTGGGCTGGATGTCCTGCCCAATGCCGAAGTTCTTGGGCATTTCTCGAACAAAGGATTGACCACCTTTTTTGGCCTCCTGTTTCTTGACGACAGTGGTGGCCGGGGCCACCTTCTTCCCCTTGACCTTCTTTCCTTTGGACATCTTGCTTGGCTGGAGGTTTTCTCTTTTACAATGAAAGCTAGTACGATGTCTTCATTGGAGATAAGTCTTTAGATACCTTTTATTCTCTTCAAAGAAAAAAAACTTAGTAAAGTCATTTTTCTACTAAAACCTGACTTGATCATTTTAAAAGTAAATTATTAGATATATGAGTTTTTATAAGTGTCCATGAAGGAAATATATTAAGTTGGCCTAATATTGTTTCAGTAAAATCTTGTTTTCATAATCCATTCCTATATTTTCATGTGTATTCTCAACTTAATTTTTTACAAGCATGACATCCACAAATGGGACTACTAACCAAGGTCAAAACAGACTTCTAGGATAACCTTAAATCTAGTTTCTTTTCCTTTAAACTACTTATTTATTTACTGTGGGAAGGGGCCTAGCACAGTGTTCCTGCAATGATCAGAGAACAACACAAAATGGCCGATTCACTCGTTTCTGTACCTGTGCTCTGGGAATTAGATTACCTCATTAGCTTTGCAGCAACAAGTGGTCTTACCCACTGCTCACTCTCACTGTCTTTTCTTGCTTGTCTTAAAAAAAAACTGGAAACAATCTAGATATCTATCAACTGCAGAATAAATAAAGAGACATGCTACAGCCACACAATGAAATATCATTCAGCTAATGAAAACCAAGACATCATGGATTTGGCAGGCATATAAATGAAATTTGAGAATATCATCCTGAGTGAAGCAACCCAGGCCCAAAAGGACATGCATGGTATGGATTCTCTCATAAGTGGATATTATCCATATAACACAGGTACCATGTTACACTCCACAGACCCAAAGAACCTAAACAGGAAGGAAGGCCCAAGTGAGGAAGCTTGAATCTCACTTAGAAGAATGAATAAAATAGTCATAAGAGGTAGATGGAGGGAGGAAAGTGGGAGGGAAGGGGCATGAAGAAGGGAATGGGAGATTCAGGATTAGGTGGGGAGAAAGACAAGAGGGATGGCTAGATGGCCATTAAAATGAATTGAAATCTGCAACTGATGGGGGTGGACAGGTGGGGGCATCTTCAGGATAGGACAAAGATCTGGGATAAGGAAGGTGCCCAAGAATCAATGGGGATAACCTTAGCTATGACTCACTACTTTGAAGATATGGAACCTGAAAAGGCCACCTTCTATATCCAGACAGGAACTCCAGTGGAGCAATAGAGACACCAACCCACAAACAAAACTTTCAACCCAAAATTTATTCTATCTACAAGAAATTCAGGAATGGGGGAGAAAGGGAATGGTCAACCAACAACTATCCCAACTTGAGACCTATCCCATGGGCAAACACCAATTCTTGACAGTATTAATGACACTGCTTGAAGACAGGAGCATGTTGAACTCTGAGAGGCTCCACACAGCAGCTGACTCAGACAGACACAGACACCCACAGCCAAACAGTAGATGGAGCTTAGGGACTCTTATGGAAGAATAGGAGGAAGGATCATGGGACCCAAAGAGATAGGAATTCCACAGGAATAACAACAAAGTCAACCTGGAATCTTGGGGTTCTCAGAGTCTGAACCACAAACCAAACAACAAACATGGGCTACACCTAGACCTCCCTGCTCATATGCACCAGATGTGCAGTTTTACCTTCATGGGGTCCTGAACAACTGGAGCAGGGGCTATCCCAAAAGATGTTGCCTGCCATATCACCCAAATATTATCTTAAAGAATGCTATGAAAGATGTTCTCACTGCATTGTAAAAGCTCATATTCTTTGCCAGAGGGCAGAAACGGTTAGAAATCATGATAAATTCAATGATGAGGGTGTCAGAAAACAAGAGCCTAGCATGGCTGTCCTTTGAGAGGCTCTACCAGAAGCTGACTGAGACAGATACAGATACTGATAGGCAACAATTGGACTGAGGTCAGGGATCCCGATGGAAGAGTTAAGGGAAGGATTAAAGGAGCTGAAGGGGATGGCAACCCTATAGGAAGACCAATAGTATCAACTAATCCAGACCCCTTGGAGACTAAGCCACCAAGAAAAAGGCAAACAGACGCTCATGCGTGGCTCCTGCCACATATGTAGCACAGGACTTGTCTCCACTAGAAAACAAGGATGTGAGAAGGATGTATCTAATCCTGTAGAGACTTGATGCCACAAAAAAATAAGATTCAGGGTGGGTATGAAGTGGGGTTGCGTGGGTGGGTGATAGGGTCTGTGGGGGAGTACCCTCTCCCAGGGCAAAGGGAAGTTGGGTTGGAGCAAAGAACTCTTAGAAGGGGGACTGGGAAGTTGGGCAACACTTGAAATGTAAATAAATAAAAACAATGAGAAATTTTTTGTTCTTACCGATAAAATATTTTACAATGCTATTTTACTCATAACTTCATAATTTTGAAATTTTAATTCTCTTATTTTTATGAATAAAATAATCACAATAATGCATAAGTATTTATAAATTCTTAAGTGTAGGTCCTAAAAGGCACTAAAACATTAACTTAGGTTATTATCATGTAAATACCCACTTGCAAGAATCAACTAACAAAACTCACACTCTTGTCTCAGAAGTCCTATTTATATAGGGAAGTTATGAAGTTATTAATAATCATTGTCTTCTTTTTTCCTCCTTCTCCTCCTCCTTCTCCTCCTTCTTCTTTTTCTTCTTCTAGTCTGTAGGTGAGGCCCATTTACACATCTTGACTCAGCTTTGACTTTCCTTGTTATATAAAATGTAATGTGAGCCACTTTTACCCCAACAGTGCTTTTCCTGGTTGAAAGTTTGGGAAAGTATCTTCTATGTATGGCAGATTGTGTCATGATTAGGCAACTTTTAGTAACATGCTAAGAATTTACCCTGGAGAAACTGTTATAATAATAAAGGATAAAGGGGGTAAAGCCAGTGTAGGAGATAAATGGACAGGCTTTAGTAGTTCTCTACAATCAACATGAAGAATACACATATACACACAAAGACTAGGACAAGGTGACCATTAAAAGGTAATTTTGGCTGCAGAAACAGCTCACTCAAGTGCTTGCCATGAAAGGATGAATTCCTTAGTTCAATCCCCAGAACCGACACAAACACCTGCAAAATAGCACTCTGAAGAGGCAGAGGAAGACAGATCTTGGGAAGTACCTGACAAGCCAGTCTAGGCATATCAGAAAACCCCAGGTTCAGTTTGAAACCGTAGATGTGTTCCGAGCCCCTCTGGGTCCCCTTCGCCTGCGAAAAAGACACGTGAGGCAGTGTTTGGGTGGTTACCACAGCGAGGCTTTATTCTTGTATAAGCAGAAGCGGAAAGACAGAAAGCCCGGAAAAGGCACTGCTTATATACACCCTAGAGTGACATGTTCACTTCTGATTGGCTGTTCACTCATTACCCATAATACGCCCCGGGATGGGCAGTGACTTTGGCGCACTTTTTGCCTTTTGCACCTGCGTAGTTAGTTGTTTACTAGTGGGAGGACAGGATGCCCGCGCCATCTTGTAATGGCGAATGTTGTCACGCTCACGCGGCTCCTAACATAGATGGGCAGTGGTTGAAGAAGACACTTACGTCAATCTCTGGCATGCACATGTATGTGAACATGCACATATATGAACACTACTTCCTTTCCCCCCAAACACAAAGGAGGAAATCTTTGTAAAACTTACAAAGATTTCACATATACATAAAGAAAATAAATGCAAGGAAAATACAATATAGATCAGAACCTAAAACTACAAGGTGAAATTGAGAATTGTAGTTCATTTCTCTCTCTAGAAAACAAAAGAAAACAAAATTTGACAGACATTTTGAGGAAAACATAAGAAGAAGTGGATTGGATCAAACTGTCAATGAAACAGCGAGTATTAACCAAAGCAGAATAAGCTTAAAAATGTTTTTTTTTATTAAAAGTAGAATTTAGTCTTTATTTATATTTATGAGTGTCTGTCTACATATGCCACAATTGTGCAGGTGCCCACAGAGACCAGAAGAAAAAACATCAAATATTCTGCAGTTGGTTTTGAAGGTGTTTTTCAACTGCCTACTGTGGGTATTAAAACTGAACTTGTGTCCTCTGGAAGAACACGATGCACTTCTAACTACTCAATCCTAACCCTCTACCCAGAGTTCTGCAGTGAAATTGCAGTATCAAGGCAAGCTATGGGGAGACTATCACAGGCAGCTCAATGGTGTGCCTTACTATGTCACCACATACGACACAGAGAAAACTAAATGTGTAAGAAATGGAATTCTATGCTCACATAGTATACAGGGTCACCAGATAATTTTAGTATATAATGTGTCTCAAAATGCTAATCTAATCAAATGCCTAGATCATTTTACTTCAATAGGAAATATCCACCCTGTCTTACAAAAGTGAATAGTAGTATGATGTCCAAATATTTACAGATATGAATGTAATATGAAGGTAATAAACCAATGGTTCTTAGTTCTCATTCACAATCACTGAAGTTTTCATATACATGTATTTTATTTAAAATCAAAAAGCCATTAAATACACTTTGCTACTTATATATAGCATGCATTATACTTTATAGGATTGTAAGTGGATTTTAAGTAAACTTTTATATTTCTTTTTAAGACTTTATTTTTACGTGGATTAATGCCTTTATCTGCATGTATGTCTAATAACCACATGCATGCCATAAAAGGGCATCACATCTTCTGGAAGTGGTGTTACAGATGGTTGTGAGTCATCCTGTGGATTCTGGAATTGAACCAGGATCCTCTGCAAGAACAACACGTCTTCCAAAGTGCTGGGTCATCTCTGCAATCCCCTTTACTGTTGGTGTTGATGATAATTTTTTGGGGGGGATTGTTTCAGTTTTTGTTTGGTTTTGTTTTGCTTTGCTTTTGTTTTTATTTCGAGACAGTTTCTCTGTGTACTTATAGCCCTGAACTCACTTTGTAGACCACAAAAATCTGTCTGCCTCTGTTTCCCGAGTTCTGGGATTAAATGCTTATGCCACTATGCCCAGCTCACAACCCCAACTTTAATAATTATTTAAAAGTATGTTGTGAAACTCTGCTTCTTCTGTAAAATGAAATGAATAGCAATCCCTGTTCTAATCTGATGACTTCAGAAGTAAATGAGCTAACACGTATAAACCATTCCAAAACCATCTTCCACAGTGTTACTTCTTATAAAACATTAAGTATTATTAGGACATTAAAAGTGGGTCTGAAGAGATGGCTCAGGACATGAATGCCTGCTGTAGAAACATGAAGACCTGAGCTGAAACCCCAACATCCATGTAATAAGCTGAGTGTGGCCATTTCTGGGCCTGTTAGCCTAGTTTTGTGGAGGATGGAGACTGGAGAATCAATGGGGTTTGCTGGCTATATGTATGTCTTCAACCTTGATAAGCAAGCATGTCATCTGAGAGGAGCAAGGCAGAAGGCATAAAAGAAAACACTCAGCATTCTCCTCTGCCTTGTTTGTAGTCATAACACACACACACACACACACACACACGCACGCACACACACGCACGCACACACGCACGCATGCACACATACACGTGAGACACACAGAGAGAAAGAGAGAGGGAGAGGGGGAGAAATAGATGTGTCTCTATTTTCAAGGATACTGCTGAAAAACAAAAATAAAATAATTAAATAGATTTCCTATTCTTTTTTGCTTTTTGGCTTGCTTCCTTAATTCACTCAGACACTTGATTTCTTTTGCAAGTGTGTGTGTGTGTGTGTGTGTGTGTGTGTGTGTGTCTGAGTGTTTGTGTACCTGTGTTTGTAAGCACACATACCAAAGGACAGTGGTCGTTGAGCTGGTTCTTCCTCCCTACATTGTGGGCCCAGGATTCCTCTAGGATTGTCAGGTTTGCTGACAAACACTTTCACTGCTGAGCTACCCCACTAGCTCACTTTAATGTATACGAGAAATATAATTAGAATGGCTGAATACTGGTTGCTTATATAGCACAGGGTTGTGTTATGCACAGCACTGGGCAGAGTTATTTTTAAGTTAAAACTTTTTCACTATACCATTCACTTTAAAACACATAGAGGTAAAGTCACTTTCTTGATGATTTGCTCCTGGTGTGGTGGATTTCTTGACTGTGAAAATAGAAGACACTGAGGAAACACCTATGAGATGTCTGATTATGCAGAATTACACAGGTTCTTAATGGCCTATCTCACTAACTGACCACTCACTTTGATAAGACCTTTTCCACCTATGTAGAGAGACCAGATTAGTGGAATTTGTATGCCATAATTGGTTTTCTTTTTTATTTCAGCCATCAAAATACTGTCTGGAAGTAATGAAAATATTTGCTCATTTCAGTCAGCATATTTTGTTATATTTGTGAGTTGAGATTACCCAACAGGTCTGTAAGATCTTAGAAATTTTTCTGAGAAAGATGTAGAGTCTCATGACTGTCAGTTTGCAAATTCTGCTGAAACCTGGCTTGGGGTTTCTAGTTTATCAATATGTCACTCAGCCATTTCTACACCTGACTTGGAAGTGACAGTGATCACTCTCTGATGATTCATTTTATAGTAGAGGAGGGGACTGTAGAACAGACCTTAGTATGAGAATGACTGAGGTAGATATTGTCTCTATCTCTCACAGAATTATCTACAAGTCAAATGAATCATCTAAGATCTAGTATTTCCCTTTTAAATTACTGGTGCAGATACAAATAACACATGCTATGTAATTGTATCATGATGACTGCATAAAATAAATATGTACAAGCACATTGGAAACTGCTAAGTAAAATATCTTGTACTTGAATTTATAGCAGGCTGGGAAGCAATGCTAATTACTATTGTGCTAATGGGGTAGGTAAGACTTTTAAATGTTATAAATAATAATATCACTCACGAAGCAGTATTACCCCTGAAACATTTAGTATGTTGTCTGTTCTGAGACCATATAAAGTACCTTTGAGGTTGATTTTTGAAACTTTTAGCAAACTTGTTTCAGTTATCAATGTCATATGCTTTGATTGCCTACAATAATTCTTTCCAGGAATTGTGTGTTGGGAACCATCTAATGATTCTTGTGTTATAAAGAAAGCTTAGAAAATAAAATTAAGCATACCTGTGTTTGTTATTGTCATGTTTCCATGTGCACCTTAATAAAATGTATCTTTGAAAATAGCAGCTTATAGACAGTATTTGTGGAGATAAAATAAACTATGTCAGTAACATTAATCTGGATGTACTCTAAGAGAAGATCTGGTACAAGAAATTTAAAAGATAATATGAATAAAGTTTAGTCAAAAAAAATCACAGCATGCTGCTCCCCTGGTCCAGGAAGAGAAGGGAAATTCACTGCTGTTATGTAAACTATATCTTAGATTTTTTTTTTTCCTGAAGGATAGCCTGGCTTTTGCTGCAAAGCCCTTCAAATCAAACTTTAACTATTTACAACCCCCCTTCTTGCAATAGAAATCACAACTATTTTCCTGGGGGTAGGAGAGAAGGGTTCTACTATAAAAGCTATCTTCAAAATGAACGTTTTATTTACGCTACTTTTCTCGAGCCAAGGAAAGGTTGGAAGTGTTGAAAAGTATTCAGGACTTTGTGCCATCTGCCCTGATTTCATATGTTGCCTCATATGAGTTGGAACAAAGGGGTGGGCTGGTTGGAATTAAAGAATGTATACATATATATATATATATATAAAGAAAGTGGTGATCAAAAGCTGCTGATAAGAGAAGCCAGTGTGCTCCCGGGTGATGTGTGTATTCAACTCCAGGCTGACTCCTCTTATGCTAATACAGCCAATTTCCTCTTTTATTTCATTTCTGGAGCCTGAATCTACGATCTCTGATAAGGTTCCCAAGGATACCGCCTTCACTCACAAACGGGGAGGTGGAAGGGGGAGTTCGTGATGGAGATGTGTAACTCTGAGAGAGCACTACAGGATGAATAATTTAAAACTCCGCCCGGAGATTTGAGGCAAAATGCAGAGATAAGAGACACCAGAGGGTGTTCTCTGTTTATTCAGAGCTTCATCTTCCAATGACAGATGACCTCCAAGGTCAAGGGCATGATGGGAAATAGAACTGACAGTGGGAAAGGTAGTTGCAATCCACAAGAAAGTAATGATTTACTTTGTGTCAAATGGCACATTGATCTTTTTTTTTCTTTCTTTTTATTATTTTTTTTTATTTTTTATTTTTTCTTTAACTGCTCCTTTCTGTGTGTGGTTCTTCCTCAATGGAAATCCTGCGATGGGGGCAAGTTTGCATAAGCCATAATCTATTTCCACGATTGTGAATTTCCCATAAGCTATTTCTTAGCAACTTGATCTTGGCATTTTTTTAATAATACTTTTCTCAAGGAAATGAAGGTCAGAATTCATTGTGACTGAGCACAGGAAGTGTGCATGACTTCAGACCTCAAGGTATCTGGTTGAAAGGCACAGAGGTCTTCAGTTTCTCTAAGCAAAGGCTTTGTGAGGCTGCTTCAGCTTCTGTCTTTAAAACTGCAGAGAGAGTGCTCTGCAATTGCCCCCACTTACAGTTTTCTGGAACTTTCTCTAATCCCTTTTACAGCAAAACACGAAATTACATACATTTATCCTAACCAAATCTTTGTATTTTCTCTAGTTGGCTCTCTCAGTGCCGGAACACAGTAACCCTTTGCCTCAGAGAATTCGAAGCCCTTGTCCTGCCTAGAAGAGTGCTGTTAGTTTTAGGAACTTACAAATTCTGACAGTAAGGCATACACCCAGGATAGCTTTGGTTCCCATGATCAAAACCGTCTGCCCAGTCGATCCTATTTGTTTCAATAGAATATAAGCATGACCTCTGCAGAGAGAGAGGGGGCTAATGTCAGTGCTTCTCAAGGCTGGTTTACATTTCCCTCATCGTCTTAAACTGCTGTTTCTGCTTTTCCTCCGTCTGAATGTTAACCCTGTTTTCATTCCTGAGCAATCATACCTTTTATCTTTCTTTAGATAAACATGAAAACATACGAAGGTCACTGCCGGGTGAGAGGTAAGATGTGCGTGACTGCCACCCAGCCTTGCCCGCTGCGTTTCCCCCTCCCTCTCTTCCTTGACAAATACTTCTTGCCAGTTTCAGTGGACTGAGACGCTGTGGAGGATGATTCACAGCCTTGCCATTCTGAGTGCCCGTACAGGTTGTTGGTCTATGGGCCCGGCTCCCTTGGCGCCAGCCTGCTTGGGTTTTAGCACACATTTGCACGCTGTGTTCCTTCTTCCTCCCCCACCCAACGTTCTCATGTTTGTATTTGCAGTTTGTCAAAGAAAATGCATGGTACCCTGCTTTATTCCTTGCAGGGTACATAGGTCCACATTTTGTCCAGATTTGGTCTTTCCTTTGCTCATGATTTTTTTTCTCTTCTGAGTAGAAAGAGGAAAATGAAAGACGGATGATGGAGAGAATAGAGGGAGGAAGAAAGATAGAGAAGGGAGAGAGAGAGGAAGAGAGGGAGGGAGGGATAAAGGGAGGGAGGGCAGGAGAGAAGGAGAGGAAGGAAGGGAAGTAGGGAGGGAGGGTAGGAGAGAAGGAGAGGAAGGAAGAGAATGAGTGAGTGAGTGAGGGAGGCAGGGAGGGGAAGGATAGGAAGGGAGGGAAAAGGAAGGAGGGAGACAGAGAATCAATATATGAAATCTAAAGCTGGTAGATAAAAAAAATACCCTAGATAGTGGCTGTTAAAATAAAATAAAATATTAACTTTAAGGTAGTAATGATACATAATATTATTACAATGTTCTTTAAAAACTTAGAAATCAGACAGTTTGATTCTGTTTCCAAAACAATGCACTGAACTTCTGATTGACTGCTACTGAGAACAGTGACTAATGCAATAGAAGTTGCCCACTCCATAAAGGCTCCACTTTGTTTTACATGGCTATGGATTTCCTTATCATACGGTTGGTATCAATGAAAACTGTACATGTTTGATTAGATGGTGTTTACTAACTCATGCTTTTAAAACGTAAAGTTTAATATCAGAATAGGTTGAATATTGCATATAGCAGTAACAAGAATATTGCTTACTTAGAAAGAAAATTTGATATTTAAATTGCTTTCCATTCCAAGGACTTCTCTTCCTTTTTCTCCAAAACTTTTATTGCATATACTTATATTTTGATGCTTTCTTTCTCTCCCCAACATTTCCAGGTAATTTTTGTTGATGTAAAAAAGAAATCAACTGCCAGTCATCACTTGTAGAAATCTATAAACAGGGCCAAATCTATCCATGTTCTTTGATCTTAAAAATCCCCAAAATTCAAATTCTTTTTGCCTAGAAATATGTTAGCTGTCATATTGAAAAGTTAAGTTCAAGATATAAATTTTACCCAGATCAAATCTTTCTGTTGTCACTATTTAGGCACAGAGAGTTTAACTTCTAAAGTATTAAGCTCAAATTTTTAAAATTGTTTCTTACACTACAAAAAAAATCAATATTGCTTATGACTGTAGAACAACCATGTATGAAGAAAAAAGATGCATAGTCACATTGTTAATTAATTAATACTGTAATTTACTATAGGAACTCTCAATTAAAATAATTCAGTGATAAAAAATGAAATCAAATGATATTGATGTGTTATAAGATCCTCCTATAGGAAAGCACTGGATGACCTCTGCATGGATTAACTCAATTTAGAAAGATGAATTAGAATGTTGAACATCTAGAGAAAACAAAATATGTGGCCATCATTTGAAATTTCTGGTGCCTTGGGTTGACTTCCCTAGTCATCTAGGCTGGTTACAGAAAGGATCGAGAACTAACTCCTTCCCTTCCTAACACAAACATTGAGGATGGGAACTGTGGGCAGATTGATTCTCTTGAAGACCTTTCTTTCTACTCCAGAGTCTCTTTGAAAATGGAGAAGGATGTAATTTCTTATACCGACTTAGTGTTTAAAGAACTTTTCTTGCAATGTATATTCAGAGTCCACTGGATGTGGTTTTCTATGTGTGACTCCAATCCTTACTTCCTCTTCTTCTATCTCAAGTGGTTGATTTCAGAAGCAGTAAAGGCAGGACTATCACAGTGTGTATTCCCTTGTAGAAGAACACGAAAATGCCCTACAGAGCCTGTGAATTTTTTGTGGTACACTTTTGATAAAAGTTAATTTAAAATAATTGGAAACAAAACAAGTAAGCATACATGGGACCAATATTCTTTATTGGACATATGTATCTATTTACACATATACACCTCTGAGTTCTGACAACACAATGCCATACTTCAGACTTGGGTTTAGGCTTTCTTGGAATTGCAGCTTAATGAACAGATGATTCTTGGCTCCTAAGAAATGTAAAAATTGTAAGAATTGGATGACAGGAAGAGTCTCATGAAAAGAAATCTTCTGAGGCTGGAGAGATGGGATGGCTCAGTGGTTAAAGAACACTCTTCCAGAGGACCTGGGTTCAATTCCCATCCCCCCACGTGGGGGCTTAAAAATATCTATACCTCTAGTCCTAGGGAACCCAACACATACCTGGTGTATAGACACACATGTAGACAGAACACCTATTATATAAATAAAGGTAAGAAAAGAAAGAAGATCTTCTGGCTAAGATATGGCTGAAATAATCTGACTATGAGAATAGTTGCAGTAAATTGTTTAGTTAGCAAATTCAGGAGACCTTCATTCCTCTTGCCACCCTCCCATAAAAGTCAGCAAGCTTGAGTATGACACTCTGTTTTTAATTAATTAATTAATTAATTCAGGTAAAAACACAAGTCTGAAGGTGTTTTCCTGTTTAAGACTACAACTTAGTGTTTGTTTCATAATCAGTAAATGAATTTGATCTTAGAGTTTATGATTCAAAGCCATTCTCTCTATACTTCAGTACTGTGACAATAGCTTATCTCTTGAAAATTTTGCAGTTCATTATTGATATTAATGTATATCAATGTTGAGTTATACATTGGTATTGCAAGGTAATAGTGCATATAATTTTATGAAGTGAACTACACAAAATTTAACATTGAACTGATAGCCTAATTTCTTGATACAGTCTATGAAAATATTTTCTATAACTTTATTCTTCTTAAACGACATCTATTTTTTACATGTACTTGTATGGTCCATGCTAGTTAAAGTAATCTGGTTAAAGTCACTTAATCTTAAAAATAATATAAAATATTAAAGTATTTTATTTTGATTCTTACTTTTAGCTTATGTCCACTCAGTTCAACATTTGTATTTATCTCTTAATTCTTCCTTGGTATAGAAAAAATGTAATTTTATTTCAGATAATAATTTTCTTTCTGATTTGACTAACTTAATTTAACTATTATTTTTTGTAATAAGCACCCATAAAGCAAAGAGATTGCACATATTTCATAGTTCCATTGCCCCAAATCCTCAAAATAACTTAACTTACTCCAAATGCAAAAAATCTATACCACATCTTTTCAGAATGAAGTTTTTGTAATTTAAGTCAAGTTATTAACTAAAACAATGGTTTAGCCTTCATTGAAGAGATGTTTCCAATCTTATTCTTTCCCCTCATATTTGGAAAACTAGACTTTTAGATAAATGTTTTTAATCGGCCTTTAAAATCAAAAGCAGGTATGTATGATTTAAGTATTTTTGAATAATACAAAATCTTGTTTCTTCTTAGTTGTGAGTAAGCAAATAGAGTGAGGCTCTTAGCTGAGCAATGATCTTAGTAGAACTTAATTCTATCTGTTATATATTCTTAACTATGTGAGTCTTATGACTGTCATTAATATTACATTATTCCAGTAGAAAATACCCTGATTGGGGAAGGTTTGCAATGGGGGCAGTGGTTTTGAGGTTTTTTTCAATTAGTAAGTAAAAAGACATGACTCTCATATGTCTTCTGTGATCAGTACTCATGTTTAGCCTTCTGACTCAATCAATCTTACCTGTCCTTCACATTCCTATGTCTTAACACTGTGCAGGTTTTTACACATAGATACCAAACATTTAAACAATGTACTTGCTAATGGTGGAACTTGCAAAGGCTTACAAATTGCTGGTTTTCTTGTTTGCTGCAAAAACAGTTATAAGACTTGCAAAAGTTGTAAACACAGTATGGAATTCACTGATGATGTCAATATTACTAGTTTCTAAACTATTTTAATACATCTTCAAACCTATCCTTCATAAAGAGCAGGAAGTGATTTGTAAATCTTGTCCTGGTGTTTGTCTTAAGGGATTCAAGGTATCGCTAAAATGAATTTCTAAGCTTTTAGAAGTTGAATGTCTGTAAATATGGCCAATTCTGAAACAGAAAATACTATTGTGGAGGTCCATTTATGGAATGGTCATAATATTGGCCTGAAAATTTGCAAGTGAATTCATATAACAACTATTTTAACAAAATAAAACCATTTGATAATGTCTTTTAAACGATCTATAATTTAGCTGTGGAAACTTAAGTCTTAAAACTTTTCCAGGAACAAAAAACTTGAAAGTTTCAAGTGATGTATTTATGAATAATAAAGCTAAAAGTGAAAATACCAAACCATGTCATAAAACAATTGCTTTCTCAGTAAAATTACAAACTAAAATATTTTTTTTCAGGACTGAAATTTACCACAGTGACCAAAACTATTTTCTTGGTTTCTAAACGTTCATAAATATAAAAGAAATTAACATTACGGTATTGAATTCAACATAAAAATATAGAATTTATTGAGAGACACCTCTGCCTATGCTTTCACAGCACAGCTAAAGCAATGCTATTTTATTTAATGTGTTTTCTTTTAGAAAAGACAGCCAACATCAAGCTGTATGCTTACGCAAATAATACATAGGAGCAAGAAGTCAATAAAGCAATGAAATGAGAACATTCAAAGGACACTCTGTGAGTTTCTAATTCAGGATACTTTTAAATTTTAGTGGCCATAAGACATGGTCATGGCATAAAATGCTTCATATTAAAAAGAACACTAATAACAAGAGAGTGTTAGCCAATATTACTTTCATACTCTTTCCCTTTACAGTGATTTTTTTTCACACACCAATGCCTTATTGAGTCTGTGTCATATCCTGTCTAACTGCAGGATACATTTATTTTTATTTGGTGCCTCAGAATGCAAGACTGACAGTCAGATTTCACAGAGAAGATATGGACTCATAACAAAGGGCTTAAAATTAGGGTGTCTCTACCCCTATCTGGGTCTCAATTACAGATGACACTCTGTTTTCAGAACAAAATTGTCTTTTCTGTAATTTGATTTCGCAACAGGTTTAGAGGTTTGAAATTTTTAAAGTTCATCCGATAAAGTAACTTCTTGTGAATGGAACTTCAGAGATGAAGAGACAGATAAAGTAGCCAGGGCAATATCAATATAGAGCGGGTACAAATGGTACAGATATCAGTATGAAGCTGGAGAAGGGACAAGGAGCTCTTTCCAACTCTCACTCGCTCACATGCCCTTCATTTTGCTTTATAATTGTCACGTCTGCTTAGTTCTATGGTGATATAGTCTCTGTTTCAGAAAAAATACGCCAAGATTTTTTTTTCTGGTGAGGATCAATCACATTTTGTCACATTAGAAGATGGAGAATGAAAGAAAATAGGAGGGCAGAGTGCTGCAGTAGTTAGGCACTAATTGTACCTTCAACCCCTGGCCTTCGGGTAGGTCAG
This sequence comes from Arvicanthis niloticus, assembly GCF_011762505.2. Classification (NCBI taxonomy): domain Eukaryota; kingdom Metazoa; phylum Chordata; class Mammalia; order Rodentia; family Muridae; genus Arvicanthis; species Arvicanthis niloticus. Next base: position 58,472,380 of record NC_047665.1, on the reverse strand, counting down.
GGAAGAACAAAGTGGACATGGGCTGAGTGAAGGTCGCTGAAGAGCTAGAATGTGTGATCTCGTTCTCTGTCAGTAGATGGCTGATGGTTGATAGAAAGTCACAGAAAGAGAGGCTCACTCAATAAAGTGCTCCTCTAAGCTTTTAATCTAGCGTACAGCCATCAGGACTCTTGGAATTATGTGCTCAGCTTGGCACTGTGAATATATCAAACTGGCCCGTTAAGGAGAAGAGCAACACATGCAGTCATACTGAATCTTCATTCTGGTTTTCCTCCCCTCTAAACTAAATAATGTCTCTCCTTTATAAATAGCAGATACTGAATTTAAGTACTACTGTGCATCTTAGGACTTCTTGATGTGGTCTAAGAAGTTTGAGTTAAAAAAAATAAAACTCTAACTGGAAATTATTGTTAACAGAGGTTGCTGTCTTCAGGTTTAAACAGTGCTATAGAGCATCAAGGTGTGCTGTGTTTATAACTGTGTCATTATTACAGTTTCACAGAGTCCTTGAAAGAAGGGGAAGCTACTATTAAATAGAAGAATTGGAGGATTAAGTGAGTTGGGTAGGTTTTTTTCAAGAAGTGTTTGTCCCTCTTACACCACGCATAATTTATGTGTGTTTCTGGACAAACAGTCTTCAGTCTTTCTCTGTTTTCTTTCTTATTTTATCTTCTATTCTCTCCAGGATCCCTAAAGGGATATCTTGAACAACATCTTTAATTATTTAATTAGTTAACCTCCTTTGTTCCTTCGATTTACAGATACATTTGTCCAAGAAAACATGAAATTACATAGTTCATAATTTCTGTGCTTTATGAAGAGCAGACACTGGGTTTAAGCACCAGCATGGATCCTAGCTCCTCTGGATGATTGTGTACACTTAATGTGGTCCAAGATCTTTGAAATTAAAAAAAAAAACAACCTCAAATTAGAAATTACTGTTATCAGAAGTTGTCTTTCTCATGTACTGATGAATGTAGAGTTGAAGGGCTATACTCAGACTCCAGAAGCACCAAAGCTCTATTTCAATGTGTAAGTCAGGCTTAGGATAAATAATATATGTAAATAAAAATAAAAACTTTGCACTTCGAAATTTTTAGAAACAAAGACATGCACTTGATATTAAATTTAGAAAAAGACAGAGATAGATAGATAGATAGATAGATAGATAGATAGATAGATAGATGCCATTGAACTTTGTAAAAGAATTGTAACTCACCTGATTTTGGGGGGGGGATTATTATCCAGATGCCTGAATCACCTGTCCTTTACCTTCTTTGCCTCCTAAAATCGTGATTCTACACCTGTTCTGGTCAGTTTATGTTCTTATTCATATAATCCCTTTGGCTTTCTATGTTTTTGTTTTATTTTGCCACTCATTTATGCTGCAATTCAATACAAATCCATCTCCTCTGACTGATGTCTCTGTTCCCAGATACAGCTCCTAGGAAAGTCTTTTAGCTTTGCATTCCTATGGTGCTGGTGTCACTTACATAATATTGTTGACTGAGTCCACCCATATCTGAAACAAGCATGTACTGTCTTTCCCACAGTATTCTCTGCTTTCCAGCAATCCAGACTTTCTGACTCCCCTACTCTCCCTCTCTCAATCCTTCCCTCCTTTCTCTCTCCTTCCCTCCATCTCTCCCTTCCTCCCTCCCTCTCTGCTTCCATACCTCTTTCTTTCCCTTCTTCCCTCCCTCCTTCCATGCCTGCCTCCCTTCTTGCCTCCATGCCTAATTCTCTCTCCCTGCCTCCCTTTCTCCCTCTCTTCCTTACTCTCCTCCCTCCCTCCCTCCCTCCCTCCCTGCCTCCCTCCCTCCCTCCCTCCCTCCCTTTGTCTCTCCCTCCCTTTGTCTCTCCCTTTCTTCTTTCCACTTTCTCTTCTGCATCTTTTCCTCCCTCTCTGTCTCTTCTTATCTCCCCCATACTCTTACTCTTTCTCCTTCTCCTTCTGCATTCCTCATTTTATTCCTGAAGACTTGGGTCCTCTTCACGGCTAGAGAAAATAGCAAATAATTAATGGATGGATATGCATGCAAATAAACAAAACAGTAAGGAATAACTGGACTTAAGGGTATCTGCAAACAGAAGAATATGTAAAGAACTTAGTCTATGTAGGATTTGTGAGTGTTGTTAATTATCTCAGCACTGACTGGGTTGCATTAGGATGAGAAAGCTGGGATGTGTTAGCATCTAGTAAAAGGTTGTTTCCTAATTCAATATGCACAACAGCAAACAAGCAAGGGGGCTGCTTAATTTGTGATGAAGTATTGAAAGGGACATTAATGGATGTCTGAAGATAGGGAAAGCCTGGTTTATGAAGTCAAAAAAAAAAAAAAAACCCTCTTTGTTTACTTGTAGATGGTCATTTCTGTGGGGGAAGGAATGTGGACAGGATGATGTTTCTACTTGCACAAAAGAATTAAAGTAAAAATAAAATAATAAATTCTAGCCAAATATAAACATTTGCCTCTTCTTATTTTCACAATTAATTTTTAGTTGAAAAATGTGTGAAAATTACTTCTATTTTTGACTCTCTGCGTAACACCATAAAGGCATGTCTCTTCTGTCAAAGCAAACTATATTATAGATGTAAGTGACCGCTAACTGGAAGAGGCATGTGTTAACCACGAGAATAGCAATATTACTAAGAACGTCAACCCACTTCAAGAGTATCCTCAAATATGCATCTGTTAGCATCTCATTATCAGGTACTCTGCAAAGGCAGTTTTGAAGCCGTGATCCCCAGCTCATAATTACTGTAAAACCCAACATGGAAAAGCTTCCAGTAAGGCTGGGAAGATAGCTCAGTTGCTCTAAAGTGCTTAACATGCAAACATGAGGCCCTGGTTTTAATGCATGTACTTGCTTATAAAATCCTTCCTGGGAAGGTGGAGACAGATGGATCCCTGAGGCTTGTGTAATAGTCAGCTAAGCCTTGTTGGTGAGTCTAGGCCAAAGAAAGTCTCTATCATAAAAAATAATAGTTACATTAACTTTATTTCTGAAGAATTCATAACAGTGTTTAGATTCATGTAGAACATTTTCTTCTTTAAGTTGACCAAACTCATTTCTAAGTGAAGCTCAATATCTCCTCAATGAAGACAGTCAAGACCTTCCTATCTTTTCCCAAAACTCTGTTGTCATTAATAGTTAATTTTATCTGCACAGAATAGATTTAATGTCAAACTATTTATGAAAGCTTATTAGGGTTTGGAAGACATGAAGACAATTCTAGTTTTTATTAAAAATTAAATTAAATATTACAAAATATTCATTTTAATTATTAGTCAAGGAAAAAAGTCTACAATCCTTAGAACTTAATGACCAAAAGCATAATTTCCCAGAGTTACACCAGTTCTTCGTCTTAGTTCACATGCTATGATCTCTTATTTTGTTCCAGATGGTGTTAAAAAAAATTAAAAAGGCAGACTGGGAATAAGCCATATCAGTAAATAGATACCATGGATATCTGCAGATAAAAAACAATCACGGATATTAAATTCATTAAAGTAGATCAAAGCGAATCAAAGTAAAAAGGGATCAAGAAAAACAATATTTCTAAGGACAAATAAGTTCAGAGTGAGTCATTTTAACCTCAGATGGAGATGACTGGGCAGCTCCACGATAGAAACTTCAACTTTTCCAAAACTCCCAGAAATTTGTATCAGATATTTCTACATAAAACTTAGCTGGTTTTGGTGTTGCTTGTTTCCCGTAACAGGCACACACACACACACACACACACACACACACACATACACACACACACACACACCACATACACAACAGATACATACCACATATATATCACATAAACACACATGTATACACACATACCACATATACATACACATACCACATACACACATACCACATACACACACATACCACATACACATCACATATACCTACATGCACACATACATACCAAATAACCACACATACAGAGATATACACACATACATACTCAGACTCAATATTGTCAAAGTGCTGAGCATAAGGGACCATTCTGTGCTTAACTCCAAAAGGAACATCTCTCTGTCACTCTTTCCACTACTCAGAGGACACAGAAAGGAACCAGAAATGCTACAACAGTGGGTAGTGGGGGAGATCAAACTGTCTTCTAGATATGACTATGACATGGCTAGTACAGTCTTGAACACACAGCAGCGTTGGCTAGCTACCTTAGACCAAACAAACAAAACAATGCAGAAACCAGAGAGCAGAAGGACATGTTGTGAAGTGTGAAGAGTCACCAGGAGAGAGAGGGAGATATGAAAGGGAAACAGGTAAGTATAACCACAATACATTATGATGATACATGTGTGTTCATATACAAAATTGTCAATTAAAAATTTTTAAAATGAAAAAAAAATACCCAATTACATCAATTCCAATTGGTATTAGTAGTTACTAGAGTGACTATTGTTGGTGAGTAACTCAATGTATAAACATGTAGCAAATGGCCAAGAGAAGTTATGTGGAAAAAGAACAGTGTGAGAGACATGATGTCTTGAGTTGGATCTGTGCCTACATGGTGATTCTCTAACTGCCTTTTCTATGTTTTGTTCTCTAAGCAGAGTCCCTCCAACACCTGGTGCTGTGACCTTGTGGTTGTTAATCTGTTCTGTGGGAACCATATTCATTGCCTTTATAGATCTCTCATGTGCATTACAGCTTTCCATTTGGTTGGATTTTGGCTTCCTAATGAGGCTAAGAGTGAACTATAGTCTCTATGCTTTGTGGTCAGAGAGGAGCAGACATGCCACTCTGTGCCGTGCATTTGAGTGGCTGGTCGAAGCATGTCAGGCAACAGTTGTCTTTTAGATACAACCAATATATTGTTCTGAGAAATTAATTTAGAGTTCATTCTTTTTATTATTTCTCTCATCTAAGCACAAAGCACATCTCTTTGTACCAAATGAAGTTATTGATATTGTCAGTGTTCAGTGTAGAGATGAAAATAATTAGGGTGAGTTCAATGGTTAATTATATCATAACTTTTGTCCTAAGATGTAGCTATAGACAAATCTAAACTATCTTCAATTACTTACCTGACCTACATATCAGTAATTTAAAAGGTTTTACTTTCAGAAATGGGAGGTAGCTCAGTTGAAAGAGGGCTTGTCTTGCATGCTTGAGGGTCTGAGTTAAACATTGAGTATCTCATAAAACTTTGAGGGCACATGCTTGTAATCCCAGCATTTTATAGGAGAAGACAGGAAGATTAGAAGTTCAAGGCCAAGACCTTGTCTTGAAAAAAAATTCCTTAATCTGTCTACATTGTGGTTTTCATGTGCATGCTTTATTAAATTTTGCTATTGTTATTTTTTCTCCAGCTCACTTATTGATAATCAAAAACTTGGAAAGATACACATAAAGAACGGACAGGTTGGGCTGGAGAGATGGCTCAGCGGTTAAGAGCACTCACTGACTCACTGACTGCTCTTCCAAAGGTCCTGAGTTCTATTCCCAGCAACCACATGATGACTCACAACCATCTGTAATGGGATCTGATGCCTTCTTCTTGTGTGCTTGAAGACAGTTATAGTGTACTCATATAAATAAAATAAATCTTTAAAAAAACAAAAAAGAATGGACAAGACAAGATTGAAACTAAGTTTTATTTTATTCAGGTTTAAGGTTAACAACCAACCCCTCTGCCATAGATTGAATGGTGATATTAAAAAAAAAAAACCTCACAGAAATGCCAAAATGAGTTACTTTTGCATAAACACTATGTTTTAGCTTGAAGGAACAAATCCCACTTTCTCCCTTCTCCTCACTGTACTATTGTTTCATAGTACATGTGAGCTACACCTCCTTCTTTCTCTGTTTCCTTCTGTATTGCCTGCCCAGGTTTCCTGAAAGGTATTTCGCTATGTGATGCCTTTTTGTTTAGCTGGCAACATCTATTGGCATTTAGACATGCTGAAAATGATGGTGGATCCAGCAATGGAAGATTGTTTGGTAGTGTAAAGACTACAACTTCTGATAGTTAATACTTGTGTTTGCAGATAGATAGAGTCTTAAGTCCTTATGCCTTTCTTCATGTACTTATAATGTCTATAATGTCTCCAATGATCAGTATTAATTTGTTATTTATACTTTTCGACAAGATCTGGGTATTGAATTCAGATCCTCGGGTTTGATAGCAAGAGCCCATACCTGTCCAGACATCTTGCTGGCTATACAGTTGGTTTTATCATTCCTTTATATGGGTCTGTCTCTAGTAGATATTATGAACCATTGTGCCAAAGAATTGCTTGAGTCTTTCTCTTATCACTGTATCCACAATGCCTAATGCAGCTTGTAATGCTTCTTGACTTTTCAATTACTATTAATTAAGTAAGCAATGTGTGAATGAATAAACACATGAATAACTTTTAGATGTTCAAGAGGTTTTTTGAATGAGTTGGAAAAAATTGTATAACATTTTACTTTTTAATATTGTTATGGAATAATTATCTTTATTTGTCACATCATGGAAATATGTACTACAGGAATTAATCATCCGTTTAAATGGACTAACTAATGACAACATTTTAGAGAGAAATAACATGAAGTATCTTTTACTGGTCTAAGACAGCTTTGGTAAGCTCATGCTGGTGAATGTAACTGGTTTCTACCTATAGTCATCTCTCTATCACCTATTGAGAGACTAGTGGACACAGTAAAGGAGGCAGAGTTGTATTTCTTAGATATTCAATTTATCTACTCAGTAAGGAGTGTCATGATGTTCTTTCTTGGTTGGCATGACATGGGCAAACATGTATGGAAAGATTATTGCTTGATTAATTAGAACTCCCACCTTAGAAGAAATCTGTTTTATCATGCAGCCATGACACGGAGGTACAGAGGAAGGTTGCCATACATTGAGAAAATCAGGGGATGAAGATAGAAAAGTCTCAGAGATCTGGTGACACCAAGTAACTGTTGAACAGACTTTTGACTCTGGCTTTCACATTTCTTGTCTTTGACACAATATAACTCTTTCTCTGAATATTACTGATCCCGAATTTTGTGTAATTAGATAAAGGAACAACCAACATGATCAGCGTGGAGTTTATTCTGAAATGTTAATTGTAAAGAATTTCACTTACTTAAAGAAATATTAAATTAAAAAAATAATTTTTTTCAAAATTTGAAAAAGATTTAATGTTCATACATACGTACATACATACATACATACAATGTGTTTTGATCAAACCCATCTCACTTCCCCTAGCCTCCAATTAATCCTCTTGTCTCCCTCACTACCTTTCTACCCAGTGCCATGTGCTCTGTCTTTCTTCGAATGCTCACTGAATTCTTTAAGTGCTGACTTTACTTCTCATCCTAATTCTAAGTACATTTTCAAAAACAAATATACGCAGAGCTTTGTGGACTACATATCTTTTTACAATACTGTATTTCCAATTTTTCTCCAGGCTACTCATTCGAATACCATTTTTGTAATAGATGAGATGTTCACTTCATATTTCTTAACTGTAGGATCTAGCAATATACAAACTTCAGATGCAATACATTACCCGAGCAAACTGTGACAGCTTTATATATAATGTGGGAGATAGGTGTGCTTGCTTGATGTCCCTGTAGATGTGAATTTACAAGAGAGCTATCTCTGTAATTATGAAGCACCGATGAGGACTACTGCTTTCCATCAGTAAGTTTCATTTGTATGAAGAAACTTTTAGACTCCCAAGATAACCAAATCTGGATCAGAAATGAAAGGAAACACATGAACTGCCCTCTTATCTGAAACAGGATACAGACAGCTACAAAGTGCACAATCAGATTAGCAATAATCTCTAGGAAATAAATGAGAAGCCCATAAAAAACAGTGAAAACCCAGAGCGATTGCTCTGCTTGCCCACACTCATTTGCCTGTCATCCTCGCCCACTCAAGTTCCCCAGTCTCTTCTGCACATTCCCATCCCAATGCTTAGCTCCAACTCTCCAGAGATGAAGCACAGTGCATGACTCAGAAGGCTGTCTGGCTGTGAGAAAGCCAAAGTCAGAGTCAGAACCTACAGTGATTCATAAGATTAGAGTGTACTCGGTCAGGAGGTCCTTATTGATGCTTAGTGTCAGCTTCACAGAATCCAGAATCGCCTGAGACAGGCCTCTGGGCATATTTGCTTGTAGAGGATTTTCTTGACTGTGTTAATTGATTAGAGAAGGCTCAGATTTACTGACCAGGGCATCGTGGAACTCTATAATGTGGAGAAAACAAACTATCTGAAAGCTAGGGAAGCATCCAATTCTGACTGTGGAGGCCATGTAACGAGTTGCTTCAAGTTCCTGCCCCTTTAACTTCCCCCTCCTTCTACTCTGAGCAAAACAAGCCCTTCCTTCCCTGTTAGTTTTGTTGAGACATTTTATCACAGTAACAGGAAAAATACTGAAGACCACATGTAGAAGACAGGAGAGCATAAACTTGGTACTGTGCATTATGGGAATGTCAACGATAGCTTTTGGTTTCCTCGTTCTTTATACGCAATTCTCATTTTAAACGTTAGCACTTTAACCTCTACTTTTGTGCTGAAACCTGTTAACATGTCTAGTTTCTGTCATCCCTGGTGTTACTTCTTCACTAATGAGGATTGTGGGTACTGATACAACCTTCTTAACACACACATGTTCTTCCACTCGTTATTTATTATCTGAAGGTGTTCTTGATAAGGACTTACTTATCTGTGTGAGGGGAGATTTGGTTAAAAACTGTGCAGTTAGTTCTTATGATTTAAGAACCAATTTGCTTGAAAGACTACCCTGAGGGCATGCATCAGTGTGTGTGTGTGTGTGTGTGTGTGTGTGTGTGTGTGTGTGAGAGAGAGAGAGAGAGAGAGAGAGAGAGAGAGAGAGAGGAGAAAGACAGAGAGAGACAGAGTCAGAGACAGAGACACAGATAGAGAGAGAGAAGAGAGATGTCCAGGTCTTTGAGTTTTAAATGAACATCTCCACTTTATATAATGTAATTCTTCTGAATTACTGCTAGGAACTCTCATTGCCTTTCTATGAACTTGGAATTCCAAACATCGTGAAAAGAAGGGTCATGACTTAAGCAGTGTGGAGCAGTTCAGATAAATCATTCCACTGTGGTTTTATGCTGACCGATAGAGTTATTCCCTCTATGTGAATTCATTGCACATTAAGATGAAGCTGATGTTTTCAAGGAGTTCTCTTGGCCCGGGTGCAAGGGCCCTTTAGGCAAGAGCTCTTTAGAACCCAGCACAGAAAATATTTTGTGTACTTGGTAAGCAAATAATTTAGATGGATGAGACTCCTCTGTGAAGAATTTCTATCCTTAGAAGATGAGACCAAGGCAGGGCCAGAGGTAAAACCGACAGTATATAGTTCTGGAAAAGTACTGGGTCCCCACCTAGTAGCAAACATCACAAATACACTCTGAGTCAGTATGAACTTGCTCGTGACTTTTGTTTTTCTTTAGTACCAGGGCAAAAGCGTTCCTTTTCAATGTTGCTCCTTTTAGTATTTTGATCTGGCCATCTGTAGGCAGGATTTCCACTGCCTCCCGACTTTCATATCTTCTTCAAGCTAGAGACAAGCAGACTATTTTTCATCAAGAGATGAGACCTCCTGGCTATTGAAATTGTGCAAATCATTCCCTAGATTTGTCACTTCAAGGGGGTTTTACCTGAAAATATCTGCAGTTTGGTTTCCACTGCCTAGTTTGTTCCCTAATTAGCAGAGTTTTCCTGCAGGCAAACACCTGCATGAGCACTCGCTGGCCCAGACACGTGAGGGAACCTCCAGGTCCTCTGCAGGGACACCTTCAAACCCCTTGTTAGTGTTTTCAGAGCTTCAGGCTCAGGTTTATTAGTCACTGAAAGTGGCAAAGTAGTTCAAGCTTTCTTAAACACCTCTTCCTGACGAGTCTCCATTACCAGAAAGTAAGATAAATAACTAAATAAATACACAAGTGATTTGAGGAAATGAATGGAATTTTTCCATCTGTCAGCTTATCAAGAGTTGACATTTGTATACATATATATATACATATACATACATATATTTGTATATATATATATATATATATATATATATATATATATCCTTAGAAGTGTATCTCAGCAATGATAACCATGTATAATTCATACAGGAAAATAGATTTCTGTAAGTCTACTCAGTAGCTCGGCGTGCAGAAATAAAACAGGCTAGTTTCTTTCCAACTGAGGCTGCAGTCATTTTTCTGTCTCCAAGCTCCTCAATTCTATATTGTACTTTTATGTGTGTGTGTTTTGAATCATAAAATAATTTGTTTCCAGATGCATGTCTAAGAAAGCCCACTCAGAGGGACACAGAACAACACCATAAGTGAACTGTAGCACAGCATTTTCATGTAAATCACGTTTGATAAATATTTAAATTACTCTTTTGCAGAATAAAAGTGTCTGGATACCCTTGACATTAAAGTCTCAAATTATACTAAAGGAGATTTTTTTTTTCTAGAGTTACTCTTCCCAACAATCTGTATTATTATTTTTTCTGTTCTTACATAATTCTTCAAGACAGTTTACTGAGTAAGATGAGTGGGAATGTATCTGAATTTGATTAAAGTATCACTTGCCCACAGAAGACAAACAGCTTTTCTTTACCCTCCAAAGTCACCTTAAAAATTTGATACAGAGAGAATATGAATGCTACCTTTAATGTGAACCCTTGTCATGCTACCTAAAGTTTGATCCTGCTAATTGAGATGTCTCTGTTGCTTAAAGTGTTGAAGATAGCATTTTGATGGAAGAATGCAGTCCTGTTCAACTAAGCTGGCTCTTTACTGGCTGCTGCTTGTTAGGATTTGTATGAAGTCAGGATGTGGTTTCTATTACTGTTTTGATGTTTCGAGCTGGGCATAGAGACACACACTTGTAATCCCAAAACTTGAGAGGTAGAGGTAGGAGAATCAGGATGTCAAGGGCTACATGAGACTCCTTGAAAACCTATTAAAACACAGAAATACACAAGTACACACGAAAAAAAAATCAAACATTTAAAAGGGCAATCATATTTAAACTTTTAAAAATAATGAAATCAAAGTCTAAGCAAGTTACACATAGGTGTAAAATTAGCACTCAAACCAAAGCCAGATCTGTTGGAATACAATGTACATGTTCGGTATTTCTTTTATTTTTTTGAGATTATAATAACATGACATTTCTTACCTCCCATCCCTCCCATTTACACCTCCCTGTATTCTTGAAAATTCATGGGCTCTTTCATCACTAATTGTTCTTACATAGATAGAAGTAGGGGAGGAGCACACTGATCTATACAATCTCAAATGGTCAGCCTTGGAGCATATACAAGTAACATTATACAAATATATTATTTTTTATTAAATATATTCCATTATATTTATATTCCAATATATATTATATATTAAATTATATTCCAATATACATTATATATTTTAATATCCTTTTTATAATATGAAGATTCTTAAAACCACAAAACTTAAAAATATTGTAATTTCCCTTCTGTGTTTAATAATTAAGTTTTTAACAACACATTAAAGTTGTATTTCTAAATTTTGCTTAAGGGGCAAAAGAGTTAATTAGTAATTTTCTTAATCTAATATGCTGAAAAAGTTGCGTGCACTAGTACTTAAAATGAGATAAATCTGTATCAAAAATTTTTAAAAAGGCCATTTTTCTTGAGTGCATGTAGCTCTCACATTCTCCTCTGTGGAGTATATAGCAAGTTACCTTTAAATGATAAAATAAGTAAATTCAGGCTGTTAAATTGTCACACAGCTTCAAAATGATTAATTATCAATATGCAAATAAATAAACTTTTAGAATTTCATTGTTTCTTAGCTTTTTCAATTAAAAAGAATGTTTTGCTGAATGTTCTCTGAGTTCTTTCTTTAGTTTCTCATTTCACTATTTTTACTGATCTATATCTATATAACTTAACATTAGAAAAAGTGTTTTAATAATAAACAATTTGTATTTTTTTTCAAATCTAGATTACTATTCTTTATTACAGGAAAACTTTGTGTACATTTAACAGGTTTCACGTGATATGTTAGAAAGTATGCTTCAAAATATGAATATAGAATTTGTCCTAACATACATAGAAATAGCCTTTGAATGATCACACTTTGAACATGTATTTAAGTAATTATTTGTTTGATAAATGTTTATATATCTCATTTGCTATTGATTTAATTTTCATACTATAAACACAGCAAAGTAAAATTATTCACATTAAAAACAGATCTAATAGAAACATTAAAGCTTCTTAATGGATCTAAGATTCTAAGACTGCCTCTTTTGTGCAAGATATTTTTTATTGGGAATTAAGACTTGCTTCAATTATCAAATGCCACAAAAAGTATAACCATCAAGCTTACTATAGAAGAATACATTATACTTTGACTCATAATATCAGTATAGCTTTAACTCAATTAACTAACTTGTTAATAATCTAATCATTTAGTTTGTACATGGTATCTACAGGAGCCAACCTAATTCATCCGTCAATTTGGAGTTCAAAATATTATTTTTAAGAGCTTCCTTTAAATAAATGGCACAATCCTTTAGAGGAGGCCTAGATAGAGCTTGGCCACAAGATTAGCATATGTCTGCTCTGTTATCTGATTAATCAAGAATGCAGGTCAGGTTCTCAGGGAAGGACTTTATGAGATGAAAACTTACAATCTGGTAGTGTCTTCGAAACTACTCTTGTACTATGTGGGTGAAGGGTAGGGAGCAATGCATTACAGGGACAAGGCATAAGGAAGATGCAGTAGTCAGGGAAGGTCACATTCTCCAGAGAGCTCCAAAACTGGATGTCCCTTAAAAGTGGCCAAGAGTCCTGGATATTGTACCTGTATCACTTTGTCATAGCAGTTTCATGAGGGGATACTATCTCCTATAAAAGAGAGGTCCCCAGCTGAGGTCATTCCCTCCACAGGACTTAGTGCTGAAAGCCCAACTGTTGGAATCCTTGGTACTTTAGCTCAAAGGACAGACTGAGTAGGGACACACAGCATTAAGAGAACATGGTTTTCTATGGAGAACCCAAAAGTTTCAAGATGAAAACACCTAGCTGTCCCCACATAGCTGTAGTCTAATATTCCTGTTTTGGGACCTCATGTCTTCTTCATGAACAGATGCTGAGGACAGCTGAGAAGCCTTCATAAATGACAGCATAGTAAGATACTTTGACAAATATGATTGTTTTGTGGAAATTAATAGATTTTATGCATAGTGAACACTAATTTTTAATATCAAAATATTAAGGGAATAATTATTTTCCATATATGATAAAAACATTGTATCCAAAAACTTATTTTTTGATATTAAAGCTTTTGGGTGAAGTTGGTTTTTTGTTTGTTTGTTTGTTTGTTTGTTTGTGGGTTTTTTGGTTTTTTGTTTGTTTGTTTTTTGATACAGGGTTTCTCTGTGTAGCCCTGGCTGTCCTGGAACTCACTCTGTAGACCAGGCTGGCCTTGAACTCAGAAATCTGCCTGCCTCTGCCTCCCAAGGGGAGAAGTCTTTTTTTTTTTAAAATTAATGTACATATTCTACTTCATATTTAACTAATTCATTAATTTTTCTGATAAAAAATATTTTAGTGATGAGCGACTAAGTAATATCAGAAATAAGACTCCTTAATAATAGCAGTTTTAACAGAACAGAAGTTTGTGTTTCTCATATATAAATTTAAGCTGATGAAGCTACCCATGCAATACTAGAAATTCTGAGGCTAAATCTTCTACCTTATGGTTTATGTAAGCATTTACTAATTTCATTGGCAGGCTCATGTGGTTAAACACCAAGACCATTGCCAACCTACCAGTTGGAAAATGCAGAATCATTGTGTTCTTCATTAAATGCCATAGCTTAAAGGTTGTATCAACAGCTATCTCAGAAGTCCTTTTTGTCAGAACTAAGTCCTGAGACTCTGTTTCCAGGGGAGTTTGTGGAATGATTTAAATTTATACAACATTTCTAACAGGTTTATTATTATTATTATTATTATTATTATTATTATTAATTATTATTATTAAAGACAAGTCAATGCTTCAGTTAATTCTGACTATTGTCTGGCTTATACAGTATTTCCAATGAACAAAGAACACCAGCATCTGAAATGTGCATTATCTATTTTTATTTTGGCACTGTAGGTACTGTATAAAAAAATTGCATTGATTACAATTTTAAAATTAGATATTATTAGTTTAATATTTTCCAATTTGTTTTCTATCCAATAAAAAAAAAGCCCACAGTCATGTCTTATTTATGTCTCTTTTGATTTTCCCCATGTCTCTTGGAAATACTAAGTTCGTGCTCCAGAATGCATGATGGCAAATCGAAAATGAAGGGAATTTTCACTCTGGCTCCAACTTATTCTCTGCATTCTATGTACAGCAGTCAATGATATATGTCATCCCCTTGAACTCAGCTTCCGGAACACTCAAAGAAAAGCTCTCTACCATAACTCCAAGTGAGTTGTCTGGGCACCATTTTTGTGAATGATTTTCCCTTGGCCTTCTAGTAGGTGTTGTCTAAATGATGCCTAATGCCATGGCAGAAGAACCAACTCCTCCATCCACAGGACCAGCCTGATAGCCTCATCAGTGAGAATTAGATCTCAGTTCTGGGGGATATTATATCCTCTGTTATGTGTGCTGTTAGTGGGTACATGACCCTACCTTTAAGAATAGTACTGATATTCTATATTTTTTAGAATTACTCTCTCAATATCAAAAATTATTTCTCATTTAAATAAGAAAAATACAAAGCTATAGACTTAGGAACTCTCAGACTTCATCAACAAATATTATATATATATATATATATATATATATATATATATATATATATATGTGTGTGTGTGTGTGTGTGTGTGTGTGTGTGTGTGTGTGTGTGTGTGTGTTATTTCCCGATGAAACCACTATAAAGAAGTTTGGTGTGGTCTTAAGAGTTCCTTATAGCCAAGTCAATAAAATAAAATAAGCATTTTATTTACTTAAAACCAAAATCCCATACTAACGAAAATCTATTTGAAACTTGTCTTACATCAGCAACGTGAATGGTTTCAATATTGTATTCATCTTTTCTCATGTTTTTGTCATTAGTTACTGATTGATGACAGAACAATTACAAATAAGTATCAAGACTGGAACAGTAAAGTCATCATAAAAACTATTATTTACTTGAAAATTTGGGTCAGTCGAGCCTTTAGAAGATGGGGTCTAGAGTGCGATGTTTTGGTGATTGAGGATATTTGAAGGGATATTCTTTACATAATTGTGAGATTTCTTTGAAGAGGGTTATTGGATTCTGGCCTTCTTTTGATCTTTAGAACATGTCTTCCTGTCCATACGATGAACAATTTTGCTCCACAATATACTTCCACCATGATGTAATATGAGTCCCAAAACAATGGAGTCAATTGATCACAGACTAGAGCCTTTAAACCAGTAAGCCTCAAATGTGTTTTTTTTTTCTCTTAAAACTATTTCTTCAATTTTTTATTATTTATTTTGTTGAATTTACCAGAGATTATTTCTTTGTTGGGAGCAGTCTTACATAATGATGAGGTCAGTCATAATAAGCCAATCATAAAGGCTTCACTATCTAGTAAAATAAAGCAATATGTGACACCTTCCTGCTTCAATTTGACATCTAGTGCTAATGGTAAGGATTCTGTCCCCTAAGGGTAGCTGGAACAAATGCTACACACATCAAAAAGACAAAAATTAATTGCCTTTGTGGGACAAGTTTTTATGTTTGAAGTCCTGAATATTCGTGGGAATAGAATTGCTGTGGGTGTTTTAAAAGCTCCAGTCATTGTTATGCGGGGGATTTTCATTCTTTATCAACATCAGATAAAAAACAAGCCTTTAGAGTCTCTCCAAATGTTCTGATCTTCTTTACTGTACACTTTTAGGAAAGACTATTCCCATTACATAGAAGGAAAGATGTTTGGCTTCTGATAGGAAATTGCATTGTGTTCTGGATGGCACTGGAGTGTTGGTGCACATCTGTCTCTCAGCTGTCCAAAATTTAAGAACTGTAGTCTGGAAATTCAGTTGACTATATGTGTTAAGTTTGAAAAATAATGTTCTTTAATGGGAATTTGATGCCAAGAAATGATGGCGTTAATTTAGTTTGCATCTCTTATTGGGTTGATGAGGTAGAGCACAGACACGGAAAGCATTCGAAGAAGAGGTGCACATTTAAAGAAAGCAGCTTTGTCTCTCTCTGCCCTGTTACCAATATGCCTGTTCATCACCTGTGAGGTTCAGCAGAGTTTAGACTAAAATCATTATTTGTATGTTTTCTAAAAATATTAAAAAATAATTACTGCAACTAAAATAACAGTTGATTAAGAAATAATACTGGTTTTAAGAGCAGTTCCTGCTGTTTTGGTTCTTGACAAACACATTTCGTTATGGATTCTCTTATATATGTTAAACAATTTGAGAGCTCTTGTAAGCAGAAATGGCTGTTTAAAAATTGAGGTTGAGAGACTCATTCAGTCTCATTGAGGCTTATTTCTATGTTTCAAGTTCTTTTTCTTGATGCTTCCTTTATTTTGGAGCAGATGTCCTTTGGGTTATTAATGGTTTCTTTTACCTTTTCTACTGAGATCAAGTTTATCAATACAAAACAATGTGTTAACCCAGGAAAGTCATGCTCAAGTGCCACCCAGTCTTTGTACAATGGGCAGAGTGATACCGTACATACAGGTAAAGCACATGTTGGGATCTGTAATTTATGGATGGGGATATCAGTATGATTATAATATTTTTACAAGATTATTTTTCCCAATTTTTCACCAGTGGGCATATTGTCTTGAGGGTAAATTTGTATTTTAAATTCTCCACACACATGCCAGTTCAGCCACTGAAGCAATTATATGCCATAGACAGTCAAAGGGTAAGATCTTGCTAAGAGTTCTAGGCAGCTACTAATTCAAATGGAGATGCAAAGTGAGAATTCAGAAAGAGTCCTATCCATCTCCGAATAATGGATCCGTATGTCTGTAAAGTATTATTTCTAAGGAGATGTGTTTTATATATTCTTTATATACAATCTTGCAGTTAGTATATTCTTAACATGTAGTTATAAATTGGAAAATTTAATCCGTATTCAAATCTCCTGTGTATCTAATGGTATAGTCAGTGGGGTTGGGTGGAAAGAAGGGGGCTTCAGAGTGAAATGAAGGATATTAGATGGCAATGGTAGTGCCCAAAAGTAAAGAGAATGATAAAATAAATGAAAATAGAGTTCTAAACTGAGTCCTATGTGTAAACTATCAAAGTGTCAGACATTGAAGAAATTTTCAGTGATAAATAAGTTTAAAATGGCTTATTTCGATACTTGAAATTCAGATTAGAATTATTTAAAATTTCTGGTCAATAGTCAATACTAAGTTTGAGAGAGTAGTTTGGGGTGCACACAACGGAGATCTTCTTTACTCTGTGACTCACTAAATCCTTCTTTCCTTCCTGTGGAAACTCTGTCACTCCCGTATCTCTCTACCAGTGGAAAATATGTCACAGAATTGATTTTTGACCATGATCATAACCTGTAATAAGAACAATTTATAAATTCAAAGATCAGACAAAAAGCAAGTGAAAAAGAGAATGGCAAATGACACACTTGTATTTTACATAAAAGTAACAGTAAAATGATCAGTTCATTAAACTGGCTACATAGATTGCTCTACACAGAAAACCCAGGATTCGTCCCTGAAGCCTGAAGAACACATGATAAACAAACCTCATCCAAGGAGAAGATAAGTGGACACTGGACCACACTCCGATGAATACTTAAAAATGTGCCATTTATTATCTTAATTTGGATGGGTTTCTTTCTGAATGAAAGCATTTACCTAAGTAAGTCAAGCAAATGTAGGAGGAAAATGGGAAAGTGAAGAAAAGACTTTTCCCTTTTACCGAAAGAATATTCTAAGTGCTTTAACTGATGAATATGCACGAAAATATTCCATTCACTTCTAAATTTGATTTGACTCTGCTTAATGAGAGTGCCTTTAAAATTAAGGTCTCATTGTGCATTAAGCAGTTAATGTACACATTTTATGCATATATATATATATATATATATATATATATATATATATATATATATGTATATATATATTCTTCTTTGAAGGCTGTTGGCAGATACTGGTTTGTTGAAAATGGTTTAAACTACTGAGTCCAAAGTAAATAAACAGTTATTTATGTTCCAGAGAAAGCCTACTGACTGATGAATAGGTCATGGAGCAAACAAATCTCACATTAACTTACTTTCAATTTTAGCTGTCGATTGCCTTTAATGTCATATATATGAATATATATGTCCACATCAAAAATATAAATGCATTTTTCACTTAATAAAGTCATTCACTCACTTGGGTAAAAACCTCACTTGTACCAAGCATGTTAACACTAATCTTTCGTGTACAATCTTTTTTGTCTGTGTAGCCTTGCCCTGTGAGTAGACAGCAAACAGTACTTGAAGGCCTAACTAAGCCTACAGAGTTTTAAAATGAAGGAGCAAGAGTTAGTCATAGAGAACAGGAGGCAAAGGTTGGAGAAGTCTGAATGTGTTCTATCTCTTCAGGTTAAGATCCTTAAAGTCAAAAAAAAAAAAATAAAAAATTAAAAAAAAATCCTTTAAGTCTATCAGAAAGGCAGAGGGATAGATAGTGGGCAACTGGACAGTCTAGCCCTTTGAAAGATCTGTGACTTACAAGAGAAAATAAGCACCATTTTAATAAAAACTTCTTTTAAAAGGAAGACAATTTGAATTGTTAGTGAATTCAAAGCTTGGATGAGACTACTGACAGCTACTACACAGGAGGTGGGAGAGACCGCCTTCTTTATATAGAATACTTAGTGGGCAAGCAAGGGAGCTAAAATAGAAGACAAAGGCTGACAAGATGGTTTTGTGGGTAAAGGTAGCTCTGCAATTACTATGCAAGCCCGAGAACCTGAGTTTAATTCCTCAAATCAGCACGAAATAAGGAGAAGAGGACTAAATTCACAAAAATATTCTCTGAACTTCCCATAAAAGTCATGACATGACCCAATTCACAAAAGTGAGCCCCCTGTCCCATGAATACACTCACAGATAGGAAATAACTAAATAAATTGATTAATAAAACATCACAAAATTGACGAGATGATAAGTGTCTCCTATGTCTGGTTCTTTACTTGTTTGTATAACTAAGCACACAGGTGGGAACTGTTATCTACTATAAACTGAAGGAAGAATTATGTCAATGTGTTCAAAGCCTTGGCAAAAATGAGCACTTGTGTAACTGAAATGTTTTACTAAGCATTTCAGTAAGTGAAAACCCCATGATAATATGTATATATCTGGGATCCACTTAAGATCTTTCTACTTAATCCCCAAATAATGATAGATATTTATCTGTATTGAAAGGTCGTTCTTTTAAACCTAGGGAGAACCTTCTTGTAAACGTACAAAGAAACACGGAGAAAGCAAACAAAAAGAAACGTCTTGAAGACTTATTACCTTTTACATATTATGAGTCTTGAACTAAGACAGAGACAATAAGCAGATACAGTGTTCTTTCTATCCCTTTAAAAATGCAGAACACCTTGTCAGTCTCCAGAAGAGTCTCCCGCAAAGCAAATGGGATTTAGGTGAACATGCAATAACTTGTGTTGCCACTGGGTGGCAATGGCAGCTTTTCACTTCAAAAATATGCAAGGTGGCCATAATGCAATTTGGTCCTCATAATGCAATTTAATGTTAAGGCCCTTGGTCCCCAAGTTTCTCAGGGTAATCAGTTGCAAACTAGACTTGTGTTACTTCCATGACACAACAGTGTCCTCTTTACATTGCTTGCCTTTGGACTTATTCCCCACCTAAGACAGCAACGAACATTCCCTTATTTCCAGTCACTCACGAACTGTATAATACCAAGTGCATGAGAAAGAAAAGGCAAAATAAAATGTAATAGAAAGTAAAGCAGGTTCCAACAGAATCACCTTAATGCTTTCTGCTACTGAAAGACATTGAGCTTGCAGACAACCTAAATGTCCATTATATTGTTTTCTGTCTCAGAGCAGTGATGCTATCCTTCATTCTCTTTAGCACCTCATTGCCTAAACCTTATCTTCCCCAGGCCTGTAGATGGTAGATGACTTGCGTTAATATGGACGCAGACTTCAGAAGTGCAGTCGAGACGGTGAGCTAAGAATGCTTCCATTTTCCAGAGTCAATTCTGTTGTACATGGACAAAGAGAAAAAAAAAATACTTTGGAAAATTTTTAGATATACACATATGGTAATAAAGGGTTAGCAACAAATTTTGTGGGGAGACAGAATGTGTAGACATTTGAATTGTTATAAATTCAAAGATTAAAAATAATTATAAAAGGGTGAGATATTACCATAGGCTAAAATAGTAACTTTTTTCATGGAAATATGGGTTTAAGTGTATCCATCTGAACATAGGGCATCTAAATGTAAATAGCTTTTCTAGTTCATATGAAATGGAATGATCTTAGATTATTATTTTCATTAATATAGTAAGGTGATTATATTAATAAAGTGAAATAATATTCTACAAATGCATAAAACAAAGCAATGTAGGCACATTTCCTTTCTCTCAGAAAATTTATTCCTAGTTTCAGGGAAACCTTGGTCTGTTTCAGTGGCTTTTCCTAGTAAACAGAACTCAAGAACAAAATCGTCATAATTAATGGATATCTATGGCTAAAACAAATAACTATTGCATCTTTCTATTACCCTAGGCTTCTCTGACAGAGGAAGCATACACATAGATACCAGTTTAGATCTACAGATAAACTAGACAGGATAAAGCCAATTTTTAAATCTTTCCCTGTGTTTCCTTTCCACAGCAAGCCATACACTTATCAGTCATATACATTTGGAAAAAGATATTCTTCATAACCAAGGAGGACACATTCACTTCCTCCCCATAGTACTTTGTCTAATAGCTTTACGGACTGGACCAAGTTGAAATCTTGCACAGTTGAAATCAAGACCTTGGTACCTTGTGTACTGATGTCCACTCTATTCTTGTTATGTTTGAGACCTGTTAAATTCATTAGGTCAAAAAATATTTACAGATACAAATAAGGATTTGTAAACTAATTAGAGCTATGAAAGAGCAAGAAACTATTTCAAAATCTTCAAATACTTTGTATTAATTGAAAACACAAAGGGATACAGTTGGTGTGATTTTGTGTATAAACACATGTGTTCCTACACATACAACAGAGACACACTCAAGGGAGGAATTGGAGAGCTGAATGCATTTTTAACTTGGAAGAAAATGGGAGGTGGAGCTGTGTGCATGTTTATTGAAATTGCATGTGAAGTAGTGTTTTCCTGGTATCTTTATATTTGCAAATTAATGTGCAACAGTGACTAAGTGCTGCACTTCACAAAGGTCAGTTAGGAAACAGAGTGTTAAAAATGTGTGACCATAGCAAGACATGGCAGTGCACATCAATCATCTTAGCACCTAAGAAGTGAGGCATGGAGACCAGGAACTGTAAGCCACCCTCAACAACATAGACAGTTTGAGGCCAGCCTGTTTTAAATTTAAAAATTAAACTCAAGAATAAATGTAGACAAATAAAAAATATTGATGTCTCTCTATGGGGAATTTGTGGCTTAGCCACACATCTTGGTAGCCTGCTCGTGGTTTATGTGACAATAACATTTGCTGCTAATAAGGTATGCACACTAGAAAGTGACTGATCAAAGCTTTTCTAGAATTAAGATACATGTGGTTTAACAATCAGGTTACATATATTTAATTTTAGTGTTAAGTATGTACATGGCTTTACACATGAATTACAAAAAGTAAGAGTTTCGACGTGGGTGATACAGTCATGTGTGTCTTCAAGCATTTAGTACAAAAGCAATACTCAACATGATAGTTGCACATATTTCTGGCTCTCCTCTCCTTTTTAGCTTATGTGTTTCCCTGGGTATCGCCAAAGGGGAATTCTCAGTACAATAAAATGTACGCATTCTGTAACTTGCCTCTGCTTCTATTCTGGCTCCAGCAGGCTGCCTTCACTTGGTTAATATTTGTTCTTAGCTGCTTCCTCATTCTCTGGGCCAAGCCAGCCTTCCTGGAAGTCTGTGTTCTCCAGGGCTCTTGAAGCTACATAAATAAAAATGTTTTTTAACTGAGGTCATTAAAAGGTTTACAGAATTTTTTTTTTTTTATGATTTAAAGAGTAGCTGAGGATCCAGACATACAAACCAACAGGACACAGCTTCCAAGTGGAAATGAAAGGTCCCAGTTACATTTTCTTTCCAGCCCCCCTCTCCCCCCGTGAATTAATATGCTCTGAAAGACCCGTAGGAGGAGCACTTAACGTCTGATGCCTAAAAGGAGACAGAATCCTGGTAAAATATTAATAAAAATCCATGAACTCAAGATAAATATATTGCAGACCAACATATGGACTCTTAAATATGAATGAGAACATTTAAATGCTTTTAGATAAAATTTGAAATTTCATATTTTGAAAGCACAAATGAGATATTTTAAAAATATAACTCATATGTAATAAGAAAAAAAAGATGGGAAAATAAAAGCAGGCAAAGTAAGAAATACATTTTCCAAAAAGTTTATTCATGGCAGCTAACATGTTCTCCCAGGACAAAGGTTCCATTCCACATTCTGTACTGCATCATAATTTTTTGCGGGCAGTAATGCTTTTCAAATTTTCTCTTACATTTATTTATTAATTGGTTAATCGATTCTCTTTATGCCTGTGTGTGTGTGTGTGTGTGTGTGTGTGTGTGTGTGTGTGTGTGTGTGTGTATGCATATGGAGATAGAAGGATAACTCTTGGGAGTCAGTTCTTCTCTTCCAGCATGTGATTTCTGGGAAAGGAATTCAGATCATCAGGCCTGCTGGCAAGCACCTGTGACTCCTAAACCAACTCATTAGTTCAACTCTGTTTTATTATCTTTTCTTTTCTTAGTTTCTTGTGCAATGTATTATCATCAAATATTCAGGCATCTGACAACGGTTGACTTAGTGCTTATTGTAAGCCAGTGTGTGCCATCTCAAGAAGAAGCAGAGTAGAGCAAAACTGATCCAAATCTATGCCATTTGTTGCCTATGGTAAAGCAAGCTGGAGAGTGGATTTAGTAACCCAGCTCGCAAGTGGTCTCAGTTCAATCCTAGCTTTAGAACATCACAAGTAATATCATGCAGCAACTGAATGCCTAACTTTAATTTACTCTTCTATAAAAAATATGTATAACTCACTGTAGGAGATTATACAGTGCTATGTGTGATTATTTATGTAAATTTTGAAGCTACTCTGCTGAGACAATACAGTATTGATAAAAACTACCAGCTATGTCTTAATTATTATTTGTTAAACCGTGCTCTCAATAAAGTATCTGTAACCTCCTGAAAGTGCATGTTTACATAAGGGTGACACATAACTCATGTCTAAGATATGTCTAGCAAACCATTTGTCTCATTAGTACAAACTGAGCTGTGTATCTGTTGACTGATCCTAGTGAAAAACAAAAAAGGATGCCATAGGTTTTGTTTTCTGGAAGAACACTACAATACTGAACTATCACTTTATAAATTCTGAATTTCGGGAGTGTTTCAAGAACAGATATTACAATTTGTCTTTAATCTGTTCTTAAGAGTATTTGCTTTTTAAAAATTCTACTGTTGTATTTTAGCTTAAATTGATATAAGCAAAAATGTAAGACAACTTTATAAATTTATAAATTCTACTTTATAAATTGAGTATTGTATTTTCTTGTTTGAAATGTATCATATATTCATAATCCTACTTTACATTTAATGACTACCAGTGATACAGCCTCTCACAGCACTCTGTCATATATTGCTTGTGTTATGTGTATGTATGCATTTATAAATTTAATTACTTATGTCTTTATGTAAGCGATTGTCTCTCTGTTGTAGCTCTACTTCTCTTTCTGGCTACTCTTTCTTTTCTTGCAGGATCCTTTCCACTGAGTTTCAAAGGATCGGGTTAATTTACAGTTATTTTATGTCAGTGAAATTAAATATCTGAATAATGTCTAATATATAAATTTTCCATATCTACTTATATTAATCTCCTAGCCAACTGAAAAACATCTGTAGGTGCAAATTTCAAAGCATCTCAGTGTAGTTAATAATATGAATACTCTGTATCTGAACATAAGGGTTATTATTTTATTCTAGCATATAAATCAATTTAATCTTGATTAAAACACTCTTGGATTGGGTATCTTTGTGTCAAAATCTAATTCTATTTGTAACTGCATGTTTTGGCACTTTGCATTATATAAAACCTGAAGACAGTAACTTTAAATTTATTTTTAGCCTTTTACATGAATGGTTGTGATTTCTTTAAAATTGAAATTGAAAGCCTTAAGTTTATTGTAAATTATGTCATTTTGTTTTGTAGGAATTAGTGAGTTCTCTTCCTCCTTGTTCTCAAACAATGCCCTCATTTTGTTTTGGTTTGGCTTTTAAATGGTAGTGTTGCTATTTGTGTGTGATCCTTTGACTTTATTTACTTTTATTCAACGGAAGATGATAATATTTCTTACTTTATTTTTATGGGACATCATTGTTGCCATTATGATTAGATATATTCTTGATTCCTAAGAGATCACCTGTCTTTACTATTGATTTTTCTTTCAGTTTTGGTTATGGATTTTATTGCATTTGAAGCTAGCTTTGGTATTTCTAGTGCAGATCTTTTCTCACATAGTATATTTTTATATTCTGTCACCATCACTTATAATTCTTTCTCTTTTTTTGTCTTAGTTCTCTTAATTCATTAGTACTTTTCCTTAAATAAGGAATAGCTTTTCCTGTAAGTGACATTTCTCATTGCTGTGTCCAAATGCCTAGGAGTAAGCAACTTAATTGAGGAAGGAATAATCGGCTTACAGTTTGAAGAGACTGTCCATCATGGTGAGGATAGCATGGTGTCAGGGGGCAGAAAGATGGCTGGGCTTTTCCTCTGGGACACTAAACTTCACCAGTTTGTGAGTCAGAACACACAGAGACCAGAGGAAGTTCTGTGGGCCGTTAAAACTCAGAACTTTCTCCCAGGAAACCACTTTCTTCAGCAAGGCTCCAATTCATGGAACTGCTACAGCCTTCCTAGTCGGGCCATCATCTGGGGACCTAGTGTTTAAATAGATGAATCTATAGAGGTATTTCACATTCAAGTACAATGCATTCAATGACACTTTTGTTTGCTTTCAGCCCTGAGAAGTAAAACAACAGATCCTTGAATGTCCTATAACTGAACTGTGGCCGCATTGATAATTTTCAGTTCTTCCTGGTTTGTGTTTGTACCTAGTTCTTCAAACATAGTAAGTACATCTTCTATTTCCAATAAATTTATCTGCCTTTTCATTTAAAAAGAAAAAAACCAGATTATGTGTTGGCTTAGTTGGATTTTGATACAAGGTCTTACTCTGGTTATTATCTGGCCCTGAACTTACTAGGTAGACCAAGTTTCAAAGTCATAGATGAGGTAAAATCTCACAAAGCTGAAATATTTTAGCTATCTTGTCATCCTTAGAATCTTCCAAACCTATGGATGAATAGCTTTCCAAATTCTATTGCAGTATGGAAAATTAAAACATTTCACTGTATATATTTGTGGTAGACATCACTGTATTATAGAAGGGTGCTTTTCTACTAGAAGACATTACATGTTGGTATATGTTCGCATACTGCTATTTCTCAACCTCCTATTACCACTAATCTCCATTGTTAACATAAGCAGCTTGAGTGTGTGTGTGTGTGTGTGTGTGTGTGTGTGTGTGTGTGTGGTTTCTGTGTAAAAATCTGTGAGTCACATAGAGGTGAAAAGACATGATATCTTCCTAAGAATGCCATGATTTGCTTAATGTGATCATTCTTATAAATAACTTGGTTCTGCAAAAGTTAAGCAGACTATCAACCCATGTCCATTGACCTGTACTTTGAGTATGAGTCAAATTTGTTTCTAGAAAATTTAGAACAGAATAATTGTCTTTCTTCCTCATAATATGTTTGACATTGCAATGTTGCCTCACTCCATCTTGGTGCAGCTCTGTCTAAGAGTTTTGTGGGTTTCAAAGGCTGGGGAGCTGATCAGATAATGCCGAGATGAGAGCTAAATGATCCTAACCTGTGCAAACTGAGAGTGAAAAATGACCTCAATTATTCTCATTGATGACTTGAACTGTAATCTCTATTGGGTAATTTTTTGATATAGAGATATTTCAACTTCTTCTTATTATAGTATACATATTTCAGTTATCCAGAAATGGATTGACTGTGCATAACTTATTAAATAGCTTTATATGTTTTCGAGTCTCAAGACTTAGAAGTCTTTTATCATTCTGGGCATCACCTGCAGTTATAATTTATAGTTTCATTGCTATTTCAAATGTCTGGCATAGCCAGGCAGTTTTATCATAACCAGAAAGTTACACCATTACTTTTCAACCTGAACTTGAATACTTTAATTATAGTTGGTAATGATCTTCACTGCCTGTTGATACGTTTGCTTTTATGATTAAGACTTATCACAATATTTAAAACTATCAAATAATGAAAAATTTAATGAAACTATCTTTTGGAAAGTTCACATGAATTGAATATTTGATCATATGTCTTTAAAATATCTGAGAAAATATTTTTTGCACTTCAGAGAAGAGTAATTTCAAAGGAAAGTAGACTTTTGTTTTAAAATTCATATTTTTATAATTATGGTACAAATTTTGTTCAACTATATAGAAAAATAGGAAATTCCAATTTAGAATTCCATCATGAAACTACACCATTCTAATTTCTCCAGGCCACGGTTTGTTAATATTCCACAGAGTCCCAGGATGCAACTCTAAGACTGCATTCAAATCTATGAACACGAGGTAATCATGCTCAGCAGAGTATAACAATAATTATAATAGAGATTAAATAAAAATAATTAGAAAAAGTTCATCTAGTTTTGATGTATTAATTATTCTGACCCTGTTCTATTCAGAGTCTAATTATCTGGTTCACTGAAAATGCCGAGATTTCTACGACTCATAAAAATTACATTCAAGTAATTATGTCAGCAAACTAAACAGTATTCATTTACCATGGCTTTTTATGCACACATTTGAATATGCTTTTTTAACTGTTTTGGCTCTTTGTTCCTATTCATGGGAAATAATACCTGTAGAGAAATTTGAAAGTCAGTTGCACTCTGAGTGTCGTGTGCAATTCTTGCTGATATTCGTCTTTTGTAAGGCTGCTGTAAGTCTCACATAACCTTTGTTTAAAAAACATGAATTAAAGTTCACTCTTCAGTTGTTTCAAAGAAATCTTCAAAGCCTTTAGCTGTAGTTTTTTTTAAAAAAAAAAAGTTTAAAGCAGTCATAGGAATCAACTTTTAGAAAGTTTCTTACTTGGATAGCTAGGTAGTTTCTTTCTAGTTGATTTCATATGGACATATTTTCCTGAAAGACATATTATGGCATCCTGCTATGAGAAAGACTAGACTTAGAAGGTGTGTTTATATACTCATGTGAACATAGAACATTTAAGCTTTTTAAAAAGTGATGAGAGAATTTACGTGTGTAAAACACAGGAAACTTAATTTTGAAATTAATGAGAATTGTGAAATTCTTATAGCATAAGATCATTAGTATTAAAAAGTACAAACGTTTTGAAACAACTGGTGGAGTTAAGGAACTCTTAAAGAGCCAAAATCTATCTGTTTTAAACACAAATCTATAATATAGCCCACCTTATTTTCATATGGAAATTTAATGTTTATATTAAACACTAAGCCATAGCTAGATTATTCAGGTTGCCGCTCTAAACTGTTTTCATCAGAAATAAGTGGAGACTCATCATGGGGGCCATGGACACATTATAGTCTTTCTCCTAAAAAAGATTTAAGTGTGACTGCAGATAGAGTAGTGGGAAGAGATGCCTGGTCCTGATGGGGATTCAGTTGTGTTTCATATGCCTATAGAACGATTTCCACTTCTCTCTACTTCTGAGCTCGTGTTAAGTCACCAATGAAAGTTAAGAGTCCCAAGAAGTCAAAACTTTTATGGGTAAACTGTGTTTTTCAGCAGTATGTGTTTCCCTTTAATCTCCTTAAACATCAGATGTTGCAACGAAAGTGCTATCATGTTATGAGTAGCAACTTGAATCTAGGTGTTATGCAGAAAAAAAAAAAAGCATAAGGTTTCTTAAAATCTCTTGTGATTGGGTACAGAGAAGAACTCAAAGTAGATCTCCCTAGTAAGCAAAGGAGTATCTGTAAGTAATTGGTTTTGTATTTGTACCATTTTGATCTATGTTCTTCAGTCCTTTATATTCCTGTGCCTTTGTTTCCTGATGATATGCATCATCTGATTATAGGAACATGTACTCATGGCTCATCATCCATGCAAACATCTTTTACAGGCAAGGTTATGAAGAAGTCTTGACAATGGCTTTAGTGGGGTCTAATTTGCCCACTTTGATTCAACAGCATTTAGATTTCATCATTATCGTTCATAGGATAGCTATGAGAGAGGAAGACAATGGCACTTGACCAATATTGAGCCACCTGATAAAGCACATACTTCAAATAGATATTGTCTATTTTAGTTTAGTCTTAGTGTGAAAAAAGGAAAGCCTGAATACTACATAGTAAAATATTTTATATATCTGTTAAAATGTACACAATGGACCCTATCTGAGATCTGCATTGTGGGTAGAATTTCAAGTTACCTCTCCAAGAACTTATAAATATCGAGTGTTCACTGAAGTCTATATTGGTTCATTTTTGTTTCTGTTTTGATTTTCTTATACATAAATGTTTACTTTCTCAACTTATAACCTTAAAAGAACACATTTTTTTCTTATTTCACAAAAGGAATATTACTAATATATGCTCTCATTCAAAGAAATACCATATCCAAAGTTTGATTAGCTACTGATTTCTTTAAGAAAAATAGTATTTTAATAGGTGGCATGCATTACAAGAGAGTTCATTTTAGGAAGTCTTCTAAACTGCCCCACAATGCCCTGTCTACTGATGTATGACTAGTATTTACCCACAACAGTATTTGCATTTTAAATTACTTTGTGAGCACTGGATATTTGCTCTACTCAGATCATAAGAAGTATATTGCCTTGGGCAGGGCATGGGAGCAATTATTCTGCAGTTCTAATTAAGTCATGATTAAAAATTGTTCATCATCTTAGAAAATAAAGAAACTTTGTTGATCATGCTTCATTTTCACCAGAGAGTAGAAAATTCTTGGGAAAAAAAAATCCCTGTTTTCAAAATAATTTCTATTGTTTTCTTAAACAAAATATTTGTTGTCATTTTGGTTTATTTCCACTAATAAGTAGATATTAGCCAAAAAATTAAAGAATACCCAGGATACAATCCATAGAATTTAAGGTTAACAAGCTAACGGGACCAAGTGGGGATGCTTCAATCCAACTTAAAAGGGAGGAGGGAGAAGAAAGCAATCATGGAGGGGTTGGACAAAGAGAAGGAGAGGCCTGAGTGGGAGAGGGGAAAGGGAAAGAAAAAGGGGGACATGATCATGTATTGAGAGGGGGCAGGAATGAAGCCCTAAGGGTCAGCAGAATGAATGGAAACAGGCAACCTCTGGAGGTCAGAGAAAAATAATAAGAAAAAATAAAAATAAAGAATATTGTCAATTACTGCATTGACTTTGTAGTCTTTTGATCATATATACATGGTGACTTGATAGATCTATGGGAATTCATCTATTTCCTATCCTTGTCACAACATTGTTAACCCTCAACACCTGTAGTTGGGGTAGCAGGTGTCAGTACGACTGTTTTTTTTTTTTTTTTTTTTTTTTTTTTATCACTTTCTTTTATTCTGAGACAAAGTTTAGCTTGGGAGATGGTCTAAGATGCCCTGGAACCCTCAGTGCAGCTCATGTGGCATTGAACTTACTCTTCCAAGACTAGCATACCAAATGTTGGGGTTACAATTGTATAGTAACAGCCAATTCCTAAACTATTATTAATACTCCACTATTACAACTTACTCCCTGGAAGCAATATATTTTAGGTTGTAAATTATTATCCATTTTTCCCACTGGCCTTTTCCTGATAATTAATATATGATAACCAAGTTCATCACATAGAACTACCGGTTGTAGGATAGATTCCAGAAAGACAAGCAGGGTTTTTCATTTTTAAAATAGTCACCTGTGATGACAAATACTGATTGTCAATCTGACAAGACCTAGCAAAGGATATGATGTACACCCAGGGAGAATTTTCTTGATTAGGTTATTGGATGTGAGAAGTCTCACCTTTGATATGTATGCTGTTCATTACCAGCAGCCCAGGTATAAAGAAATTCAAGAAGAGAGCTCTTGACCATTGTCTGCTTGCTTTTGCATCTAAGTGGTGATACATAGGCCCCATAGCTGTCACTTCTGCTGTTGTTGCTGCTGTTAGTATCTTTTGCTGACACAAAATACAGCTTTTTCTACTTTTCTAGATGGACTAAATAAAGAGCATCCATGAACCCTGCAAGCCTTCACAATACAGAAACTGCTGGAGCATCCAGCGTCAGGGACCGAGTGGTGGCTAAGATCTCTGCCTCTTACGGGTCAAGGCAGCCATTGTTAGACTACCTACACCACAGCATGTGAACTGTTCTAGTAAATCATATTTTGAGATGTATTTTTCTTTCTTTTTGTTTCCTCTAGAAAGCCCTGAGAATACAGTTACCTATGGTGAGTGTCACAAACTTAAAATACATTTATAAAATATCCAGCTACATATGTTCTAAATAATGGCAATAATTTTATAAAGATGGAATGAAATAATTTCTTAAATATGACAAAATATTCATATCATCGTGGATAAATGTTTTGTATTTGTGTACATATTAAAGAAGGTGTAATTTAAAATGATGAGGAAACACCACTACAATTCATGTGCTTAGCAATGTCAAGATAAAGGAACTCAGTGCAGTTACCTTTGTGATTGATTTTCCATTTGCACAGTTAATATACAAACAAATATAAATTCAAATCATAGCTTGGAACACAAGGATGTCCTATTAAATATTAAAGTTTTAAAATTGAATTTTATTATACTTCACATTCATTTTGAATCAGATTTATTCTGGATTCTATCGTACAAGCTATCAAGTAAGTACTGTTGATACACATTTAGTATTTCATTAAAAGTAACAGGTACCTTTTAGAAAAAGAATGTGTGTATGTATAGTGCATGTGTGTATACATGTTTGTGTGTATCTGTGTGTGTCTGTGTTCATGTGTATGTGGGCATAAATGTGTTTATGCATTCATGTGCACATGTGTGCTTATATCTTTAGAGGCCAGGAGATAACCTCAGCTTCTGAGACCTACTTTTCCTAGGGATGTTTGTTGGTTTTGTTGTTGTTTTGTTTGTTTGAGATAGAGTTTCTCATTGGCTTTGAATTTGTCAGCTAAGCTAGCAGAAAGCATAAATCCATCTGTCTTGGCCTTCCCAGGACTGGGATTATAATTGCTTCCTTCCTTACCTGGCTTTGTTTTTAATGTTAGTTCTAGAGATTCAATTTAGGTGTTTGCCAGGCCCTCTAAGCTTTCTTCTCAGCCTATTTTGAGCCAGTTGAGTTATGTAGATGCCTGTCTTTCTATAAATAGTCAAAGGATTATGTGTTTTTCCAATGACTAATGAATTTGCTAAAATAAGAAAAATAAACACACACTTAAAAAAAACTCCTTTGTCTTTATACACAAAAATAAACAATTCTCTTTTGGGTAAGGTCATGATGTTCATTTCTCAAGGAATCAAGTTAAAAAAAAAAAACACAGGAGCAAATATATTCCAGTCAATATTAATTCATATCCGCATACAAGCTTGTGGGAGATTCATAATCAGCAATTAAATATCCGGATTCTTAGGTCACAGTAACCCCATTAAACTAAAATACACCCAAAGAGCAATTGCTTTAGGAGTGAATGTGCTATGGCCTGTGGAGTTGGACCAGTCAAGAAAAGGCTTGCCATGCAAGCATGAGAACTGAAGTTTAATCCCCAGCATCCATGGAACGAGCCAGGCATGGCAGAGCACACTCATAATCTCAGTACAGAAGAGCCAGAGTCAAGCATATTCTTGGACTTGGAGATTAGCTGACCTAGCGAAATTGGTGAGGTACAGGTCATCAAGAGAGACCCACACTCAATAAATCAGGTGGAGGTCTGCTGATGAAAACACTTAAAATTGACCTTTGGTTTCTACATGCATATGCATCTGTGAACAGATGCACAGATACCCCTCCCCACATACACACACTCAAAGAAGGCCACATGCTAGAGAGTATGTAGAATCAAAAGTAAGATCCTTCAAGGGGTATGGTCTTCCTTAATATTCTGTGATACACCTAACATTGATAGGCATTTGGAGGAAGCCCAGCTTTACACATGAAAGCTTACAAACTGGGTTTCTGGGAAGGAAGTACACCTATCTGAGACTACACAGGGATTCAGAGCACTATTTGGCCAAGTCAATTCAATTCTTCTTAGATTAGGGTTTGAATCTGAAATGTGCCTTACCGGCCCGTGTTTTGAGCTCTTGTTCCTGGAAGTGTGACAATATTTTAAGAAGTTCTGGACCTTTAGAAATTGGACCTAACTGACAGAAATGGGCTACTGCCAGAAGGTTTTTTGAAGGTTCTATCAGATGCTTTTTCCATCCTGAGTTATTTACTTCATGTGACTTACCGTGTTGTGCACCTGCCAGAATCGAGAAAGCTAATCTCACTGCCCTGCCTTCCCAGCCATAATGGGCCAGAAGCTCTATGAAAACTGTGAACCCTACTAAACTTTTCCTCCATTAACTGTTTTTGTTTAAAAAAAAAATTGTCACATGTGCTAGTTACTTTGTGTTGAACGAATATATGATGAAACATACATTCTATAAACTTAAATAAAAGATAAATTGTTCTTTTAAGTTGAATGGAAGTATTTTTAGTCTAGCATGTACACACATACTAACAAAGAATCAGTGGACACACAGAAAGAATGTTACAATGTTTTATGTGTTAACTCCGCTTGCCATTCTGTTATACTCTAAGGACAATTTCATTGATCTGCTAACTGGGTATTACTTGAGCTACTCTTACAATTTCATAGTACAATAAAAGGAATATAAGAAGATTCATCATTTCTTTTTCTAAACTATGTCTGGCAAAAATTAGATAGTTCATTCCTTAACACTTTATAAGAAAACGCAATGCACTAATTACCATTGATTATGGTATCTGCACATGAGTTTTCTGAAGCATCACTTGATATGCTGACAATAGTATTTCCTATAGAGCATTTATTCTTAATATAAGTTAATGCTCATGTAACAACTTAACACTGGGAAATGTTGCATCCCAAACAACTTTTGACTGTAGCGAATAGAAAATTTAGTTCTGAATATCATTTTAGTGAGGACGAATTCATATTTGCTGATAATTTACTGGCTTAGTGTTGAGTCTTCATGTATGCATTTGAAACATTTTTCAGCAAGAATATCTTCAGCTAATGTGATACAGAGTCAGAGGAAGCGGATATGTCCTTGGAGGTTCATTTAGAGTGAATTTTGACTTTTGGACTAATTATTTGCTCCTTTCTTCCAGTTGGATTTGTTATGATTCACCCTACACTGAGATAATGATCATGGAAATAAACCTGTGGCTAGGCCGTCTAAAGACACAGGGCATGTAAAGAAAATGAAAGGTCATAAAAGGAAGAATCTTGACCTGACATCATCTTCCTGTCTGATTGTTCTCTCTCTCTCTCTCTCTCTCTCTCTCTCTCTCTCTCTCTCTCTCTCTCTCTCTCTCTCTCTCTCTTTCTGTGTGTGTGTGTGTGTGTGTGTGTGTCTTTTTGTTAAAAAATGGGAATAGCAAAGACAATTTCTCTTTATGCTAACTGTTGAAATTGTGTCAGTTTAGGCACTGGATTACTAATACTTTCTAATTATTTGTAACTCTTAATGACAAGAGGTAAACGGGTTAAAAATTGATATCAAGGTCACACCCCAAAGACAATGGTATTCCCTTCAATATTGCTTTGCCTGTTTTGTTGCTTTGATTAGCCAAGAAGAAAAGATGTGCAGTCAAAACCCGGAAGAACTTTTATAGACTTATGTGGTGTCTAAGTGATGAAGACTCTAGTTTTAATTCCTTGCTCTGATTTCAACTGCCATGTTTCCAATGAGACAAAGGTGATGAATTCTCTTCTGTTCATCCCAATCTTCACCCCTACAGCTCTAAAGATGAACAAGTTCATTGATATGGTTGGATTATTTGAATTATAGTCTCATGGTAATTAAAAAGAAATGGGACTCAGTTCTCAGAAGTCAGTACTATACAAAGTCCATCCTTCCTTTTCTTCTAACAGTGGTGTCCAGGCCTGATAGTTGACATTGTATTACATGAAATATTACAACTTTTACTTATTTTCTAATTACTCTTTGAAAACACTGGTCACTTTGTATGTCACAGATAAGTTTTCATATAAGGAACTTTGTATCCCAAAGGTTTTGGTCATCTCAAACCTTCTTCATCAATAAATACTCATATACATTTAAATGATTAAGTATTTACTCACCCTTCACAAATACAGTCAGTGATACCTTTGTCTCCTTCAGAAATAAAGGTTACTCTTTGGGGCAAAAGTTTAGAGAACCCTAATAGCTAGTCACATGCAAACTTTCTTATATCCCATTACAATCTGAAAGAAAAAGAAAGCACTTAGTACTTTATAACATTAGCTGATAAACATGTCTGGTAAATGACAATCTCCTTTTCAACTCTTAAGTCTTACTTATTTATACATATTCTTGACTGCTATGGATCACCATAGTCATTCAGTGTCTACATCATCACTCAGTTTACTCCACAAGGACTTGCCACCCAGTCAGTATACATTACAGCTTTTGTAACACATGGATTACATTTATATTATCTCTCATACAAGTTAGCTCAAGATATAAAATCAAGTGAGCATACAAGAGACTCAATAGGTTATTTCCTATTTAAATAGGTTGTTATTCTGACTATAAGAAAGATAATAGTGTTGATATTTAAATATACGTTTATAATATTAAAGTCTCTTTTATAAAGTCAATAAGAATTGAATATATTTTAAGCCATAGTTGTCTCATTTATTAAAATGATTTCTCTTTTCTTTCTGAGAAGGGCCTATAGTCACCTTGCAATTGCTAAGGTGCTAACTTAGGACAAAAGTCGAGAATAATTTAAATAAATTATTCAAACTTGAATAATAGATGATTTGGGAACTCCGTTATGATTGATAACGAGTCATTATCCAGACTGAGTGATAAGAAAGAAAATTAGGCAATCACACAATGTTCTTTGCCTTTCCTGTGTGGACTGTCTTTCATCACATTGAGGGTGTTTACAGCTCTCTGATTTGATCATAGAAATTCTGACCAAGTTGATAGTAGTACTTCTGTCTCCAGAGATATAATAGTGGTTCTGATGGCTTTGGCAGCCAAATTTTGTAATCCACAAAAATTTCTATTCTCCTTCAATGACTTTGTGATCCATTATTCATCATAGGAATCTGGCAGATGCTGACTACATGAACTCAAGAAGCTACATTTAATTATGTTTTACTAGAAAGCTTGGGTATTTCATACTGGCATAATAATAACTCAATTCATATGTTTCCTTTTGGGAGACCATTCTTAAACAAAAGTGTCATGTTAGCTTTCCTACTACAATGATACTAGACCACCTTTAACTGAAATTCTCATTATTTGAGTCACAAAAGCATGAGATTGCAAAGCTGAGTCATTGTCTTTTCAGGCTACCATTGTGAGGGAGGCATGCACAGAGGAAATACACAGGAACTAGAAGGTTCTTGGGAAAAATGCCAGAGGGGGGCTGTTCTTAAGTAAGAGACAGGGCAGGAAAGGAGTCTAATCATTAGGCTGGCCAACAGAGAGGAAAGGGGAAAATCCTTAATTAATTCTTCTGTAGATCAATACAAAAATATCAGTTACCAATCTTCTTCCTTTGTGCTTACCACTCCCATATTTTCAATTGAAACAGAAACCAAGAGTGCTCTATACTTTGAATTTTGACCTTGATATATTTACTACTTTTCTGTACCTTAAAATGTTTTTATTAGTTTAGAAGTCAATGACCATCTAATAAGGATAATCAACAACAATATAATAACTAATAGTGAATAGTTTTTTTATTGTTTTACTTGTTGTGTTCAGGGGATAGACATTAGACACACGATTTTGATTGTAGACTAATTTTAAGGCAAATGCTGGGAACTTTTGTGACATAGCATATGTAAGAGAATGTTAGCTACCTCTTTTAACACAATTATCTTACTTTGTTAAATTCTTAGTGAGAAGCTCATGTGTGAAGCCACAGCTTACAACTAAATCTTTAGTGCTATACTTTAATTTCACCTACGTCTGCTGTTTGCTTAGCTAAATTGGGAGTATTCTAATGGCAATTCTGCAATCAAGACTACTAAAAATGCTAATCATGAGGTGATGTCAGAAAGACACTGGAATTTCAAAGTGTTTACTAATAGACTTAGTATGCATAAAGCATTACTTGTTAATGTGTTTTTTTTAATTTTTGAAATAACAGAATAATTACATCAATTTCTCCTTCCTTTTGTCTCCTTCAAGGCTTATCATTTTCATGCATCCCTATTGATCTCTCTCAAATTCATGGCCTTTTTTTGCTTTAATTGTTGTTACACACACATACTCATACACACACACACACACACACACACACACACACACACACTCATACTACTACTTCTGCTACTACTTCTAAGTGTACAGATACAACTGAACCTGGTTCAATACATATAATGTTACCTACATGTAGATGTTTTCTCAGAGTTTACCACTCCTCATTAAATGAGAAAACTGGAGAAGATTGTTTCTCTCAGTCTCATTATTTCTCAGGTGCCCAGAGTCCTCTGTCTAGGATTGAGCCTCTTTTAGTATTCTCCCTTTGATGTCAGCATTTCAATTGGTGTTGTTATTGTTCAGGTCATGTTTAGGCAGCCATATTGATGAGACTTCCTGGGAGTAGCTTCTCTGAGATTTCTAGGAGACACCATGTCACAGAACATTTCACGTTCTTCTGTCTCTTATAACTATTCCCCTCTCTACTGCAGTGACCTCTGAGCTTTAGGTGCAGAAGTTCTATTTGGATGTTCAGTTGACATCACATGACCTTTTAGTCTATGTGTTTGATTAGATACACTTTCCTATAGTAGTTTCCATTAGTTGGAAAGATACATTCCTTTGATGAGAGATGAGAACTACTCTTACATGTGGGTTTAAGCATAGACATTTAGAATGCAGCTATGAGTAGTTTTCAGGGTACCAGAAAATACCTGTGTCTTTGTCACTATTTTCGGGCTGTGAAGAGACACTGTGACCGAGGCAACTCTTACCAGAGAAAGCAATTAATTGGGGTTTGCTTACACTTTCAGAATGTCAGTTCCTTATAATTATGGTGCCAGGCATAGTAACAGGCATGGTTCTGGAGATATATCTGAGACCAACATCCTGACCCATGGGACAAGAAAAGGAAAGGCCATTGAACCTTATTTGGGTTTTGGAAACTTTGAAGGCCATTGCCTGGGACACATTTCTTCCAACAAAGTCATAGCTACTCCAAGATGGCCACCACTCCTAATTATTCTAATCTTTTCAAATAACACTATTCCCTACTGACTAAACATGCAAATATATGAGCCTGGATGTGGGGTATTCTAACTCAAAGTACCACAGTATGCAAGTTTTAGCTTTTAACAACTGGGATTAGCTAAGAGAAAAAGAATTACCACTTCTAATCTTTGGAGTTTTTTCTTTGCATATTGCTTCTTTGGGGGTTGGGTTTTTTTTCTTTCTTTTTGTTTGTTTTTATTTTTGTTTTATTTTGCTTTTGAATGCAAGTCTTTTTTTGTTTGTAGGTCCTTTGAACCAGGTTACAGCTTCTTTTGATCCAGTGAACTGGGATGTTTAGCCAATTACATGCATGTTAACCTCGAGTGTACTGCACCTTGGGGTTGCTAGTCTTTGCTTTATTCCTGGTACTGCTCCACATTGTGCTCTACTGCTTCCTCCAGCTTACTTCTGAACCTTTCTTTGTTTTGCACTGCCTAAGCAGTAAACTTTGTAAGAGGTTAATTTTGCCAATCACTCCAGTATGTCTGAAGCTAAAATCTTTAATCTACCCAGCCCCTCCCCCCATTCTTTCTAGGGTACAGTTTTCATTCCATTTGCTAACCATTCTGAATTGGGAATTTAGAGAAAAGCTAATATCAGCTACATACATGTACAAATGCACACATCCTCTCCTGAAAAGTAACCTGCAAATATAATATAAAAGGAATATTCTTTTCATTTATAGTAAATAATCATTTTGCACTTGCCAACATACCTGAAATAATGAGAAGAATCCAAGCGCAGATCTATGACTGTCATGGAACCATCATCCTGAAACTTTATTAGCTTGGTTCTTTTTAATAAAATCAATCTTTGGATATTTTGTATATATATATTATTTTGAATAACACATTATAAGAACTCAGAATAGCTGGAGAAATATTTTAGGGAATTCATGAAAAAGGTCAAAAGATTGAGTCCTAACTTTGAAAATGTTGAGGCAAGTGAAATAACAAAATTATAGAGAAATCTATCCATTCATTAAAATCTCGCAATACTGATTATAGTTTTGTATAGTTATCTAGATAAATATGAGATTATTCTGTTGGAGGTTGGTTTGGTGCTGCTATGTATTCAAATGATAAATACTGACCTTCAAGATCTGGTTGTCCCTGTGAGGAGAGTCTCACATATACTAAATGATGCTCTATAAACCTTGCTCCCTAATTTAAAGTTAACTGGTTAATAAAAGGTAAGAGCCTCTGATTGGGCACCTGAGAGTAAAGGAGGGATATGAGGATAGAATGAAGCATCACAGGAGAGAAGAGAGAGAGAGAGAGAGAGAGAGAGAGAGAGAGAGAGAGAGAGAGGAGAGAGAGAGAGAGAGAGAGCAGGAGAAAAAGAGGAAGAGAGGAAGAAAGGAAGAGAGGAAGGGAGGGAAGGTGGAGCCAGGAGAGGAGATGGACCATTCCAGGAAAAAATGACATATTCTGGAAGGGTCTTGATGGAACCTACCAAGTGACTGCAGCAAACTTGAAGAGATGTATGGAACTAGATTTTGAGGTTGTTGGGTGGAAAAGAGAGTTGAAGTATACTAGAATCTCATGAATCAGGATTTAATGTTTGAGACGAACCTTAGGATTCTGGACTGTCATAAATGTACATCAAGTCTCTTCTGCAGAAGAAAGGCAATACCAAGTTATCAACAACTCTCGATGCTCCTCTCCTCCACACTTTTTATAGTAGATAATTTGTTCATTGGAGATGAGAAGATCCTTTACTTGCCCCTGATCTTTGTCACATACAGGTTCTTAAATTATATACAACATTCATATCTCCATTATAAATTCTTAACAGCTATTACACTTCGCCATATATGTGCCTGTTGGATCCCCTGGAGCTGTAACAGAAGTTACTGGTGATTGTGAGCAAGCATGAAGTTGCTGGAAATTCAACCTGGATCCTCTCCAAAAGTAACAACTGCTCTTAATAATAACTGAGCCATCTCTCCAGCCCCTAAAATAATTTTAATTAAATTTTTTCCCAAACATCATTTTTAGAGTGCTTCAGTTGAGTCCAATTGAAATTGAACATTACTTTCTTTCAATGTGATAAGCCAGTTACTACCCTTACTTCCTTGGGAGATTTTTTTTTTTTTTTTGGTTTGGAAGCTGATTGTGCAAAAATGCACATGTTTTCTTTTATCAGTAACCACTCTGTGGTTTGCTCTTTTGAATTTCCTTCACTTCTGACTAAGCACTGTATCAATTTCTTCCTCTTCCAACAAGGCCATTTCCTCTTCTCTGGCTCAGTTACTGTCTGTGTGATCAGGTAACCTAAGATAGAATGTTTAGCACATGCATTCTTCAAGCCCCAAGTGATTTATATGTACATTTTTGAAAGAGGAGATCAACCGACAGGCAGCAAGTAAAACCTCATGGGAGTTCTTACCAATGGAATCTGACAAGGAGACAATGGACCAGAAATTACTGTGGAAGTCCTCAAGAAGGATGCTAAAAGATGCAAACAGCTTTGTTAGGAGGCCAAGCACAGCAGAACTTTAAGTAAAACGTTTCTGACAATCCAAACAGAAGTATCTGGTCTTAGTACAAAAGAGAAGGCCTCTGTTTGATGTAAAAAATAAAAATGTAAGTTCAGTTCATCGAAGCTAACCTTCACCTGTGGTGAACTGCATCCTGTTTTTTGCAAATTAGTGCTTGAAACAGTTTAACAATATCCACTAGAACATAATAAATAATTATTTCTCATAAGAATCAGTAAACAATGATGTGTCCTAGGGGCTTAAAAGCAGGCTAAAGGGTGTTGCGTTTGAACTTAGTCTTGAAGCCTCACTGGGTGAAGCATAGATGATATGTATATTTGAGTGATTACAGACAGCAGATCTTGCTACATGTATCCTTATGCTGATGATATGACATATACTGGTAGTATGTAATATACTGGAAGGAACTCAGACAGCAGTTGGCCAAAGAAGAAAAGTTTACACCAGTCAGCACTAATGTCAGAAGTGTATCACCCTGTGCTAGAAAAAAATTTACTGTCAGTTAGGATCTGACACTCCTGTTGTCCTATGAGTTCAACCATCCAACAACCACTAAAAAGTTGTTGAATGAAGTTATTATGAAGAAAATGTGTAAAACCAAGTTGAATCATATTGAGGCCAGGATATTTTTTTTACATTTCTAATCCTAATTAATTCTATAAAAATACCTGGCTGAGATATAACTCTGGTTTTTAGAATTACTTTTTAAGAAAGCTAATTAAAAATATATTATATACCTCCTGAAATCTGAAGTCATAAATGTATCTCAATCACACAAAAAGGTGAACTGTTAGTAATTTTTCCTGTTATTATTTTAAGAATTCAAAATAAATTTTAAAAATGTCACCCTTTTACTCAAATTATTGCAGTTTAGCAGTCCTCGTATTTAGAAACATCTCAACTTTTACATCTATACCAAAAATAATATAAATCACAAGTTCAGACAAAGACACTAAAATTGCCAGGCATGTAAGAACAATATTTAATATAATGCATGTAATTTGTATCATAAAGGATAATGCTTATGCTGATTTGTATCATATGTAAGAATGCTTATATGTCTTAATATATGATGGGTGACATTTATATGACCTAGTAAATGCATTTTAACAACTCATGCTTCATATTACATAGATTTATACATATCGTATGTTGGGCATCACTGTGATAAAACACTTACGGAAGTCAAAACAAAGAATCAGATTTATTTTGGATCACAGGTTCAGAAGTTTCCATGCACAATTCCTCATTTTTTCTTGTTTCTGGCCCAGGGGAAAGTGGAGTCGAATGATAAAGAAAGGAACACAGAAAGCTGCTAATAATATGGTGGCCCAAAAGGGTTGGAGAAGAGGAAAAAAGGGGGAGAGAAGGAAATATTTGTTAGAAAACTTGATTATAGAATCATAACTTAAAGTAAATGATGGAAATACCAGCCCCTTGATCTTTCTCTGGTAGAGTGCACTACTGCTCAACAACTAGTCATTTGCTGCTCACCTATGTGCTTTGTGAGACAGGTAGGTGACTGAACTCTGAGAACAGGCATGTGTGAAGCAGTTGAATATTCCATTCCTCAGTCTGGTCACTAAAATCTACTATGTGGTCTTAGACAAGGATAATATAGATGAGTCCAAGTTCTAAAGAACAATGACATGACTTACAGTGAATTATCTGATTGACTGTTGAGTGGGAAATTCTCTTCTATTATAAGAGCACACAAAGATCTGAGAGTTGTTGAATGTGGTAGCTGGTCAGTTCTGCCTGGTAAGGCATCTTTAGTCTATTCTTTCTCTTGAATATTCCATTAAAAACAACATTGGTTTGTTTTCTACATGTCAGAATTAGAACAAAAATGAAACAAATTAATGAAGCTAGACTGTGGCAGAGAAAACGATTTCCTCCTCCCCATAGGTGATATATTGTTGTTAGCATTCTCTCGATGTCAAAGAGGCAAAATGTGTTCATTTCAATTAATAGAAAATTGGTGTCTAGAATGTGTTCCATAAAGTTAATTCTGGTGACTGAAAAGATATACTGACTTTAGCTTCTTAAAAACATGACACATGGGAATAATTTATCCAAAGAAACTACCATCTCTTTGAGGCTTACATACACAGGACTATTTACATACTCTCTTTTCTTATCACCAATTGTTTATTAATTACTACATACTAATAAGAATAAACATGAATAAGTATGAATTTTAAATGGACACTCATTAACTCCCTCTAGGCTGAGTATGCAATGTCATTTTACATGATATGAATTACACATGATCAAATGTTTCTTATTGCAATTTTGTGTTAATTATTAAACTTAAAATTAACCATGTTGAATAATTATTAACATATTCCATTCATTGCTAGTATCATTTATACTTTTATAGCAAGGACTACATTCCACAGTGAAAAGTCTTATTACATTCAAATATCATTTATGTGCTTTGGGCTTCAAGCATTTCAAATATCAGAAAAATAATTAACATATTCAAAAGCAATTTTAAAGCTGCACTAATAAACAGCAAAAAAAACAACAAAGTTTTCATTACTTTTCTTAGAACCTAAGTCATGCTATATTTTGACCTTATTTTTTATGTACAAAAAAGAACCCAAATTTAGGGAAGTACTTTTCTCTATAAGATAATAGTTATAAAATTAGTAAATTTTGCTGCATTGTTGATATAAAATGTATTCCCAAAGAGAAAATGCTGCCTTGGTATTTTGTTATATGGATTCATAAAACACAATTTTTGATAAATAATATGAAGACATATTTGATAAATAGTATGATAAAGAATAAATAATTTGAATCTTTACCAAGAATTCATAGCGGCAAGACTATGTGCAGACTCCAGCTTTCTATTAGCATCTAGAAAGGTTGCAGATGAGAAATGCCTCAGAAAGGCAATACTTCTAGTTATTATTCAGAAGTGAAAGGTTGTTGAGGGAGCAATCATGATTTTGGGGCAGTCTATAGCAAGAAATTCCTAGACAGCATAAAGCAGAAAGACAATTTAAACTATTAGTCAAATCTCAACAGCATACCCTTTGATACAGCAGGTTACTCTTGCAATGAAGACCCTGCACGTTACTCTTGCACTGAAGCCAAGCCGATGATGAAGTTTGATGTGTTTCAAAAACAGCCTGGGTGACAGAAAACCCTGAAATACAGATTAGATGCTTTTGGCATTATATTGTTTTACATAGCAGAAAAATTCCCAAGTGGCTTTTAATCATATGAAATCAACATTAGCTGTTATCATTTGATTTATCACTGGAAGAACTAGCTATGGGAAGACATGTGGTCTATGATTGTGTTGGGTTAGTAAAGACTTAGAGAAATAAGCACATGAATGCGGCTTAATAGTGCAGCTACACAGTCAAATCTACTTTAAAGAATCCAGTGTCTCATAGCTAACTGTATTTTGATAGCAGTTGACCAGCCAGAGGTCTGTTTAGTTCTCTGTATCCTCAGCCATAAGAAACTACAGTGCAATAATTACTTTATTAACTTTAAATTTTTTGAAATTATAATATAACTTCATTATTATTCCCCTTTTCTCTCTGAATTCATCCATCTATCACTACAATTTCTCTTTCAAAGGCATGCCCTTCTTTTTACTAATTATTATTGCATGCATGTTTGTGTATTTGTTTACATATATATTTCTAAATATAGCTTTCTTAGTCCGTACAATGTTATTTGTTGGTATATTTTCAGGGCTCACCATTTTTGGTATTAGATAACCAATTGGTATTCTCTTCCCTGGGAAGTGAGTCCAATAAGGCAGACTTTCTTCCATCTAATGCTACTAAAATCATGCCCC
The DNA here is from genome assembly GCF_011762505.2 of Arvicanthis niloticus. Classification (NCBI taxonomy): domain Eukaryota; kingdom Metazoa; phylum Chordata; class Mammalia; order Rodentia; family Muridae; genus Arvicanthis; species Arvicanthis niloticus. The sequence continues at coordinate 58,428,257 of NC_047665.1, read as the reverse complement.
ACTGTCCTTTTCCAGCAGATGCTGACCCCAATAGGCATCTTACAGTACTGACCCTACCTGATCTTCACAGTTAAGCATAATGCTATTTAAATCTAAACTTGGCCATCACCAACTATCTTCTTACGTGGATAGCTGCAATTCACACAAGTATGTTCACCTTCCAGAAAAGCTCTTAAAGAAGCAGAAAGATCCTTAACTAAGCAGATATAGACAGTGATTTAGCAAATGATTCCTATGGATGGAAATATGAAGGTACAAGCAGATATGAATTCAGGGAAATTTTTGTCTGGTGCACATTTAAAGGATAGATTTAAAAGTTAGTTTAAGACCACTGCTACTCTTGTGTATGACAATAAGGGAGACTATGGAAAAGCTTGAATCTATAAAAACCTTATTCTACTTTAAGAACTGGGTGATGGGGCAAAAGAAGGTCATTGGCTTATTGGTACTATCAGACTTACCTTCAACCTTTTGTAAAAATCAGAAATACCCACAAGATACTTACATATATGGGGTATGAGTATATATACCTTTGAATATGTGATCAAAACATGAGGGGAAGAATAGTATCTCACCCTATTTGAAAACTTTTACAGACATTTAGCTTATATAGTAAATAAGTGTCAGTCTTCAAAGAGAGCACCAAAATAGGCATGAATTAAACGCTTCATTGGGAAGATTATAAGTACTCCAATACAAATATCTTAATAGTGACAGATAAGGAAATTGACATTATTATAGACTCCATGTAGATTTAATTTAATTTTAATACTATATTACATTTAGTTACTCAGTTTGTGTATGCATATATGCTATTGTGTGTTCATGTGGGAGCACATGTGGAGCTTAATATGTGCAGAGGTCAGAGGGCAACATAAGAGTTGCCAGTCCTTTTCTGCCTGAATGTAGGTACCATGTCTTGAATCCTGGTTGTCAAGCTTGTGGTGATGCCTTAACCAACTGAACTATCTTGCAGATCTGAATTAATGAAAAATGGTAAAGCCTCGGTAACTCTCCTAAACTTCAAATATCCAGAAATATAGATAATATTTCTATAAAGAGAGTTTTACAATATATATATTATATATTGTATTGTATGTATATATATAGTATATATATTGTGTATATATATTGTATATATGTATTGTATAGATACAATATATATACATACACACACACACACACACACACACACACACACATATATATATATATAGAGAGAGATTGTGTGTGTGTGTGTGTGTGCGTGCGTGTGTTTGTAGGGGTTATGGATATCAATTTCCTTGCATACAATGCTGTCAGAGCATTTAGATCATCAAATTCAGCAACTGTCATCAAAATTGTCTTCTCTTCTGCAATGAAAAGTAATCAGAAGTAGGAGTTAAATCTTCCTGATTTCATGTCAATACACTGATCAGTACACAGTTGGAATTTAGAGTATACAAATTTAAAAAAAAATTAGATAGTACAAATGGCTGTCATTTCAGTTTTCAAGTTGCAAAGTACATTTGTATAAAGTGTGTTATGACATTGTTCTATGAATTTAAAAGCTGTAGAGATTATTATGAAAAGGATGGATAAGTGATTCAGCAATTAAAGGCTAAGGCTTACACCCCCAAAGGAGAGATTATTCTAAATTAAAACAAACAATATACAAACAAAAACCTGGAGACATAAGTGAGTAAAACTTGTAATGCCTATTAACAGTACAGTCCTATATACATGCTTATATATTTTTAAAAAATATGTGTTTAAACAGAGCTTATTATAGGAACAGCTTATTGCCCATGGTACTGCCCTCAGTAGCAGTGCTAATAGTAGCAATAGTAGCTGCAGAGGAGAAAACACGAATATGCTTGCTAATATTCACTACTGTATCTGTGCCAAGTCTGTTAGTGTATACTTGGAGAAAGAAAATGAAGAAAAATGCACTTCCCTTATTAGTAACACCTCATAAAATGTTGTTCTGTTGCTCAGGCAAAGTGGCTTTCAAATATTTGCATGGCCAGATCATGCCTTTCCTGTAGTTACCAGTTGTTAGCCCTGAGGTACATTTTCATGTAGTGAGTCGCATGCTTTATCTTTTATCTGTAGCCAGAGCTCTCTGTCTTTAATCACTGTGGTTTCATGTGTGGGGTAGAGTGTTGTTTTTGGATTGCTGCATTTTTAACATTTTCCTTTTTAATTGGGGGGTGGTGTGCGCCACAGTTGGGATTAGTCCTCTCTGAACCTCTTCCAAATTGTCTGGGGTTAGATGCCTGAGACTTACTTCAGGATCCAGGTGTGGGCCTCTTAAAGTTTGAGAGCCCCTGTCAGTGTGTAATGAGGTGAGATATGTCTCCATATGTTACTTAGTAGAAGTTGTAGAGTAGATCTCACCTCACCACAGTAGATTGAACACATTTCACCACCACAGTAGGTAAGTTGCAACATGTCACCTCAACTCTTCTGTCATTTTGAGTCAAGCATCAGCTGTCAGCTTACTAGTGTATCTTTTAGCATGACGTTCCTTTCTCATAAATGTCATTTTGTTATGTATCCCAGTTAGTTATGGGTGTGCAATAAATCACCCTATCTTATTCTCTTAAAATAGACATTTTGCATGTGATTCAGGAATGAGGACTGGGAGGAGATTTTGCTTTAACGTTTTATCCATGGGACTCAAATTGAGTTACAGAGATCTCAGCATTATAGGTTGAAGACAGTATCTTCAGTCAAACATTGGAAGCCAGTATAGTTCTCTGCCGGTCTTTTTTTTTTGTTTTTTTTTTTAATGTATAGTGTTGTTATAATAACATATTAGAGTTGTTTCTCTAGGGAGGATTTGGATGCTTTCAGTCAGTAGTAATTGTGAAGAAATAAAGAGAAGAATCAGTAATTGATGCCCACTCTCTAGACTGACACATGACAGTCAGAGAGGCAAGATTACCCCCAACATGACAATCTCCTGTCAGCTGCATTATTGATGAAGGAAATCAGTGGGCAAAAGGGAGAGCCAGGCTTCTACTCCGCCTTTAAGAACAGAAAGATGGTTTCTTGTAAGTACAATTAGTGTGATTTATTTTGCTTCCCAACGGCTACAGTTAACAGCTGAGGGTAGAATATTTTACTCTATTTGTTTCTCCTCTAATTTAATCTATTTCTTATTCTTTCTATTTTCTATAGAGTCATCTCCTATTCATTCACCTTTTGAATGTATCTTCATGCATCATTCATGACACAGTTCTACAATACTCAAAAACTTTATCAAAATCTCATTCCCTAGACACATGATCATCTACATCAGGGTAGCTACCATAGAGTGGAGTCAAGTATTGTTGGTGTGTGTATCCAACTGCAACTGAAAAGAAAATGATGATCTTCCCATTCTGTTTAGAAAGAAGGAACATTGAGAAGTGAGAAACCAAACATACAGGATCCTAACCTACATCATGCTTAAGTATGAACCGCCCCCCCCCCCATCAACTTAATGATGAAAAACTAGAAGAGTGATCTTTTCTGGTTTTATAGATGCAGCAAATATAAATTATATATAATACAATATGCAGGAGGATCATGCAAGAGGTGTCACCTTTAAATACTAATTTATATGTATATAACTTTGAATTTATCATTTTAACATTAATTTTGTTAAGATATATATCTTTAAATATAATATACTAATCATGAAAGAAGACTTTAGGGAGTTCAACAGAATTGAACCTTCACAAAATGTAACTATATAATTATGAATAAAATCAATAAAATCTTAAAGATGCCACCAACATATTTCTTCTGGAAAGACATGCTTAAACAATGAACACATCTAAATGAAGAAGGTAAAGGATTGTTCTAAGCCAAACACCCCAATATTTCAGGCCTAAATTTAAAACGGAATACATAGATCCACTAATCTTCAAAAAAATTAAGTTCAAACTAGCACACCTTAGAGATATGGAAACTCAAATATCAAAGAAGAAGAAATCTTAAAAATTGGGAAACGATGACTTTTTTAAAAGCAAAATTTATGTCAATGGCAAATTTATGGGCACCAAAAAGTAAATGGACTAATACTTGGAGAAAATGATGCTTTCAAGAGTATTTTAATTATATGTAGATCAAATTTAATATCATTTACCTATTAATTTTCTATTTTGAGGATATCTAAGCCATCTAAGGGGATATTGGGTGTCTGTTAACTTGATACCCCTGGAAAAGATTACATCAAATGATGAATTATCTCCATCAGATTGGCCTATGTGTGCATAAGTCAGGGCATTTTCTTAAGTGCTAATTCCAGTTGGTGGACCCAGCCTAAGAGGTAACCTTCCTAGACAGGTGGGTGTGGCCTTTACAGAAAATACAGCTAAATGTTAGTCTGGAGGAAGTAGCACCCTGCATGAGAGTAGCATCCTGCTTAAGACTCTGGCCTGAATTTCTTCAATGATGAAAACATTCTTGTAAGTGACAACAGAAAAAGAATTGATTGCTATGAACTTAGCCTTAGTCAATGCATTTACAGTGCTACTACAAGAGAGTAAGGCACAATGATGAAGAAACAACTTACTTAATGTAAAAAAAAGAAAGAAAGAAAGAAAGAAAGAAAGAAAGAAAGAAAGAAAGAAAGAAAGGAAATTAAAAGCCACAATGTCATATCCTCCACATTTGGGAAAGAGATCTAAGGCTAAGTGAAGTGGAGAAGGTGACTTCAAGTCATCCCTTTGCCATTAAGGCTCTTTTATAATTTTGCTTTGATTTTCTTCCATGATTAAGAACAATTGCATAAACAAAAACTAGAATGTTCCTAATTTCAAGAAATCGTGGGATTTTGCTGTTGAGAGATCATTTAACATTTATTGACATTTGTTATCACATGAGAACTTCTAGCCCTTTTATCAGACAAAGAAGACAAGGAGGATGCCTTTTCTTTAATGTCTCATGAGCTTCACCAGGAGAGGATCCAAAGGATACCTTTCCTTAGGCTTTCTGCCAAAACAACTAAAGCCTGTTCATCTAGAAAACAAATGAAATGAAAACTTCTTTTCTTGTAGGAAAAGAGATGTAGCAGATGAAATCAAGAGATGAGCTGTTAGGAGTGATTGGGACAAATCAGGAGAAGTAGTTTCAAGTGTATTCTGAGGTCCTTTCATATAATCTTGAAAACTAAACCATATGACTCAGTGATAGGTAGAGAACTCTAGAATAGGCATGACTTGTCATGGAATAAAAAACAGAAGAGGAATTTGCAGGAGAGACTAAAGAAGTTTGTTGATATTTTTTGCATGATTAAACTAGAATATGTAGCAGAATTTTCTTGTACTAGAAATTTTTATGTCTTTTCAATCCTTTGCAAATATCAACATCAAGTTTTTCTTGCATATAAGGTAATATGGCCTCTCAGAAACGTAATAAAGTTGTAGTTATAGTTAAGACACAAATATCAATGCAATCTTAATTCCTTATCTGAAAAATGGGAATATAGCAATAATATATGAAAAACTACTAGAAGAATAAAAAGAAAATATGGTGTGCATCTGTGGTTGTTGTGGAGTGTCCTCTAGAGTTAATATGTAGATCCAGCCTGGAAATCTGACCAACCACTAATGACTGGATGAAGAATGTGATATATATACTTGTAGCAATTTTACTTAACCATACTAAAAACAAAATTATGTTATCTGAAGTGAAATGATTGGTATTGGAGATCACCATGGCAAACAGAATGAACCAGTGTCAGAAAGAGAAATATCACATATTTTCTCTAATGTGCAGAAATGACATTATATATATTTCATATGACACAGACACATGTAAGCTGATGGAGGAGGGACATTTGGAAGGAAAAAAAGGAAGGAAGGAAGGAAGGAAGGAAGGAAGGAAGGAAGGAAGGAAGGAAGGAAGGAAGGAGAAGGGATTAGTTACAATGGAGGGAGGGAGTAAGGTAAGATAACAAATGAGACTATATGTAAAGAACAAGAATGAGAATTATGAAGATGCCCCAGAGACTTATTATTTTAAAAAGATTTCTTTATTATTTTTTATTTGTGTGTCTGTGTGAGTATATATACATATATACCACGGACAAAGAAGAACTGCTTAGGACAGAAGAGTTTTAGATCCCCTGCAATTGGAGAACTGGAGTTACAGGTAGGTTCTGAGCTGCCTACCATGAGGGTTCTGGGAACCAAACCCAGATTCTGTGCCAGTCCAGATGGCTCTTAACTATTGAGCCATATCTCCAGTTATATTAGGTTTTATTCTAACTGAAATCATTCATGGATTAAAAGTAAAATTAAACAACAAAAGCATGAGAAAACTCAATATACCTTATGAACATAATACAAAAACACTGATCACAAATACTATCAGTAACAACTAACACACACACACATGCACTCGCACATACACACATGCACGTGAATGCTCATGTGCACACACACACGCATACATTACTAGAGTCATAATATTTCATTGCTTGAGGTTATTTCAGAAATTCTCTTATCCATCACAAAGTATTATGGGTGAAGGAATCTAGTTACAGATAAAGAATGCTTTACCCTGTAGATTTAAAAGTCTGTCATCAGCTAATTCATAAATTAAGACATAGCTAAAAACAATATACATGTGTGTGTGTGTTCATGGTGTAAAATTGGATGTTTGATTATCATGGTGACATAATTAAATCACATACTGTTATCTCACACATAAGTTAGTTTTCATACTAATGTTTAAATCATAGATTCTTTTTTTTTCTTTATGGTTTTCAATTATTTAGTACTCAGCCACATATCTTGAGATTTATAGTTTTAGTTACCCTTTTGGAAAAATTGTATAATAGATTTTTATATAAAAATCTGTTAAACATAATTAAATCTATTGCTGTTGAGGCACATCTAAAAGGTGACCAGTGTGAAAGACTTTTGTTGGCCCGACAGGTGGTACCCAAAAGAAGGTGCACTGTAATCTAGCCATCTGTTGTATAGCTCCCAATTCTCATTGGGGTGATTTGTCCCTATTGCAACAATATTTATGGTCAGTTGGATTTTATGTATTTCTAAACCAGAGTTCCCTTGCGTCTCAGGTTTGTACACTGGACAGAAGCACTTTTCTTCTTTCAAAACAAACTCATAATTCATTGAGAACTTTGCATCTCAAAGCCTTCTGAACACTTTACAATGTGTCTTAATTATTTTCCCATTAAATCTAAATAATTCTCACTACAGACTCTTGTTTTATTGACTTTGTGCTTTCCTTTGTTGTTTCTGATCATGAAATAATGAGATTGCTTTCTTGCTATGCATTTCTTGCCTAACTGTCTTCTCAGTTGCTAGGGGTTTTTGAATTTCTATTGAGTGGACAGAAATGTTTCTCATGGAGGAATTATGAGCTAGGATGCCTTGTTTCCAGCTTGCCACATGACGGGTTTTGTGCCAACCTCTGAGAACGGCACTGCTCCTGGACACCACACATGTGTTGTCCTCTCCATATCTTACCTGAGCAAACTTTGAGTCTAACATTACATTTAGTGTGAAAAGAGGCTCCTGAGATGGCAGGAGCTAGTCCACAACAGCATTGCAGAAGGATAAAAGTAGGGTCACCAAAATAGGGGTGTAAGCACTATAAACTGGCACATATCTGGCACCCATTCATCAAATAACCATAAATCATCAAATTGAGAAGGGGAAAATGACTATTTTTAAGCAAGTACAAAATGTATTATTGTGGAGACTGGTAGGATATAAGCAAGCCAGCGATTCAAGACATCCCCAAGAGCTCACACATAACTAAATCATGCTTCAGATTAATGTATCAGTCAGTTCAAAGGTTAGACAAACAGCTGCTTCTCAAGGAGACACAGTACAAAGCTTAACTGTTCATTGGAAGGTCTGTAATAGTCTCAGCAGATCCCCCGAGGACTCTCTGTTATTTGTTTCTGATTGGGAGATTTCCAAATCTGACTCCATGCTACTGATGACCTTTCTAGCTAGGGCAGGGGGGTGAAGCTCTGGAGCCAGTGTGATTTCACTAGTCTCTGGGAAAGAAACAGGAAAAAAAAAAGAAAGAAAAAAGAAAAGCTACTCACCCCCCCCCCCCCACACACACACATAACTTGCCTTTAGTGACCCCAAGGTTGTGTAGGAGCGTATACTTCAGAGAATTGGAGAATGCTGGAGAAGACTGCTTACCCAGTTACTCGCTCATTTCTGCAGGCATGTAAAGAATTTTAAAATAGTAAATTATACAGAAATGTCGTGAGGAAGAGTCCAGTTTGATTTAATTGTAAAACTATGCCACTAGATGAAAAACAAAGGAAGAAGTTTCATTTTTATTCAATATTTACTGTCACTCATTTGATGATTTTGAATACTTGAGCTGAATTACAACTCATGACGTTATTTCCTTTTAAAATTTTAATTTTTCAAAATTTCATACATGTATTTAATGTTTGTTGATCAATGTCTCTGCATTATTGTTTCTTAAACCCTTCTAAAAAAAATAGGAAAATTTTAAAAAGAAGCACATAAACTTCTCCTGGAATTGTAGGTTGAGACATAATACACATTTGAATGCAAATGAATTAAAGTAAAATAAGTTTCCTTGAAGTTCACAGGAAGATCAGCAAAGTTGGCTTCAAAGGTCCAGAGAGGTTTTTAGGAATTTTTCTGTGATGAATTTAATGTCAGAAAAGAACATGACTGACTTTTCCTTCTGGCAGAAGCTTCTTATTTAATATAAGATGTTGGCAAGCAGGCTTAGCTATATTCTCATGCTTCTTTACTGGGATAAGTTTTAAGACTTTTTTGGAGTTTTGTGTTTCAAATATCAATACAAACCTTCATGGGCATTGCTACATTTCCTCTCAATTTTTCAATATTAAACAATAGGAAAAGGAGATAATTGAATATTTATTAGAAACAATACTACCCAAGATTATTTATTAGAAACAATACTCCCAAGAAGGGAGGACACAAGTTACTTGCTTGGATATATCCTCTGTAGAAAGAGACAAGCATAAAACTCAAGATTCCCAGAAGCCTCTGCTCTTGTCCTTTTCAGACATTAAATACAAAGATTCATTACTGTGGTCATTATAATTTATTCAAGAAATATGTTCATGGATCTATAATAGAGTGAGGCTTTTGGAATACATGCTCTCCATTTATCAGATTATTATTTAATTGTTAGTTTGGTATCTGTTGAAAGACAATGAAAAAGTTCTAAGAGGCAGTTCACTGAAACATGAGGTTGGCACTGCTAGAAAATTTAGAATAGGCAAAGGGTGACTGCTAGCTGAAAACACCTTTAAATGGAGTTCATATAGATCAAAGAACAATGGAGTCTGTGATAAAATAAGAAAGTGAAGAGAAAATTCAATCTGAGGGAACAAGGGTAGTGAAATAATTGTCAGTAGTGTTTACCCTCAGAAGAGAATAAGAAACCCCCAAATTTGGAAACGTGTATAGACATAGAGAGATTTTTGAGATTCACAGATGGATAAATTTAGAAGAGGATAGTTAACTAATATTCTTGAGGGACTGGAGACATGGCTCAGCCATTAAGAATGACTATTGGCCTTACAGAGAACTGGTATCCCATTTCTAGCACTCGAATAAGGCAGCTCTCAACTCCATAAACTCCAGCTGCCGGAGAATTCAATGTCCCTATCTTCCATGAGTACCTGAACTCACATGAACCCAGCAGTACACAGACATAAATAAATATATGTAATTTAAAATTTTAAAAATAAATATTTGTAGCACAGTGTGTTCATTTTATCAGCTGCTGCTTGAGGAAAGAAAAACCATGACCAAAGTTATCTGAGCCTGAGAATGGTCACAGCAGAAGATCAAGGGATTGTAATTGGCCAACATATAAGTCATGGCTGTGTTAAAGTGGATGACAAGGTACCCAAAGCCAAGAAGGAAGGAAACTAAAATCAGAAGGGCATCTTATCTTTCAGAGATATGGATTGAAACCAATGAGCAGGAAGAGCAAGTCTAGTTGTGGTTGATGAGAAAGAGGAACTCCCAAGAAGAAGTTCAAAGAAACATAGAAGAAAACATACCACCAGGGCAGTCAAGAATGTAAAATAAGGCTGATTTGGAGATGAAATAAAATAATAAAAGAAAGCCCGCATCACATATATAAACTTATTCTTGCTCACCACCCTATCTTCTAATATGATGAATGTAAGTACTGATGGATTCCTAGGTATTTGTTAAAATAGTTTATTTCAGCAAGTTCTGTTTGTATTAAGGGTATACTCTGTGATAACTTCTTGTGAAATAATCATACATTACGAAGCCTTGCCCTAGCTCTGTGCTCTATCTGAAGATAATTGCTGTCAAGGGGAAGTGAATTCCGTGGAGTAGGAAACACAGCTCAAGTTTCTAGAAATGTCCAAAGGATGAACACTCAAGGTTATAATAAGGAGCCCAATGTGAAACAGGTACTGAAATAAGATAAGGGAAGATAATGTGGGTAATTGACTCTTGACTTTAGTGTCTGAATCCTTTGAGATTAAGTAAATGTCCATTCTTTATTATATCCACACTGCCACTAACAGAGGCTTCCCCATAGTTTCCCAGCTCATTAGAAAAAGAATGTAACATAGATCAATGGTTAACTCCAAATAAAATATACTGTGTTTGGGACACAGCCATATTCTGCTTCCTTCCATTTATTTATTTATTTAAAAACATGTGGTAGGCTTTTAGCACAGTGAAGGCGAAAATTAGTGACACAGAGTTGCACACAAGATTACTTGGTTGAACAAAGCATGCAGTGAATATACCTAAAGAATCTAGGAAAATAGGAAACCTTACATAAAACTCACCAAAAGCCATTGAATCACTTCAGGAGAGCCAAGTTTGCAAAAAGGTGGAGGAATGCTATGAAAATGTTAGTGACATATGACAGCCATGATGAAGCAGTGCTCAACAGGAATATTGAATTACCATAGTTTTAGATTAATTGATTGTGTGGGAGCATGATACAACAGTTTGGATGATTTGGAATCAGTTTCAACTGATTCCAGGATTCGTCCATGGAAAAGGAGATTGCATAGATTTTGATGAGGTCTAGAGCTGTAGTGATTTGCCACTTGTGATTCAGATGGAGTTGGTTCCCAGTTCTATTTTTATAATTTGAAAGTAATAGTTTTCTTATACTAGTAAAGATGGGATTAGACTAGAATTTAGATAATTATGAAGGTGACTAGATATTCTAGGTAGATACCAGGTATGAGGAAATTTAGCTTGATTCATTTTAGTAAACTACATCCCAATTACTCCATTGTGGTCAGAATGAATGCATTTTTCTCATAATGTACCATTTTTCTTATATTATAGTTTCAATGGAGATTTAACAGTTGAATAAAAAAAGGCAATGTGGTTTCATTTATTTTAGAAATCAGAGGGAAAACATTCTCAGATGAATTAATTGATGGTGCTGCTTCCAAAATCTTATTACAAAAAGCAAAAGAGGAAGAAAAGTTAGCTATGATCATCAGGATTAATTGTGCGTGCTTTATTTTCCCCAAGGGTAAAAAAAAAAATGAGGACCTGTACTTTATATCTTAATTACCTACAATTACAGTAGTTTGTGTTCTTGTAGTTCATTCATCCCTAGGATTTTTACTTAAGATGTATAATATTTGTATAATCCTTGAATTAAAATACTACAGAAGCAATTTCTGACATCTCTATTAGAAATTTGCATTTTCTTCATACTCTGAGAACTAGATTTTTTTAAAGACACAAATGATGACATTTAACCCAGATACTCACCTATGTTTGACATGCTTTCCACTCTCAGCTACATTCTCAGCCTAGAGATTCTTATTTTAGTACTCATTTACCTCTTAAACCTACATAAAGATCCATGGATAAGTATTCAATATTTTTGACTTGGTGGTATTCTTTAAAGTCTTTCTGAGTTATAGCAAGTGATTCTATTTTTGCATGAATAAGCAATATAATATTACGTCCAAGTCATCAAGAAAGGCCTTGTCAAATTATATGTCCTCTCTCGTCTGAATAGGTTACTGTCTGGCAGAGATGCTCAGAGTTTTAGGGCTCCAGAAAATATTAATGATTAACTAAAGGAAGCACACAGAGAGACAATTTGGAGCCAAGTATACACAGTCGATGAACTCTACTAATTTCCATGGGACATAATGATAAGTTTCAGAAATCTTAACAGTCTTTTAATCTGTGCCTCTATTTGTTGGTGAATTTGATGGAACACGAAGTAATTGTGCTCTTATCTCTGGAGACTTTTGCTATGATCTTGAGAAGAAAAATAATAATCCAAGGTTCTAAATACATCAATGAAAAAGAGCAGTGTGAAAAACAAAAAGAGGTTGTGTGTTGTGACCCCGGTGGCAGGAAGGAAGAGAACTGCCCTTTAACTTCTTTAGCACTATGATTTATTTCCTAAATGGTGGGCAGAAAGAATCCTAGATTTTCAGGGTATCAGTGGCAAAGAAGTTATGTATCATCCTTGTAGCCACTTATGTGAGTTGATGTGTGTTATTGTATCAGTATAGCAGCAGCGTAATAGTAAATTTACCTTCTAACCTTCATAATAGAAACTGGATTTGAAGGTGTTGGGGATACAGCTTAGTGGGAAAGTGCTTACCTAGATAAAGTGAGACGCTGAGTCACAATTCTATTGCCAGCTCAATACAAGAGAAGGTGACAAAGAAGAAGAGAGCCAAGATGAGGAAAGAAAAAGTAACGATGTAATGAAATTATCTTTTTTTTTTCTTTTTTTTTTGGTATGACACAAGAATCACAAAGTAAAGAAATGTCTCTCTTGTAATTGTGTTTTGCCTGTTCACATAGTAAAATGGCTAGAACTGGACACAGTTCAGAGGTCCCGGAGAGGCCAGTCCCAATGGACATATCTACATTACAGCTTTTCCATCTATGGCTGTGGGAACATGGTAGGAAGAGGAGGGGAAACAACTGTAAGAGATAGAATACCCTGAAGGCTGCAGAAAAACAGACTCTCATAGAAAGGATGGCATAAACAAGGTCTCAACAACTCTAATATCAATAGACAGGCTAATATAAAAGAGGGGACTCTCAGTGGGTCACATCCCTAGACCAGGAACTACAGGCAACTGATGCCAGGGATAAGCTCCCTAAGCAGTTGTCTATTATAATGTAATTAGTCTGGAAGCCATATAAACTGAAGATAAAAACCAACCCACAAGGTTGCATTTATATGCATAAGCATGTAGTAAGAATATTCCAAAATAGGCTGTCACTCTGAGAGTGGGAGTCCATGGAAGGAATCAAAGAAAGTTGATTTGGGAGGGCCTGGGGAGAGAAAAGGGAGGGCTGAAATGATGCAATTATACTTTAATTTAAATATATATATATATATATATATATATATATATATATATATATATGTATGTATCTACTGTTATAGATTCCACAGTATGTAAAGTACAACTAAATTTTTCTACATTTCAATTTTAAACCTATTTTCAAAAAATTATGTAACAAGGCATATATCATGGTGCATGCCTGACATCTCAGCACTTGGTCAGCAGCAGGAGGTAGATCTGTCTGAGTCTGAGGTCAACCTGCATATATAGTGAGTTCCAGTATAGCTAGGACTACACAGTAAAAGCCTGGCTCAAAACGAATGAACAAAACAACAACTACAATAACAACAACAGCAACAACACACACGTGCGTGCATACATACATAGGCACACACACATGTTTGACATTATAACAACTTATGAATCACTCTGACTACTGTCATAAATCCAATTTTTAATTTTGTTAAGATAATTGGTGATTAAAGATGTCCAAACCAGCAGCATGACTAGAAAATATCCAATCAAAGCAGAATCAATTTCCTTGACATCCCTAGGCAAGCTTTGATTAGCTAGAACCATCAACAATAGAGCCAATACATATTCTTCCTATGCCAGGAGACTGAGTCTCAGCCAAATCTGCAATGACTGTATGCTGTATATTCATGGAAAAGAAAATGCAGTCTTAATTCCTTTTTTACAGTTTTTACAGTTTTTTTCTCTTTTAATCAATAAAGTGTCCATTATGAAAGCCATTTCTGCTCTTGTTCCAAACAGTCATGACATGAATTTTCATAAAATGACTCTGCTCTGAACATAAACACTGACTGTGGTTAGTAACCAGCAGCATGTCCTGTGTGAGTCCAGGGACACTCCACAACTCTCTTTGCAAAGGTAGGAAGATAAAGCAAGTTAGAAATCGCACCTTCCTTCCCTATCTCAGAGATTAGGTCTACTGCCATTTGCTCTACGTTTCCAGAAAAATGGGAGGGCCAAAGATAGGGATGAAACCAGGGACGAAGAACAAATATTCTCTTTACCCTAAGAGTGGACACAAACGACAATGTCATCTCAAAGCACTGAAGGCTTTTAACTCCATGTATGTAACAACCATGAGAATATTTGAGGAACAGGGCATGGAAGGCAAACATTTTGAGGTTCCCAAAGGAGAATAGCTCTTGCAACCAGAATTTCAATAATTTCATTCAAACTTTTTCTCCCCTAATACCAACCCTCAACTGATTGGGTAGATAAGAATTAATAAAGTACTCTATAATTAAATATTTATTCTAAGGAACTAAAGTGGCCTAGGATTGATGGGTCCATTTATCTTTAATTTTATTATTATTTTTAAATAAGGAGATAACTCAGTGGGCTGATTAACATTCTAAAACAACAAATGATCATGTTACTGCCAGGTCCTGACTTACTGTTAAATCTCGAAGGTAAAAACACTTTGAGCCTCAGTGAAACTCCATCCGCTTGTACTTAGCCTTGGCTCCTCCTAAGGTAGAGCTTGTCTGGTGCCCTGCTGTTTGGAAATGACCCAAAGGCAGAAGTAAAAGATGAAGTTTCAGCAGGAGGGCCTGAGCATCTCAGAGGCTTTGCCTTGTGATTTGGAGAGGCCTGCCTGGGGCTTACAGTTTCTAAAGGAGGCTTCCCTATTAGTCGTGAATAATTGTGACTGCTTGAGTCCAGTGCCCTTAGATGCTGGTGGGGGTTTCCACAGTGAACACAGTGTGTTGACTCTGGATAGCAAACCTGGAAAATTTTAGATGTAGGCAAAATCATGTGGGTTCTTGAAAGACATAACTCAGACATGCAAAATATATTTTTTTCTGACATTCCTTGCTCTCCTGTTCTCACACTTATTTATTTCTCTCTTAGAAGAAATCAGGAATTCCCTTCACTAAAATTGAATCTCAAATGTTTATTCCCCAAATACATTTCCTTATTTATCCTTAGCAGAAAGAAGAAGCAAGAGTAACTTAGGGAATATTCACTCTTCCAAATGGCTCAAATCTGAATTTAACCATGTGTTTACACATATATACATAGTTAGAAACAGGAAGGGGAAAGGAAACCAGTAATGTGGATGAAGGAGTATAGTGGAGGTGGTGGGGGGAATCAGAGGGTCAATAGAAAAATTGTGTGTGTGTGTGGCTTTATATGAAATTATTATAATGAGATCTATTTCTTTGTATTTTAATTGTAAGCAATAATAACAGTCACAAAGCTATTTTCAAAACAACAGATATTGAGATACTCTGAATCAGTGGTTATCTTCTTTTTCAAAGCTGGTGCTACAAACCTTTATGCTACAAATGATCTTGTAGAGACTTGAAACCCTCTGTGAATCTAAGCTATAGTATTGAGATTATTATGCCATGATGAACTACTTCACATACCATGAGAAAATAGGCTTGTGATTGTGAAATAAATTTAGAATATGCCACCACTGGCGACGCTAGTCTCTGACTGAAGTATCAGTGGACTGGAAGGAAGAAATGTCATTTTGTATAGTATAAGGTGCCAAAGCTACCTCTTCATTGGAACACAGGATAGGAACTTGGCTTTGCAGTTGAGTTACTGATATTTGATCAGCTAGAGGCCAGCCTGCAGGAGGCTGTCAACACCTCCTGTAGTTTGCAAAACTTAAAAGGAATCTACTTTCTCTTTCAGAATTTCTGTGGAAGAGAGGATGGGCTGTTTCTCATACTGAAGCATTGAACTAAACCACCACTTTGGATTCCTTTGTAATGTTTGTTGTGTTTGTTTAGCATGGTCTTACCTAATCCCTGGTATTCCCATGAACCTCTATACTGGAGAAGCTGCACCCAAACTTTGGATAGTATCAGGAGCAGATAAGATCTGCTTGTCTTATTCTGGCTTGCTTTCTGTCTCTCACTCATCCTCTTTTTTTCTTGCTATTATTTAAGCCCTACCCAAGTTTGGCCAGGGATTCACACCGGTCCTTTCCTTTGAAGTAGCTGCTTAGTTGGTGATGTGTCTGAATCATCCTAATTATCTAAAATCTACCCTATGATAAGACATTGCCTTTCTTGTAGGGAACAGTGAGTCAGTGATCCAAATAGGAACCATTTCCTATAGGAGAGAACAACGAATTTCTAATCTGTAGTAATCACAAGTTCTTATATATTTTCCTTTGTAATTCACATTCATTTTCAAAGGCACAAAACTCAAGATTGTTTTTATATTTTTAGGTTTCTTTATTTTTTTTCTCATTTCATCTGTGAACATACATAGTTTTGAGTGTGTGTATACATGTACACACACCCATGCTATAGCATGTGTGTGAATATCAGAAGACAACCTTATGAGCTAGTCCTTCCTTTATACTGTTCTAGACAGTGTCTCTTTATATTTCTCCACTGTTTGTGCCAGACTAGCTGACCTGAGAGTTTCCAGGAATTTTTTTGTCTCTGATTCCCATCTCACTATGGAAATTCATGTCATTACAAATAGACACTATTATTTCTGGCTCTCTTGACTTCTAGGGATTCAAATTCAAGTCTTTCCAGTTGTGTGGCAAGCCTCTTATCTACTGAGCCATATCTTCAGTTCTTCATATATTACAATTCATTTTGTGATAAAAAATTATTCTAATGTTTAACGGATGGTGCTTTTAGTGTGCTGTATCTGATTCCAAGGTTAAAAAAAAAAGTATGTTCACTGTTATAACATTTTCTCTGATATTTGCAGTATAAACTGTGTTTTTGGAGAATGCTTATATAAAAATCATTAAAACAACATTGCTGTGGGTATCAAACCTTCCAAATGCACAGAACAAAAATATTGTGACTGAACTCAAAAATAACTGGTGCTTTTTATGTTTGTTTTGAGTGGTTAGTACACATGAGACCTTTGTGGAATATCAAAAACAGAACACGGCTTGGAGTTCTTCCATGATTGATGTATGATCTAAATAAAACAATAGCTGAGCAATGTCTATAATAGCATATAGAATATTTATGCTTAATATTGTTAATTAGGTTTCATCTTGAATGTTCAAAGAATCAACTTACAATGAATATATAATTGAGATTATTACTATTAAATACTAAAATGTTAATGGTATGGGACAAATGAAAAGCAGTCTACATAGTTCAGCATTTGTCATGAATAATATTGCTGTTGATGGTAATACTCTGCCAGTTCATGAGGAATGCAGAAGGGAGGTCCAAAAAAATAAAGAAGACTTGTTGTTTTTAAAGTTATTACAATACATAATTCAATACTTGAAGCTTTCAAAACCAAAATACAAATTAAGTTGTATTTCTATAGAACTAATTATTAAATCTCTGCAATAGAAACTTTAAATAAATTAACCAAGAATTAATTTAACTATAAATGAAGTGATCAGCACACTAAGATGTTCTACCAAAGCAAAGTGATGAACTAAATTACAAGAGAGAAATAAACTGAAAGATACGAGCTGAACTAGTACATTTAATATTGATAAAAATCCCTTTTGTTGCAGTCCAAGCTGCCCCACACTTGGGGGCCAAAATGTTGAGAGCCACTCTAGCCCACCCTTGGGGACCACTCTGTCAATGTTGGAACCTGTAGTGCCAAAAGCCTAGGGGGCTAAACTGTTAGAGCCAGCACTGCTCCAAGCTGCTCCAGTCTGCGGGTCAGGTTCAGCAAGAGAGAGAGTGAGGATGGACAAGAGGAATGGAGACCAGAGAGTGTGATTCAATTCCGTTTATTCTTCAGTCTCTCTTCTTAGTCCAAGTCCCAAGTCTTGAGTTCCTAGTTCCTAGTTCCTATTCCCTAGTGCCTCCAAGTTCCAAGTTCTTTCTCCAAGTGCTAAGTGCCTAATGTCTAATAATTCTTCTTCCGAGTTCTCTAGTCCAAGTGTCTTCTTCCTCAATGCCTAATTCCTACTCCAAGTTGTACTCAACTCTTCGGTCTGCCTCTTGCCTTTTATTTGTCTCACTTCTAAGCCACGGCCTTAAGTCACACCCTTAGGTCTTATCTCTAATTCTGATCTCTATGTCACACCCTTAAATCTCAGCTCTAAATCACAGCTTTAAGTCTCATACACCCAAGGGAAGATCCTGGGTATCTAAAACAAGATGTTATCAGAGTGTGCTCAGCTGTTGCAGGCTATTGTAATCAAATCTCTTGTCAGGGTACATGGCTCAAGATGGCTGCAAGGATGATAGCCGCCTTCTGTCGGCTCCCCACACCCTTTTATAGCTAAAACGTTTTCATACAACCTCTTTCAAAATTTCAATAATGCTTGCTTTTCAGAAGTAGACTTGAGTAATCTAGAAATTCATGTACAATGTCGAGGAACCTGTATCAAAACAATCTATGAAATGATGACTTTCATATTTCATGATTTCAACATCTATTCCAAAGCTAAAATAACCAAAACCATGTGTCACTGATGCAAAGTCAGATAGAGAAACTATTAGCATCCAACAGAGTTTCTAGAGATAAACTTTCAATTATGTGTTGAAATGATTCTCAGCAGAGGTGTCAAGGACATGCAGAGGAGGAAGAAAAGTGTCTTCAACAACTGAAGTTGGGAAAAGGAGTTTCAAAGATCAAATAGGTACCCAAACTTCTCAGACAGCTTCTGAAATAAAAAGTTGAAAGTTACTTAGGACAACTCAGTTCTCAGTAATTAAAATTTAAGCCAGAAGGCCTATGAAAGTCTGTAGTCCTTCCTTCATAAGGCCAAACGACAACAAAAATAAGATGAAGAGGAAAAAACAAGTATGGCTAGACAGACAAGCAAACATAATGAAAGTAGATTGAGCAAATGCAGTTTAAATCACCCTATAAACTTGATAGACTTTTATTAAAGATAGCCCTTCCCCCAGTAATCTCAATGTCCTCGAACATACTAGTCTATGTCAGTTGAGAACTTTTTTCTTTTATTTTTATTGGATATTATATTTACATTTTATCCCCTAACCCCCCTTCCCTCCACCACCCAGGAACCTCCTATCCCATCCACCCTCCTCATGCTTCTATGAGGATGTGCCCCCACCTACCCCCCCACTCCCACCTCCCCACCCTCGAATCCCCCCCACTTGGTATTCATCCTTCATGGGACCAAGAATCTCCTCTCCCACCTATGGCATCAGCTATCTGCACTTCCTGTGTGCTAAGCTTTTTCAATTCTGCCTTAGAGACTTGTTCTTGGTCTGGTCTGAGTTGTCCAAGATATGTGATTTCCTAGTCTAAGGCAGGCTGTGGATTTCTTAGGAGGCACAGACCTACTCTCTATATTTTGCTCAGAATGCTAATACAGCTTGCATCTTAGAGGTAGGCATGAAAATCTTTGTGGATGCTCTCAGTCCTATATGTAAATATTAATGTTATCATTCATTTGTGTCGATGTCTGTATTTTTTTGCTTTAAAAACAAGTTTTGTACTTTGGACTACAAACATAGCTTCAAATGTAAATGTATGATAAAACAAAGATTTAAAAAAAAAAAAAACTATCCCTAATGGCTTCACTAGTGTGGCTGCTGTGTCACATGTGTGTCAATAGGTGGGAAATAGTAGAGAGGCTATGGTAACACTCAGTGTTCTGACCTGTAAGCATCTGAATGACTAGTAGCCTAACATAGTCGGAAAAAAAAAAAACAAAACTCTGAGATGATCACCATTACGGCATTTTGCAGGAACAAACGGACATGTTTTTAGGGTGGGGAGTGAGCCTGAGACTAAAAGAACCTGGCCTGTGTCCACAAGAGAGGACCCAGGGTAGGAGGAAGCCCAAGATGACCATTATGCAGACCTAGGAGGTTGGAGGGGTGTTGCAGACCAGGACAAGATGACAACTTCCTGGTACCATAATGAATGGTTGGGGAAAAAACCTCCTGAGAAGACTCTAGACATTCAGAGACCTTGGGTACCCCTTAAGAGTAACAAGTAAGTAGAGGAGAAATGGAAGACAAAGAGAAACAGAAGGATGCTGGTATAATGGAGAGAGGCAGAATTGGAGACTCAAGGGTAGTGAGGACCAGCCTGTTGTGAGTAGCTATGGCTGCCACCTAGGACTATGGTGGGATTCTGGTCTGTGTAGTCACTGAGGGACACTTCTGCATCTCTGATCTTCCAGCAGCAGAGATCTGTTAGCACCAAAGGCCAGGCAAACATCCATTGTCTAGGCTGCCATCCAGACACATGTTGCTGTCTAAGGGCTGTGCTGAACTGGCCCTAACTATCACCTGGGCACCTTGGGAGAGCTGGCCCTGAGGTCATGAGAGTAGGAGAGCTGACTTTGCAAGTCAGCTAGCAGAAGTACTCCAGAGAGCATTGCTGTACTTTGCCGAGCCAGAATAGTAGAGATGGCCTTGGTAGCAGGAGCTGTGGTTCAGCCAGTCCTGAGGGTATGAATGTGGAAGAGCTGGCCCTGCTTCTTGCCTGCTGTGTAGTGTTGTCAGGGAGAGCAATCCCTCCTCCCTTTTGCAACTTTTATCCTGTGCAGGGGCATGGACAATAGAGACACACCCCACCCCTCACCACATGCAGCTGAAGGGAGACCTGGCCCTAGGGTCATGAGAGCTGGAGAGCTGTCCCTGCCCTTCACCAGATGTAGCACTTGGGAGAGCAGGTCCTGTACCTCCATTGGGCAGCATAGTAGAGCTGACCCTGTGGCCTCAAGATTACGAGCATGGGTGAACTGGCTCTAAAACTTGTCTCCTCTTCAGTGACATGTATGAGAGAGAGATGCCCTCCTGAACCCTCACCCTTTCCCACCTGTGGCAGGTATGAGAGCTAGCCCTGGGGTAATGAGAACAGGAGAGCTACCTCTGATTCTTGTCTGTTGTGAGCTGTTGTGTGCAGATGAGGAAAAAATGCCTTCCTCTTCTTTGCCACCGATGGTTGGTGGGAGAGTTGGCCCTGGGGTCATGAGTGTAGAAGAACTGGCCTTGTCCCTCGCCTGCTGCAGCACTTGAGAGAACATGTCTTGTACCTCACTTGGGAATCATGGTAGAGATGACCCTGAAGGCATGGGTATAGATGAACCAGCACAGAGGGCATAAGAACTGAAGAGCTGGCTCTTCCTTTTGGTGACTGCAGCTTTGAATAGGCTAGCTTGGGTAGGGCAGGAGAGCTAGCCCCTGTGCTGTGGGTTCTGGAGGGCTGGTGGACTGATCAGCTCAAATACCTCTCAGGCCCAGATCTAGGCCTGAGAATAGGCCCACCCCAACATCTATCCCATTGATGAACTGCTGGATTACATGAGGGGGCTGGTGTAAATTTGGGGTACAGATACAAAACTACAGGATCTCTACAACACAGGGCAACAACAGGATTTCTAAGAGCAATCTCAGTAAAGTTCTAGTATTGATAGAGTAACAGAAACTAGAAGCTCTCATACCAGAACAATAACTCACCGCAATGAGCATTTGTAATTGAAAATTTGTGGATAAAGGGGTATACTGTGGGTCACACTGTGATGTGACACACTACAGCTTCCACAAGGAGATTTTTCTCCTCTGTTGTGGGGAGGGCATCACATGGATGGAGGATGAGTCAAGGTGAGAAAGAGATGAATGGGATCAGGGTACATTATGTGAAATTTAAAAAGAACCAATGCAAAGTTTTTCTAAAATGAAGATAAATTGAAAGAAATAAATTCTGATTAAATAGGTGAGAGAATTAGGTGGTACTTTCAGAAATATTTACCCCAAAATATTAAGCATTTGTTGAAAATGTTCTTTGTGGAATTTGTCGAAAACTTAAAGTATGATGTTATTTTTGAATGAATAGCTATCAGCTTTACTCTATTATAAATGTCATTCTCCTTTGCTTTCGACTTTGTTCACTATAATTTTCCTCTTTGCCCTGAACAAGGTGCTCATTTACTTGTCAAAACTTATTTTCCTAAGAAGTGTAAAGTACAAGTACCAAGTACTGTGTCTTCCTTAAGCGTCTAACAAAAACTGTATGAGAAGACTTGCTGTGCTCTCTGATGGGGCCAGTTTGACACCATGAGTCACTGGAGTACAAGGAGATAATATAATGTATATTCAACAAAGAACTATTTGTAAATCAGTTGTGTGTGTGTGTGTGTGTGTGTGTTTGTGTGTGTATACATGTGTGTTTGTTAATGGTGGGAGTGAGGAGTTGGACCTAACCAAAAATCTATATAATGTCAAAAGATTACTGTAGAAGTCCTTATAATCCCCAAGGATCAAATGAATCATTCCCATTTAATATGCAATATATATGTATGTATCACAACATCAAAAGTTATACATATCAATATTGTCTTAGTTAAGTTTTCTATTGCTATGAAGAGATACCATGACCACAACAATTCTTATAAAAAAAAAAGCAATTAATTGGGGCTGGATTACAGTGTCAGAGGTTAGACCATTATTGTCATGGAGGGAAGCATGACAGTGGGCAGGCAGACATAGTGCCTGAGAATGGGCTGAGATTTCTACACCTGAATTGGAAGTCAATAGGAAGAGAATGTAAGTCACTAGGCTTGATTTGAACTTCCAAGACCTCAAAACTCACCCCTTAGTGATGTACTTCTGCCAACAAATCTACACCTACCTCAACAAGGACATACCTACCCCAACAAGGCCATACCTTCCAATAGTGCCAGTACCCATGAGCCTCTGGGGACATTTTCATTCAAACCACCACACATATGATTCTAAAAGGTTATTCCTGTGATCATTTATGTATTAATTTCAGCAGCCTTATTAATCACTTACTTGTGTCCAACACTGTACTAGTTCCTGGCTAACAATAAATAACCAATCTTGTGGTATTTAGATTCTACTAAGGAGACAGAAATTCTTTAATGCACATCACATGCAGTCATTATGTATCTGTCAGTGTGAATCAGATAGGATTAAGCAACAAGGGCAAGATGGTTCTCATGTTATCAGGACTATCAGGAAGTGTTTCTGTTCAGAAACAATATGCAAACCCAGGAACCAAGGCAGAGAGATCGTTTAGGTAATGAAAAGAGTTCTAAGGGAAGTTAATGGCAAAACTGGGAGGCTGATGTAGCTGCAGCAGGAGGCTGGCTGAGGACAGCAGAGAGTGTAATCAGAGAGACAATATGTACATCATATGTGAGAATTCAGAATCCTAGTGGGAACTTTGTTTTACACCCCATGATATAGTTGGATGTTTAAATAAGTTGGATGAGTGATATCAATGACACCATCACTTAACAGGTTATTTCTCTTCAGTTCTTTCTGTGTACCATTAACATATATGCATGCGATGATCAGAATATAAGTCATGTAACTTCTACCTTTCATTTTTGATTTTTATAACCACTCAAGTAATATAACACTGTGGATTCACTAAGTCATCATGCCCAGGAATCCCATGTTGGACTCAAGTAAATTGCTGTATAAAATGCACCTGATATAGTAGGCTATGGATTTATTGTGAATTATTTACTGTCATCTTGTGCTTTAGTTTCTTTGAATACAAGAGAGAGAGATAATAGGTGATTTATCTCAAAAATTATGCAACGATGATCCTGTTAGGGTATAGCAAAATCCCAGAAATGCAGCGGCCATGTAGCAAGGTTCTACAGGTTTCACTGCTGTTTACTGTGTTTGCTGTTTTTTTAAATAAACAAAGAGGTGACAAATGTAGAACATAAAACACCTCCATATTATGTTGAAGAAAGATATTATTAGCCCCCTTGGTGATATGAGAGTAGCTGTAATAAATAAGCTTACAAAGGTTGAACATTTTTGGTTTCTATATATGACTAGGTGTCTGATGTTGGGTTGGTGAGGAACAGAAAGAAAATGCCATAAGAATTTGGGTGAGGAAAATGGAGTTCAAATATCAGTTGCATGTTATGAACCAAGCATTGTTCAGGGCAGAGATTTTTAACTCTTATTCTCTATGCAAAGAGATATTGGTTTCTTTAATGTGTCATAAATGTGATGCTGATTGTTTAATATTATCACAACAGAATGATACTACCTTATATAAATGATGTGAGTATTGGGGAAATAAAAATATGTAAATTAGGGTAACCATATTCAAGGACCCAGATTCCTACAATATTTACAATTGGATGTGGTGGTAACTCTACATTGGAATGTCACTGATCAGATTTCACACTTAGATGATCTAGGTCTCAAAACCTTCTTTGAATCATACTAACAGCTACTTAAAATTACCTCAAAAAATGGTCTATTGTATACCCATTTTACCTGAATTTGTGACTGAAGAAGGGATGCTAAGGTTTAAAGTGATCAGTAAAATCCAATTTTCTTTTTTGACCTGAACTGACTGCGTTCTGAGATAAAAATCATTGAGCTTTCTAGATTACAGGATCATTCTTTGCTAAAAATAATGAGATTAACATATTTTTTGGCATTTTATTTTATGTTTTAATTCCCATTCACAAAGTCGTTCCCTCCTCTCTTTCCAGGCCCAGCCTTCCAAATCTCTTCACCCAGCCCATTGCCTCTACCACTTCTCCTCAGATAAGGGGAGCCAAGCCCTGCTTAGGTATCACCCAACCTGGGGCATTTAGTCCCATCTGTACTAGGCACATCCTCTCCCACTGAGGCCCAACCAGGCAGTCCAAGTAGGGGGTAAGGAGACTCAATGGCAGGCAACAGAGACCAAGAGCCCCTGGTCCACTTGCTAGGTGAACACCAAGCAGCACCTTTGCTACAGATGTGTAGGGGTATAGGTTTATATCCCGTATGCTTTTTGATTTGTGGACAAGGCACCGTGAGTCCCCATAGTTCCAGGTTAGTTGATTCTGTGGATCTTCTTGTAGTGTCCTTAACCCTTCCAAGTCGCTCACTTCTATTTCCTACTCTTCCCTGGGCTCTGCCTGATGCTTGACTGTGGATATCTGTATCTGACACCATCAACAGCAAAATGAAGACTCTCAGGAAACAGTTATGCTAGGTGCCTGTCTGTATACATAGCAGAGAAGCAGTAGTAGTGACAGGTTGGCTCTCTCAAATGGAATGGGTCTTAAGTTGTGGCAGTCATTGGTTGGTTGTTCCCTCAGTATCTGCTCCATCATTATCCCTGCACATCTTATAGGTGAGATAAATTTTGGGTTGAAGAATATTTGGGTGGATCAATGGAATTGACTTTGAAATAAACCCACCTACTTATAGAAACTTAATTTTTGACAAAGAAGACAAAACCATACAATGAATAAAAGAAAAAAAACCTCAGCAACTGGTTTAGATCTAACTGGATGTTAGCATGTGGAGCAATGTGACTAGATCTATATCTATCACCTGTACAAAACTCCAAGTCTAAGTGGATCAATGATTTCAATATAAAACTAGATGCACTAACACTAATAGCACTGAAAGTGGAGAATAACCTTAAGCTCATTGGTATAGGAGATAACTTCCTGAACAGAAAACCAATGGTTCAAGCTCTAATATCAACAATTGATGAATGGGACCTCATGGAACTGAAAAGCTTCTTTGAGACAAAGGACATTGTCAATAGAAAAAAAATGGCAGGCTAAACATTTGGAAAAGATCTTCAAAAACCCTGCATCTAACAGAGGGTTAAAATCCAAAATTAATTAAAAAAAAAAAAACTCAAGGGATTAGTAACCAACACTCCAAATAACCCCATTAAAATGGGGTACAGAGCAAAACAGAGGCTAACACTTTAGGAGCCATTTTTGCATATCATGTACTGCTCTATAAAGCACCTATAAAGAGGATATTATTATGGATCCAATTTCTTTTGTTTATCAACATTGGTTTTGTCTGAGTGTGCATGCCATTGCACATATGAATTCACTACCACTGTGAAAAATCAGTTCTATCCTTCCACTCTGTGGGTTCTGAATATCAGATTCAGGCTGTCAGGCTTACAGCAGATGCTACGGAGCCTTCTCACTAGCACTTTCCTCTCTTTTATAATTAAAAGAAGGAAGACCAGAGGGATAAAACAGTCTGTTTGATTAAAAAAATATATTGGTAAATGACAGACTTGGGAATTTGTATGTCATCTCAAGAATCTGGATTCTCCTCTATTCTATGATATTCCCTCTCTAGCTGCTAAATGAGTATTTATTTTATTTCAAAGTTAGTGTTGGAAAAAATGAGATGTTTTAAAATTGGGTCTTTGTGTCCTGTCTAGACAGCTTTTTTTATTTACTCTATACCTAGAACTTACAAGTCTGAGATCCTTGGTCTTCAACATCCATTCTTGTAGAATAATAACAATAACAATTATCCTGTAGTATTTATCTGATAATTAAATAAAGTAATGTCTATCATGTTCCTGCCTCAAATACATGACACAGTTTTAGTGTTAGGAAAATTATTTGGATAGCAATTTGGATTAATTTAAATAAGAGGTGGAAGACTCCAAATTGAGGGTCTATGTGATTGGGATGATAGATGAGGAGATACTAATTTCATTTATTTATTCATTTATTTATATTACAAAATTGTAAAATAAATAGTAAGTGTATTTTTTGTTCAAGTACTTTTTTCATGTTGGTAAATGTGTAGAGATGGACTTCAGAGCACTCGGCCCTGTATGGAATACTTTACACCTCAGGTCCAGTTAGACCTAAACCAGTTACTAAAGATTTTGTTCTTTTATCCATTGTATGGGTTTGTCTTCTTTGTCAAAAATTAAGTTTCTATAAGTAGGTGGGTTTATTTCAGAGTAAATTCCACTGATCTGCCCCAAAATTCTTCAACCCAAAATTTGTCTCACCTATAAGATGTGCATTAGCTCCCATTAATGGTAAAATCTGGTTTAAACCATTGATACTGCCAGTAACAATCAAAAGAAAATAAACTGTTCAGAGGAGACAGAGGCCTAGAGGTCTAGCAAGGTCAAGGGGTTCATAACACACAGAGCCAAGTTAGGATATGGGTTGTTTATTCAAAGCCTCTGCACTCTTTAAATTTTTACAATCATTCCACCTTCTCTTCTGTATGGATCCCTAAGTTTTGAAGAGAAGGGTTTGATAAAGGTATCCCATACATGGCCAAGAGCTCTGAAGTCTATCTGTGCACATTATCCAATTGTGGATCTCTGTGCTGGTCACTATCCACTGCAAAAAGCTTCTCAGCGGAGAGTTGAGTTATGCTCTGGTCTATGGACATAGCAATAATGCATTAAGACTCATTGTATTGATTTATTCCTTTAACAGAATAATAGTGGAATGTTGTTCTTGTAACCACTTATCAGTCATGTATGCCTTCTCTTGAAGTGTACTTTAAATCCAATTAAAAATGACTAGCTACTCCCATATGATTTGTGCTATTATTTCTTCAGTATATCTTGTAGACAGGCTAGTAAGTAGGTCATAGGGTTTGCAGATGGGTGTTTTGCTGTTTGAAAACATGGTTGCAGATGATATGTGCATCTTTTTGACCAGGCTTATGTGGCTCTACTTGGATTCAATAAATGATACTGAACTCAAAGCAGTGATTATTTCACTCAACTCACATTTTAGAAATATTTATTGATGCTATAGTCTTTGAGATTCAGGATATGTAAAAATTCTCCCTCCCTCCCTCCCTTCTTCTTCCCCCTCCTCGTCCTCTTCCACCTCCTTCTCCTCCTCCTCCTCTCTCTCTTTCCTAATCTCTTCCTCCCTCCTTTTCTCTTTCTCCTTTCTTCCTTCCTTCTTTTTTCAACTAAAAAGAGATTGCTACAAAAATTTATAGAATTAGTAATTATGCACATTTTTTTATAAATTGGAAGACTTGAATCAATTGTGTTTATAATATAATGTCTGAGGTGGGAGGAGGCTTGCTAAATAGGCACAGAGTCAATTCTAAGGAATGAACCCAGCGGTTTTGACTCTTCAGAATATTAAGACCAGGTCATAAGTAAAAGAAAATAGGAAATAAGGACCGGAGGTTGGGAAGCCTGGAGTCAGTTCAGACTGTCTGAATCACTTATGCTGTGGTGTTGATTTGAGCTGACAAGATGTTTTCAGAGGGATCATGCTCTTCAACACTGTTTGCTTTGGGAAGTCAAGCCAGGATTTATTATGGCTGAAAGCCTTTACAGCTGTCGGATGTAGTGTAGGGTTCAGAGAGTTGAAAACATCAGCTGACATTAATAGTGTGAGTTGTGATTTTGAATATTTGCAACAGTTGTCATGCAGGAAAAAAGGCAGAAACTACATTGTGTGTGTGTGTGTGTGTGTGTGTGTGTGTGTGTGTGTGTGCGCGTGTGCATGTGTTTATTCTTACATGGGATTGGTGAGAAAAATGATATATCCAGCAAAGAAATAGTTATCCAGTATCTGAGAAATATAACTGACATATCTTTAAATTTGGTATAAAGGACTAACAAAATTGCATTCATTATGAAGATGTCAATTTAGGATGCAATATCGTACAAGGAAGAAAGTTCTGAATATGATGCCTTCCCCAAAACTGATTACCTCAGAGAGTTAAATTGTGTCCACTATAAAGTATGTGCTTCTGTTATCATGCAAAATGTGTTTGGCAGACATATGCACAATAGATGGGCAGATTTATCATCAGATAGATAGGTAGGTAGCTATTTGAACTTTTTCCTCTGTAACAAAGATCAAAGACTTGATGTGGTCGTTTGAATAGGGATGGCCTTCATAGATTCATGGGTTTGAATGCTTGGCCATAGGAAGTGGCACTATTAGAAGGGGTGACCTTATAGGAGGAGGGGAGGCATTGTTCAAGTTATTGTGTCACTGTGGTTGAGGGAACTTTGAGGTCATATATGCTGAAAGTTTAACAATGTGGTACAGTCTCTTTTTGCTGCCTACAGATCAAGATGTACAACTCTCTGCTATTCTAGCACCATGTCTGCCTGTATACTGCCCTCATAATGATAAAAGAATGAATCTGTAAAACTACCAGCTACCTCCTTTAAATGTTTTATTTTATTAAAGTTTCATGGTCATAGTGTCTCCTCACAGAAATGAAACCCTAACTAAGACACCTGTACACACTTTAAGAATTAAACATGTTTATTTCTAATAATTAGGATTATGCATATGGTAGACTCTAAATTGGCTTGGCTATAAAATTTCATTTTTAGGGACAATTTCCTCAACCAGCTTTTTCTGAAAGTATATCTTGTGAGTGTTGGGAAATTTACCATTACTTATCATGGGTAATCATGTATCAAATATATATTCCTTTATGTAGATATTCAAGTATAATAGGAATTCAATATATTGATAAATGTAATAATGTCCATATACCAATAGTCTAAGAAACTATCCAGTTTATTCCCAATTCATAAAAGTATATATCCAAAATTCGACAATGACAACCCATCACAGAGATTGGCATACTAATTTTAAGACAGACAAGCTGATGCCGAGGACTTTGACTGCTGTGTTACTACTATAGCCTGAATTTAGTAACACGCACATGTACTAAGTATTGATGTTTTGACTGGGTCAACATCTGGCAATTTAGTCATGTTTTGACCAAATACTATCATATGTAATGAAATATTTTTCTTCCCTGTCTGCTATGTCTATGATTTTTGTTTATTTTGGCTCCTTCATGATTTTGTTATCTTTTCTTATATTCACTTGTTCAGAGAACAAGTCAATAAGGTAATTGCATAAAGTTCAGATGAAAATTTCAACCAACTAGGTCTAGTTATACTGAGTAATTTTAGGAAGAATGCCTTTTAATTATGAGAGTTTGTCACACTACCATCACATATACAAATATGTAAGTGTAGCCTAAGTGGCCTCAATGTGAAACTACGTAGTATCTGGTTTTCCCGGTCTTTCTTGTTTTACCCATGTATCTGTTTTAATCTTTACATTTCAGCCAATTTATCCTTCTTTAATTTCTTGAATTCTCCATGTCTTGTGTCCTTACTGTTACTATATCAAAATGTCCTAATTCACTCCATGCAAAGGATGAAAATGGCTCACAGGTCATGCTCATGCTTCACTCTAGATACAGAGAAGGTCTAAGACTTCATTATCAGAAGACAGCATGATTTGCTTTCATAGGACCTAATTCATGCCATAATATTTCACCCCTCAGTGTTATTACTTAATGAGTTTCCCATTTACACCAAGATCTGGAATACAGCAGTCACATTTCCATTGTTTTCCTTCATTGTTTTATTTAAAATTGCCATAGATAAGTCTGCACAGGATACTCTGCTTACACCTAAGACTACCAATGCTTCTAAAGAGAAGAGCTTCTTAAACTAAAGGCTGTTGTCTTCAAATGTTCCACATGCACTAATTCCATCAAAGAATACACAAGGGCACATTGAAACAACTCAAATTAAATGGAATTGATGGCATATTCCTTTTTTTTTTTTTTCAGATTTTTACTTTTAAAAGTATATATGCAAGGGGTTAGTAACATGTTACAAGCTAAAATTTTTAAATGCCAATCATAGTGTCTTTTCCTCTCCTGGAGGATAAGGATATAGCCTTCAGCTACTTCACCAGCACCATGTCTACTTGCTACCATGTTTCTCACTATGATGATAATGGACTACAATTCTGAAACTGTAAGAAAAGCCCCAATTAAACTTTTTCATTTATCAGAGTTGCCTAGACCATCGAGTCCCTTCATAGCAATAGAACACTGACTTAAGAGAGTTTGCTACCAGGCACTAACTTCAAACTGCTTTGAGAGGCTTATCATGCTATTAGTTGGAGGCTTATGGAAGACATTTGGACTTTGGCTAGAAAAGTATTTGAGTCCTTTAAGTGGGGCTTACTGGCCATCTTAAAAATCCTAGAAGAAGCATGGGAGATGGTGCTGAGGGCAAAGTGAACTGACAGCCCAGTTTAAGAAGTTTCACAGGGGAAGAATGTTCCAAAGTGGCCTAGAAACCATTCCTGTGGATTTTTGAGAGGGGGTTGGGGAAGTATAGTGGCTGTTTTTTGCCCCTGTCCTAAAAAAAAAAAATTTACTTATGACTAATTGACGAGTGTTTCATTAATGTCATTGGCAGAGGAGATTTCAAGACAAGCTAGTATTAACTCTGTCCTATGGTTATTAGTGTTCAGTTTTATGCAGATCTATAATGAAAAAGAGCAAGCTGAGAAAAGACAAATGCAAAATGTACAGTTTGAGAAAAAGAGCAGTAAGTCAAGTGCTCAAGGAGATACAATGTTTAAAATCTTGGTGCTAAATGGAAATAAGGAAGTGGAAACCTCAAGACCTCACCCTGCTAAGATTTCTACTTATGAAAAGGAACAAAAGAAAAGCTTAAACAATGAAAACAAACATCAACAACAGAAAGCTGTTGCAAATGTAGTTGAAAGAGGTAGCCATGCTCCAGTCCCAGCAAGCAGCAGAATTTGTCAGCTTCAGCTGTGTTTCTGACTTTAGAGTCAAGGATACAAGAAAAAGTTTGTGGAATCTCCTTCTACAGCTAACGAAAGCTGTTGAAACCAGGTATGTGTCATGGGTATTACTGTGTGGAGTCCCAGAAACACCATTGTGTGAAGCCTGAATTGTGTTTGGGACCTCAGGATGTTGGAGATGCCAGCGCCATGGAATACTTGTGAGTAAAGCTGCATAGTGAGTATGGAACTAGCCAAGAGAGAAAAATATGTTGCAGTCTACAAAGTTCAACAAAGGAGTTGGTGATTTGAAGAGTTTGTGGCATCAGACATAGGATGCAGAATATGGAGTTTGCCCTGTTGGATTTGGTCTTGTTTTGGTCCAGTATTTCCTCAATATCCTCTCTTTACCCTTACTTCATTGAAATTATAATGTATATCCTGAGCCATTTATGTGGGATATATGTCATCTGCCTTTTGATTTTGATTTACAGAGTCTTACAGTTAAGAGATTTCCTTGAAGTATCTGAAAATACTTTGAACTTTAGAGTTTTAAACTGTTGAAACTGCGACAGACTTTGAGGACTTTTGAAGGTGAACTAAACGCAATTTTACATTACAAAATAACTACAAGTTTATGAGGACCAAATAGTGAAATTTGATGGTTTGAGTAGAAATGGTCCCCATAGTCTTATATATTCAAATGCTTAGTCACCAGGGAGTATAACTATTTGAAAGGGTTAGAAAGATTAAGATGCATGGCTTCATTGGAGGAAGTATGTTACAGGGGGTTAGGTTTGAGTTTTCAAAAGCCCATACCAAGCATAGTGTCTTTCTCTCTTGTTGTGAACCAGAATATAGCTCTCAGCTACATTTCTAGTGCTATGCCTGCCTGCCACAATACTCCCATACACTATGATATGTGACTAAGCCTTTGAGAATGAAGGCAAACCCTCAATTACATACTTTCTTGCATAAAAGTTGCACTGAACATGGTGTTTCTTCACAGCATAGAATAGTGACTAAGACATCTATTGACATATTGTTTATAAGAAATGAATAATTAAAGGTTGCCTAACTTAGTACATCAATTAGACAGTAATATAATACTCAAGATAATGCAGAATTTGGGTCATTTGTTGCTTACATGAAGGAATTAATGGAAACACTTATCAAAATGCTAGAACAACTACCAGGGACCACTTACTAATAGTACCTACCAAATTTCTGAGATTACTTGATTTTCTTGTTTTCTGGTTATACTCAAAATTTCAATCTTTTCATCTTAGATATACTAATATCTGGGCCAGCAAGAAGGTCAGTAGGTAAAGGTGCTTTTGTTATATTTGATAAACCTAGAGTCGAATCTTTAGAATCCACATGGAAATTGACAATTTTCCTCTGACAATCTCCCACACGAATGGTCTGAACAAAAAGATATATGTCAGTATTTTAGGTAGTAATTGGTGGATTCATGAACCTTTTTTAGGCAAAATTTGTTTTCAAAGAACTTGATATATTTGACATAAAATGCCTTTATTTCCTTGAATTATTGTAATAACTACAGAGTCTTTAATTTTTTTTGCAAATTAATCTGATTGGGTGATAATGTGGTATAAAGAGCACTCAATAAAATAAACTATAAAAATAACTGAAATTCTATCAAATTACAGTGCCACAGTTCTGTGGGAAATACTTCTCTATGAAAGTTTGGTCTTAAAACAACTTTTAGAACATTTGTTGCTTGCTCAATTGCTTTATGAGGAGCAGCCTGAAATGTAGTATACTTAATTGGTCCCCTGGGAAACATTTACTATTTTCAACATGATTAACACAGGAAACCTCCCCAGACACATCTCACTAAGACAAAATGTATTCTTGATGATTGCAGATTTGGAGTGAACCATGACAGATGTGTTCTATGAAAATAGCCCATTATTTATAGATGGATAGATTTATGACAACATCCTCCAACTTCCTAAACATGACCTCTTCAAACATACCACTTTTCACTTATCAGCCATATTGAAATAATGTATTCACATTTACCTGTTTAGAGGTTTTAACCTAATCCTCTATGTTAGAGCCAAATATAGATAATAAAATAAAATTTATAATATGCAATATAAAATACATAATAAACAATTTAAAATATACTTTTTAAAAGCTATATTGATGTTTCAAAAACTTATTACATACCCTACAGTTCTCATAATAAGGTGACTGCTAATACAGAAAACTGAGTTTTTAACAGTAGCCATCTTATTTTGATTATTTGTGTGTGTGTGTGTGTGTGTGTGTGTGTGTGTGTGTCTGTGTGTGTCTGTGTGTGTCTATTTGTGGATTTCTACATCTGAGTGAAGGTAAGTGTGGAGACCAAAAGAGGATGCTAGATCACCTGCAGTAGCTCCTTTTACAAGCAGTTGTGAGCAATCCAATATGGGTGGTGGGAAGGAATTCAGGTCCTCTGTAGAAGCAATAGGTCTCTTAACTTCTGAGCTATTTCCCTTTTAAAAATTCCGAAGTGCTGCTAAGCTGATGAGTGATGTCTCCAGCCCCTAGCATCCAATATTCAACCTAGTGATATTACTCACACTTGCAAAATTACTTAGCTTTGAAAACTACTTAGCTTTGGACAAGTCAATAAATCTTTTCTCTCTCAATTTTCTCGATTATAAAGTGATGATATTTGCATCTACCACAGAGGATTTGGGTGACAGGCATAGGAATTAATTGGGTGAATTTTACACAAGACTGGCTTTTGCAGAATGGCCATCACATAAAGGATGTTAACTGTCCATTCCTCACCAGACTTAGTAATTATTACTCCAGCTTTCCAGTGAGGAAATCACATGTACACAGCAAATTAGTAGGCAAGAATGGCTTCTGGGCTAAAGCCAAGCATTCAAACTTTACTTGCAAGCTCCCGTTTGGTTTTCTCAAGTGAATCTCCATTTGTTCAGTTTATTATTATAGCTGATATTTATGTCAGAAAAATAAACTATGCAGAAACATAATAGAAAGCAAATTGACTCCATCAAAGATGGATATAGATTTGTTTTCTACCTTTAATATTTTGATGGCAAACCTCACCTTGCTTTAGACCAATTTTCTCTTTAACCTATGTTTTGCTGATTCTCATTTACTTTAGTTTCTCTATTGCCCAGTCAAGAGGCTGGTTACTCACACAAGGAGCTCACTCATTTTACAGGTTTTTTTTTTTTATTCTAAGGTATTTGCTTAATTTCTCTCTTTGTACAAAAAATAAATTCTTTGATACGTGTTTAAAAAGCAATAAATATATTATTTATTCAACTTAATAGAGCCATCCACTCTATGAGACACTGAGCATCATGGACAAGGAAAGAATATGGACTGTAACATACATGGGCACAGCTAAAATCTGTCTCATTTCAGTTCAGGTAGCTTTGTACTATAATGTGTGGCTGGTCCTTATCTACTTCAGAAAGCTACTTCTATTCTCAGTGATATCTGGGATGAGATTTGGGCCTTTGAGGAAAAGTGGATGCCCATGTTCATAAAATTAAAGTCTAAATGATATTTCATTATTTTGTGTGAAAGTGTATTCTGCAATATTTTTCACATTTAGCTTCTCATCGACCCTTTTATTTTGAGTAATTTTCTATTTGCACAGACAAAAGATTACAAAAGGAGATGAACTACTGATGTATTCAAATACATGTTAATAAGTGTTTAATTAGCTCCTCCCAATATATCTGTCAGGATGCTTTAGCCTTAGATAGGTATGTAGTCTTATAACATAACTCAATAGGTTTATTTTTAACCGTTGATTACACTTAACACTGCTCTCTTGATTTTACTCTCTGTTACTAAGCAAAGCACTTTATTTGTGTTTAAATGTAAAAAAAAAAAAAAAAAAAAAAAGGAGGATCAGAAAGGTGTGCACATGCTCTTGTGCAGGACAGGATCATCCTTCCTGTCTGAAATTATCTATTTCCTCTCCACAGTATCTTTGTGTGTCTGGTTATGTATCATTCAGAGGCTGGCTTTGTCTTCCAACCTCTTATCATGTTACCTTTAAAATTTGGTATAGGCCACCAGTAGGTTCACCAGTGCCACCTCCCTCATGGCTTCATTGACTTTATTAGTGAAACAGACTGTGGGGACCTGGAGTTGTGTGAGTGATGAAGGGACCTTCATATCTACTGAACTGTGTAATATTTGTGGATATTTGATCTTCTCAGCAATTCTATATTGGTATGTAGTATTTGTAATATCTTAGCCATTCTGATGAGAGTAAGATAAACTCTCAGAGTAGTTTTAATATTCATTTCCCTGATGACTAAGGGCATTGGACATAGCTTTAAGTATTTTTTGGCCATTAGAGGGTCCTCTGTTGAGAATTCTCTGTTGATCTCAGTAACCTATTTTTTCATGAGTTATTTGGTTTTTTCCTAACTTCTTAATTTCTTTATATATTTTGGATATTAGCCCTCTGCCAGATATAGGGCTGGTGAAAATCTTTTCCCAGTCTGTAGAATGTCATTTTGTCCTATTGACAATGTCCTTTGCCTTACAGAACCTTTTCAGTTTTATAAGATCCCATAACTAATTGTTGGTCTTAGTGGCTAAACTAATGGCATTCTCTTTAGGAAGTTGTGTCCTATACCAATGGGTTCAAGGCGATTTCCCACTTTCTCTTCTATATCTGGATTTATGTTGGGTCTTTGATCCACTTGGACTTGAATTTTAGGCAGGGTGGTCAATATGAAAAATGTGTGCCAGAAAGCAATCAATGGCCACTCCTGATTTTGTGTGCCTGGATATCAAGGCAGGCATTATTACTTGGAAGTGGAAGAATGTGTTTCTGATCCCTGGATGAATGAAGTTGAATGGCTCAATGAGAGAGGAAGATACATGTGAGTCCTGTGTCTGTCTTCAAGAGTATTCTGGTGTGAACTGGTATATGGAAATTGATGAATGTGGATCCCAGGCATCTCTACATGGTGTCATGTGTCAGGATGCTCTGGGAGCTTACTTCTATGATTGTACATGACCTGGATTCATTAGAGACCACTATGAACTCAACTTTGATGAGTGTACCAATAAGCCATGGCTTCATAGAGGTCTATGAAGAAACAACTACCACTGTGTCTACACAGGTAGTGCATTCACAAGGACACACTGTCAGATCATGATGCCTCCTTGTTAGTCAAAGCCTTCTCCCAATGATGCAAGTTCTATTATTTTCTTTTTAAACTTTGTTATATCTACAAAGACTGTATCTACAAATAAGCCTATTCATAAGTTCTGGATACATTCAAATTAGGAGAAATACTTAACCCAGTTCACAACCTTTGGCATTTTTGTTTGTTTGTTTGTTTTGTTTTGTTTATGTAATGGTCATACAGCAAACGTCATAGTGTTTCACTCCATAGACTGTATATTCTACCACTGCCAAATCAAAGCAAGTATGTAAAATGTATTACCCCTCTCCTTTACAGGACATTTGTCTTCTACTGACTTCCCATTTCATCTTGAGAGTGGCCAGTAGATTGTGCATGAAGACATGATGGTGGCTAATGTGAAACAATTTTATTTCTGTTTCTGACTCAAGATTTACAAAATGTTAGTTAGAAGAACTCACGTTCATTGGGTCACATATCAAGAGCTTTCAATGTGAAGCCCATTTGTTTTCTTGTTCCTGTCATCCTCCATTCCTGGTGTGCAAGGCAAACTTCTTCCATTATTTAAAGAGCTTAGGTAGTGAGAAGCTCTTCACAAAGTGTTCTTCCATAAGTTCTGCTCAGCTCATAGTCTCAATGTTTGAGTGTGATTGGTTTTCTAGCTGATGTTGGCAGCTTTTCTTGTACTTCCAGACTACATTTTTCAATCATGCAATCAAAAGATTTTACTTAAGGCTAGGTTGTCTGTCAACACAAATAGAGGCCTTTTTGTTGAATAAAAATTCTTTTTATTTCTGCTTATGTCTGTGTCAACCACATAAACAGATTACTCCAGAAAACTGACAAGTTTTTAATGTAAATGATGGTATGCTGTGTTTTTCACTTGGCTTAGTTGTAGAATATCACTTATATATTTTCTTGGAAAATGTAGAGACTCAACAAGGGTGCACACATACACACACACACTCACACACATACACATATCTATTGTTTCTCCATTGCATCTCTGTATGAAACTGCCATCTCTCTTGTTAGCTGTTCTACCATCTCACCTGCTCAGAAAAAGCTTGCTCTCCCCAGGCCTGTGGAACAGTCATAGCCCAGGATATCTTCAACTCTGATATCCTTTACCCTTCACTCTAGTATTGAATACATATTTTTGTATTGTTGTGTATCCTGAATCACATTCCAAGTTTCTCTTGGAGAAAGGTTGCAAAAGATATAAATGCACATTGACTTGCAAAGAATGTTATCAGGCTTTAGATACACCTTAGTAATAGACCACTGAACTCTGACATCATGGCAGTGCCCTATGTTCATTCCTCGGTGCTACAATCAGCGGAGCTAGATAATGAGGCAGAGGTGATGATAATGATAACATTGTGCATTCTTGTACACAATAGATAATTTGGATATACAACAACTCAAAAATGAAAAATAATTGTGAACTTTAATGCAAAGTCACTGAATTCTGTAACTGTGAGGTCAAAATATTTCTATTAAATTTATTTGTTTATCTAGTGTAGTATAGTGTGTGTGTGTGTGTGTGTGTGTGTGTGTGTGTACTCATGTAGAGGTTAGAGGACAATCTTCATAGGAAGGTTTTCTTCTTCCATGTGGTATGCAAGTCCCAGGTTAAACTTCCTTTGTTAGGGTTGACAGCAAGTAGTGTTGGCCTTTAAACCATCTGTCATGTCCCAACTTTTTAAACTACATAGTCTTTTCTTACTGTAAAACTTGTAGTGTTAGTCTAAGAAATAATGTATACATTTGTAAATAATGTTGTGATCCATCATTTCATTGTGTCCCCACTTGAAATATTCATCAACTAAACCATCAATTGTTAACTTCCTGATTATGTTTTTCTCCTCCCCTCCTTATTTCTTTGTTCTCTTCCTTCCTTCCTTCCTTCCTTCCTTCCTTCCTTCCTTCCTTCCTTCCTTGCTTCCTTTCTTCTTTCCTTTCCTATTTAATTTGTTCATTCTTTCTCTCTCTCCTCTCTCTCCTCCCTGCCTTTCTCCCTTCATCCCTCTTTCCTTCTTTCCCTCCTTCTATTTCTTCTTTCCTTCTATCGATCTCCCATCCTTTCTTCTTTCTTTCTTTTTCAGTACTAGGGATAGAACAGGGGTAGCTGAGCCCTCCACCACTGAAATACATTCCCAGCTTTGCTGCTGTATATTCAAAGTTCTCTCATTCTTGTTCTGTGTGTTGAATGTTGAGGGACGCTTCTCTTTGCTTGTTGGTTTTACCTCACTGGCTAGTTTTCATGGCTATATTTTCTTTCATCTGACTGAATATGTTACAGGTTCACAGAAGCTTTTCTCAACCCCCTCTTACACTATTATTATTTTCCTCTTCCTCTTCTATTGCAGCCTTTGCCTCAAGCTGGAGAGCTACTATTTAGTAGGAGATCTGTGCTTGAAATTCAAATTTTTTAAATGTTGTTGAGGCCATGTCCTTGAAGAATGCTACCAAAAATGAAAGTGCTGTTTTCAGAGCTCTTTGTTAAGGCAGTGAGATGCTCCTAGGCAATTCTGTAACCAATTGGCTGTCATCTTGGCTGATGGTATATGAATTTCGAGGAAGAGAATGAAGAGAGTCTTCTCCAAGAAAGAGCACATTAATTAGTTTTTCAGCACTAAATGTTCATCCCTAAAACATTACATATAACTAGCAATATACAGACCAAGCAGATTGTACATATGTACATCTGATAGACACACTAGAGTATATATATGATATGTGTATGTGAGTGTATGCATGTAACAACAATTAATGAAAAAAAGGTACCATGAATTTAAAATAGAGCAAAAAGGCAGAGGCAGGCGGATTTCTGAGTTTGAGGCCAGCCTGGTCTATAGAGTAAGTTCCAGGACAGCCAGGGCTACACAGAGAAACCCTGTCTCGAAAAAAACAAAAAACAAACAAACAAAAAAACAAATAAAATAGAGCAAAAATGGTTATGTGAGAAAGTTTAGAAGAAGAAAAGGAAGGGGAGAATTATGAAACTAAATTGTAATCTTAAAAATAAAATAAATTAATTTAAAATGTGTAATTAATTTTCATCAAAACTGTTGATTATGGAAAGTATGGCTGTTTTCCATTCTATAGACCCATAATAGTCAAGAGTAATTGATTGGTTAGACTTACTTTTGATGGGGTATTTTTCTTTCTTTTTTGATACTAGATAGTACTTATCTTATTATACAGACATGGTCCTACACTTTCTTAGTATTGAAATTAGAGGTATAGACCCACCATTTTTTGTTAGATCAAAGCACTGAACCATCTATATGTATTTAGGGTGGATATATATACAAATTACTATTTTACCTATGTAATATGTGTTATTATGTATGCATGTAATGTGCCATTGAATAAATTTCACTTTGTTTTTGGCAGAAATAGTATGGTATTAATGGAGAAGCAATAGTCAAGGTGGAATAACTATAGTCAAGTTCTCTCTAGACACAAACCATCTTTTAAAGCAAGATAAACAACATTTACTTGAAGATTTTCACAAGTTATTCCTATCCTAAGCTATTTTTATTCCTTTTGAATGATTCAAGCAATAGACTTATCCCAGGCTATAGGTTGTTATTCTAGTGCCTTTTAAAGGTAATGGGTCATATAATTTATTTTAGTTCAAATCTGTTGACTGTGGAATGTGTGTCTATTTTCAGTTCTACAAACCTGTGTCAGTCTATATATCATGCCAATCTTTGGCTCTTAGATAAGCATTTAAGATTTAATGTTAATAAAGTGTGTTTCCAACATTGCGTAAATAACACAAGCTATTTCTGTGGAGAAGAGTTTATTATAACATTTATCAGGATGGAAATTACAAAGAAAAATTAAAATATGGGCCAGTGAGATGGCTCAGAATAACAATGCTGGTCATAGAAGCCCAATGACAAGCCTTATGTGCTTGATCCCATGAAGGAAGGAAAGGAAAGAATTGATTCCCAGTGTCCCCTGTCATCCACATATGAACTGTGACATTGAGCGTGTCTGCTCTCTCTCTCATGCTCTCCATCCTCTCTCTTGCTTTTTCTCTCCTTTCTCATCTCTCTCACACTGACAATAACAATGAATATTTTTTTAAAAAGAGAATGTAAAAGTCTATATGTTCCTAAGCAATAAATAAATGTGCTGTGAATTCCCCTATTCTGTTTGCAGCTCCCTTCAAACTTCACACATTGCAACTTCCCTGCCAAAGAGTCTATGGGGGAAAATGGCACTGTGTCAGAAAACATCTCTTGTTTCCTACAGAGAGGGCTCAGTTGCTAGCATCACAAATGTATATCACAAGTGTTACTGAGCAGTGTGAGGGCATTCCAGGAACTGATCATTCCTGTCTGGCAGTCTGCTCTCTTTAAAAACTTTGTATGAGTATGCCTAGTGAAGTCTTTCCAAATTTTACACTTCCTGGTCTCTTTATGTTCATCTTTTTACTACATTCAAGCTTTACTTAGCTAGCAGATTATGTACATTGCAGGGCAAGTGGTAAAGGCAGTTGGACCTTGTTTAATGCAGGCTAGAGAGATATTTCTGGAGTAAGAACTCAGGAGATAGCTTCAATTCTGAAATAACTTTGAAAGTGTTTCTATTTATTGACTAATAGTTAAATATGAAATCATTCTGACAATACTCATAACATATTAGAATAAAAAATAAGGCTTATATTTGAGAGCAGTTTTTCTTCACAGATAAATAAACAAATTTGCATTTCATTTCTCATCATTTTCTGCTCTACATTAATTTGGTTCTCATGATTTTCTTTCAAAACCCAATTTTAATTTCAGCTAAGAAGAATTAGAAAGTGAACAATAAAAAATCATATAGTTAAACATTATATTTCCTAAATTGTTACTGTTTGTGCGTTAAAAACAAGAGATTTTGTTTAGTTCCAGTTACAAAGGTGATTTATTTTCTAAAGATTTTTTATTTTTATTTTGAAATTTTACTATAATTACCTCATTACTCCATTCTTCTCTTTCTTTCAAACTCATCCATGTACCTCTCCTCACTCTCTTTCAAATTCTTGGCTATATTTTTCATTAATTTTATATATATATATATATATATATATATATATATATATATATATATGTGTGTGTGTGTGTGTGTGTGTGTGTGTGTGTGTGTGCGTACATAAACACAAACTTGTCTGTATGTTGATTGCATATATGTCCTCAGGGCAGATTTTTTTTTTTTTTAGATAACCAATTGCAGTGCTATTCTCTAGAGAAGACTATTATTTTACTCTTAGCATTTTATAGTTCCTGTACTTATTTCTGTAGGGTTTTAGGCCTTATGGGTTTTTCTCAGTCCACTTTAACACATTTAATGTTGTCCTTGTTGAGGTTATATTTCAGCAGTGAAGTTGGTGAGACTACAGGGACATAGCTTCTGACATTCCAAGATGATGCAATCTCACAGCAACTCCCTGATCCTCCACCTCCATTACCTTTCCAAGTTGGTCCCTCAGCTATTCACACACCTTAGGTATGGGAGTAATATTTTAGTAGGCCTTTCTGGACTGGGCTCCACAATCCTGCATTTT
This sequence comes from Arvicanthis niloticus, assembly GCF_011762505.2. Lineage (NCBI taxonomy): Eukaryota > Metazoa > Chordata > Mammalia > Rodentia > Muridae > Arvicanthis > Arvicanthis niloticus. Next base: position 58,385,931 of record NC_047665.1, on the reverse strand, counting down.
GATTGGACTTTGCTTATCTGTGGATGGAATGATAAATGTTTATGGTGTAGATAGGAATTATGCTGGTTTAATAAAAATGAGAGTTTTAGGTTCTGTCTCAAGATCCATGATGTCACTAAGTCCTAAGATGCTTTGATATGTAGCACAAGGAGAAAAGAATTTAAGCACATTTAAAAGTATACTGCATTTAATCTGAGTAATTTTGCCACAAACCAAATTGTATGTGGGATTTTAGTACTCTCCTATGTCTAGAGAATTATATCTTCCTATGTATTCTTGTACATATTTACATATATGTTAATGCATATATGTAATGAATATTGTAAACCTATAAATTTAGACAGAATATACTATGCTCCACTAGCAAACAGGCCAAATGAGTTACAGTTAATATTTCATTACTGGAGCACATTGTATATCTTATTAGTTTTTTGGAAACTTTCTCTGTAAGTTTTGAAATACATGTTACTTTTACAAGAGGGGATGGATACAAACATATACCCATAAAGATACAGTTCCCACCCAATATACCTTATTGAATAAAATATCAACTTTTTGAAAGATGAAAAGATCAAATACTTTCTTTTACATTCCAATCTGAGGGTTTGTGTAAGTGGATTAAAAACAGATGAGATTAATTTTCACACATACTTATATTCAGGAAAAAGTTGAAAGACCTTTCCAGAAATATTTTATGTTTAGTTTTATACAAACAACATTATTTATCTAATTACAATCTGCTATTGAACATGGTAAGTAAATCTGATATAAAATCATATGTAAATATAGTTTTAAAATACTTGAACTTTTTTATACGTTGAAACTATCACATGATTTACTTTAAAGAATGTAATACAATCAGTCACGTTAGGTTAGCTCATCTTGTGATAAAAGTTAAAGATATGAAATTCATACCAGTGAAAATTAAAATGCACTGCTTCCAATTACTACACAGCTTAAATTGCTATAAAATTGTTATAAGTGATTCACGGTTTTTCTTACATGCATGTCAGATGTGAGAGATGCTTGTATATGCACCTATGGCTGAACATGACATCTTCAGTGTTGGCCACTTATAAATTAAGGTACTGAGGAATGCAAGGACAGTGCTATCATTATGAGACAAGGCCATGCACACTGTGTTCATTACCATAGTGGTCAGGTGAACTCTTGCCTGTATAGCTTTCCCTGGCTTCTTTTACTTGAGGTGGAACTAAACATTCTGAAATCCATATATACTGTGGTTCTTTTACTAGTATTCCAGATGTGTATTTCTTGATTTTTAAATTCATATTTTATTTTTTATTTTTTGTGTATAGATGTTTCTTTGCATGTGTGTCAGTGTACCACACACATGTCTTGTACCCACTGAGGTCAGAAGAAGGCATCAGATCCTCTGGTACTGTAGTTGTAGGTGGTTGCGAGTCATTATATGGGTGCTGGGAACACCCATATAATGGTGTTCCCATATATAGGTGCCGGGACTTCTGGAATAGTGGCTGGTGTTGTTTACTGCTAAGGTACTTTTCCAGTCCTGTCTGCATTGTTTTAATTTGTTATGTCAGGAACAAAAAGTGAATATATATATATATATATGTGGCAAAATATTTCTAATGATACAAAGAAAGGAATGTTTGGAAATGATGTTCAAGTGAATACAACATATATGATTCTGTCAAAACCAATTCATAAAAATTGAAATTTGTATAGGGTTATTTAACCTCAGCATTTGAGACAGCCCTAGCAAAGTCTGATTTCATTATAAACCTTATCTGGATTCCTGGAACACACAGTAAAATGTCTACTGATTACATGAGACTGATATCATCATAATATTTTATGAGTGATAGTTTACCTGACTGAATATACTTGTTGTTAGTATTTTATATGAATATTATACAGACATGAACCTATGCACATAGTTACTTTTCTATCTTTATGTATTTTATACTTATCCAATTATTTATTAAATAATAGTATGCATAAACCAAAAAATAACACCATCAAGTTAATCATAGTAAGATATCACCAAAACAAATTTTAAAACAAGAACCATGTTTTTGAAGACATAAATGAAAAATATGAGACAAAAAAACATGTGTATCTGGTGCCAACAAATTATGTGTTGATTTTATATCAGATTTTAAATGATAGCCAATGCATAAACACTATGTATCAGACGCTTTGTTAAAATTTTCTGCTTCCCATTGTTTGTCTTTAAAATATTTTACTTACCATTTGTTTTATTTGAGCTGAATCTAGGCTGAAATTTCTTAGTTCCTAAGGTATACCTTGTTCAGCTACTTGACCTTACTACACCTTAAAGTTTTAAGATTATTTACCTAAACAAACTATTAAGTAATATGAAGTGTTAGTAAGATACCACAAAGTATTTGAAAGAAAGAGGGGAGCAGAGGGCAGAAGCAACTGGAGGAAATAAAGAATGGGAAAGTATATATTCTATTATAATATCAAAAAATAGGAATGTGTAATTAAAAGTATTTGTTGCTTTACATCTTGAGGTTCTTGTAAATTTATTTCAAAATAATGCCTTCAGCAAGTGTCATTTAAATATTTGAAAAGAACAGATGTTATAAATGCTATTCACAGAAAGCAAATACAACTTCAAAACATTTTAAAATGGTAAGATTTGTATTTTATATAATTTTTCATAAGCAGTGTCTGAATAACAGTGTCTTATCTTAAATCCATACATTTCTCAGAAATATAATGAATTTAGTATTTTTCAATTTTTTGTTCATCTGTGGTAATCTATGTTTGCTTATGAAACATTGAATGGGGAGAAAATCGTAAAGTAATTGTTAATTTCCTGGCATGCTTCTTATGTTATGAATCTTGACTTTTGTTTTTAAATGTTTGTTTATTATGTCGTGATTGTCTGTGTGAACTGAGGGTCTATGCTCGTTTTGGTTTTACCTCATGCTCTCACCAGGGATTGAGGTTTACCATTGGAATTTGATGTTGAATGTGAAGCTTTTGTTTTTTTTTTTTACCTTTGGACACGCTAGAGCACACATGGAGCAGGAACCAATTCTAAAGCATGTGAGAACATGAATGTACAGTGTACTTTATTTCTTGTCCTAATATAAGGTAATTGAGATGACAGTGGGGAAAGGAGGAAAGTGGCAGATGGGAGGAGAGAGAAGTGACAGAGAGCAGGACAGGAAGAGCAGGGAAAGAGCTGGGAGAGGATGGAAAGAATACAGCCTGCTTGGATCTGTCAGGCATTGTCATTCACATATATGAGTTCTTACAGAAACGATTGTATATCATGTGTGTACCATGTGTATACACAGACACACACACACGCATTCCACATACATATGGTCAAAAAGTAATTCAATCATTACATTCCCAGAATGTTAACGAGCCATAAAATTTAGATGAAATGAAAAGGGTAATGGAGAGGAGGGGAGCAGAGAGCAAGAGAATACAGGTGCTTTTTAAAGACTCTGCTAGGAACAGTCCTGTAGGGCTTGGAGACTTGATGTGTCATTGGCTGGGAAGGATGGTTGAGCAAAAAGACTGTAGTGCAAGATGAATTTCTCGTGAGAAAGCAGAAAACACTGTTCCAGGTGATAAAAATAAATTCCCTATAAAGCTTTCAACAGTTATTGACACTTAATACTCCAAAGAAATGTGTCTGCATTTTATAGTAGCTTCGGGCAAGCTCTCCAAATATAAACTAACATCAAGTTCAAGTTCTGAGACACGGTTGACAAGAGACTACTGTGTTTAAACTATGCATTCGAAGCATTTTATTCTCTCTCTCTCTCTCTTTCTCTCTCTCTCTCTCTCTCTCTCTGTGTGTGTGTGTGTGTGTGTGTGTGTGTGTTTAAAGTCATGTTTATTTCTTTACCCAAGTTTTAACATGTGGAAAAATTCACTGACAAGATCCATGCATTGGGGCGTTGTTTTTCTCCAGTTTGTACACAGAGGGTTAACAAGTACACTATCTCTAAGGCCATGGTAACAGGATGTCATTATAGTAAGTGAAGTAATACTGTTTTGCTGAGGCTGGATAAAGGGGTGGCTTAGAAACAATGAACTCAAGCTGGGGCCAAGTCTAAATTAATTAACTCCAGTTCCTCTGAAATTCTGTTATAGAAAAGCAATGACTGACGATAGGGCTCAAATGGTTGTCCATCACATACAGAGAAGATGGAGAAAATTAGAATGTATCTTATTATAAGTAGATTGATCCAGCAGTGATATTAGATAATTTGCATCACACATAATTTGTAGTTAATTTTGACTTAAATCATCTGTGATTAGCAAATTCAATTCAGAAATAATATTTAAACCATTAAAAGAGTAGTAAATTTCTCTAAAATTGATATGAAAGGCTTATATATTAACATATTTCAATATTTCATATATATTAATATATAAACAAATGTAAATTTACATTTATGTATAGATGTATGTATGTATGTATGTATGTATGTATGTATGTATAAGCCTATTTACTGTTGTATTTCTGATGGAGGAGGAATTTAATCCTTAGATTCTCAAATGTAAACTACTGGATGAGATAAAAAGAAAATGGCAGATTCAGTGTGAACTTGTTTCAATATCAAATACACGTTCTATATTGGAAATGGCTTTGCAGAGTGTTAAAATATACTTTCAGATGCACAATTCTACCAGTCATGAAGAAATGATGGGCCAGGGAGATGGTTCAAGATGTAAAGGCACCTGTCACTATGGCTGATGACTCAAATGCAACTGACCTACATGATGGAAGGAGAGGAAAGACCCTTGCAAGCTGTTGTCTGACACCACACTGGCACCTTGCCACACACATGCCCCTCTTCTCCTGCCACACACTAAGAGATTTATAAATTTATCCAGAGGAAGAAGTGGATTGCATTTGGAATCTATCACATTAACAATCCTTTTCCAGCTGTATCCCTGGTGTGTAAATTGGGCTATGTGGCTAATTTACTCAGCACTGCATTTCAACAATGAAGTGAGTTTGTAAATTTAGCTTTCTTTGCTTAGATAGATAGATAGATAGATAGATAGATAGATAGATAGATAGATAAAGAGATAGATAGATAGATAGATAGATAGATAGATAGATAGATAGAACATCCAATCCTGAAAAATCTAAAAAGAATGTGTTATATAGGAAAAAAAATTCAAGCCAGTCCTACTTACCTGGAAGCTTCTGTTTTCTTTAAATCTCAATTTTTTCACTTTATCCACACCAACAACATAATTACATGTTTTCTTTGCACTTTTCAAATCTATGACTTTCTTTGGCCTTTTATGAGTTCTGTCTTGTTAACATCCTACCGTCAGATTCTCCTAAAGCAAAGAAGGCATGTAGAAGACAAACCTACATGTCAACACACAAGCTCACATCTGGGTATTCACATGTATCTATTTGTATATACACATTCCTTTCATCTTGTAATTAGATTGTCTTGAACAGCTCGTATTCAATAAATATTGGTTCATTTTTAGTCCTTTACTTACATATTTAAAAGGATAACGGGGTTGAATATTAATGGTGATTTAAACATGTATTCTCAACTGCTAAAATTCTTCTCATCTTTCAAAAATAGCACATAAAATAGATTCTGTTGTCCAAATAAAAACAAAAATAAAATAGACACATACAATGAATATTGCTACTGCCCTGAGATGTGACACTTTGACACAAGCACTCAGGGCCAGTCAGTAGCTGCTCTTTTTTTTTTTTTTCTAACTTCTTAATCTCTGTGCAGGGACAAGCTGCCATTAGACACCAAAGGCTGAAGTCAGCTTAGCAGAACATACGACAATATGACCGGGGTTAGAGTTATCTCCTAAATTGGTGTAACTGAAACTCTCTGGTATTCCCAGAGAGTGCCTGCTGTCTGTCTTAATAGACTAAACATATGTGTCTTTTCAATCACTTAGGAAAAGATGTTATGAAATAACTACAGTCATACATAAGACTTGAATGGTTTTAGCATAATATCAAAATCCATTTATAATTTCTAATTGACTTTCAAATGCATCTTATGCAGCTCTGCTGTTTATTTTTACTGATATATTAGCCAATAGAAGTTAAAAATGGACGTATAACATCATATTCACCTATCTGATTTTCAAAGAAATAACATGGTATCTCTCTGATGTTCAATTATTTCTTTGTTTCTGAAGGAAGAAAGAATGCTACCTTTTGATGTAAGTGCATGCTAGTTTCACTTAGAAGCACTTATTTTTTAATGTAAGGTTTTATGGAAGATTGACAATTATTTATTGTGAAGAATATCAGGTTTTAATATGTATTGCTGAATCTAATACTGTGAGGTTTTAATATGGATTACTGAAAAATGTTTCTTCCAAAGCTAAATGTGGTAATAACAAATAGATGTTAACATATTTTTTAATGAGTATATTTGTTCTCTAGCAGACTTTATGAATTTTTAAATTTATTAGTTTGGGTTAATACACTTTATTGCATACCTCTGTTTGAGGAACTGGTTTGCTTTCATTTTATTTAATGTGCTAATGCTCTGTATTTTGATAGTCACAAAATATATCATTATATTTAATTTCATCACATAACTCAGAGTACATATAATGCTAACACCTTTACAAGGAAAGCCATGTTGTTTATTTTGAATAGCATGCCCTTCAGACCTCATGAAAAGCCATGGATATCTATAATGAAACATGGGTATCTTACAAGGCACATTTAGTATGTTACTATTCAATTCTTGAGGTTAAACAAGATAGACCGGAATTTTAATACTTTTTTGAAGTACTGTTTTTCCTGATTGAGAAGCTGGAGTTCCCTGATTCTTTTTTTCATTTGCTCATGGTTAGAGAACCTTCTGGTCTGCTAGAAGTACATCTATCCATCATGGTGGCCAAGTTCCATGTTTATCTGGGGACACCTATGAGTTTAAGAATCTTATTATAACAGCTTTTTACAAAAATTTTTAAACAATCTGCTTTGTACTTGCAGCTTTTAAGCTTGTATGCTTCTAAGAACAATGTTCTAGTTGTTTGAGACAAGGTCTTGTTTTTTGGACTTGGCCTGAGTGAGATTGGCCATATAGACTATGTTGGTCTTGAACTTGAACTGATTATTTTTACCATCGTCCTCAGATGCACCCTGAAGTGGGTTTTCTCTCTCCATGACTGTGTATTATTTGAGATATACAGCATCACAGTTTCTTTCTGATTCTTGGCATAATCCTGCTTGAGATACATAATATGGATAAATTACAGGATCTTGTACCCAAGAAGAATGTTCTGGAAGAATCTCTTGAGAAAATGTCCTTATCAAAGGAGAGTGGTATTAATCCATTCTTATCAACTTCAAAGTCCACTTAAATATTATAGGTGCAGTCTTATAAACAATCCAGAGGGTGCAATTTCAACACTTGATACCTCTGCTGTGTCTTTAGTCTCCTTCCCCAGAGTGGTTTTAGCAGGACAGAGGCAGTATGTGCAGTTCAGCCACACTGATCCTTTTATCCACTCTGCTCTTTCAAACATATTAACTGTGCTTGTCTCAACAAAGACTAACCGAAAGGAATCTGTCCTGACGTGATTAGATACCACTGGCTTATGCCCATTACACTTATCATACCTTCTCAGTTAACCAAAAATGGCTCTCAGAATTCACCAGTATATTGAATCGTCTGCTTATCCTTTTTTTTTTTTTTTTTTTTTTTTTTTTTTGGTTCAACTACTTTTTCTCCAAAACATTCCCTTTAAAAATTTTTGATTTAATATTGTAACTTATTTCAGGCACTCTAATTTAAATATTGTTTTATAATTATACAGCTGGAATGTATATCTGGTTGGTCCAACTCATGAGTGAATTTGCTCAAAGCTTCATTTTTTGTTGTTATTGAATATGAGAAAACATTCATTTGGACTCCTCCTGGACAGATAGACAAAGGGAATCTACTCCTTATTTGTAGGTTATAGGTCTTAATTGTGTAAATTGTCCTGAGGCTACTCAGTCTTCACAATCCCCACAGGGCCATACTACAGTTAACTGAGGTCAAGGATTTTACCCATTTTCATGAAACTCAAAGCCTCATAGGTGTTGATTCTAAATGATCTGGAGAAACAGCGTCACTCACTTTCTTCCTCTTAACCTAGGACCTTATCCTCACTTTCTACCTTCCCTACTTCCATCATCCTTCTCCTGCTTCACCTTCTTCACTCAGGATTCCCTCCCAAATCTAACTATGCTTCATACACTCAGTGACCTCTCAGGATGGAGGACGTTTTTTTTTTTCTTTTTTTTTGGAACTCTCTACTAATCACCTGGGGAAGGCCTAACCCAGAATCAGGTTGGCCACATAATGACATTTGCTTGTGAGCCTATCCTTTACAGATAAGCTGTCTCTCCAGCTCACAGTTGTTATATCTTAATGAAAATAGACTGTACTTTCTCACTGTGTATAAAAGTTCAAAAATTATATACTCTAATTTCTATTTTTAAATGGTCTCACATTAGCCTACTAACACTTTTATACTCAATTACTACTCTGATGTTTTATGTAAGTAGACATTTGTGTAGAATAGGTTGGTGTCTATTTGTATCTATGCAGAAAAATTTTGTTTAATTAATTGACTTGTATTTGATTACTAGTGTAACTTAAATATGAAATACCCTCACAATCTTAAGCTTTTCACCGGACATTGGTGCAGTTTGGGAAGGTGATGGCAAGAGGTGGTGGAGCATTGCAGAAGCAAGAGGATGTTTGGGGGCCTTTAAAATTTCTATGTTGTCTCCTTCTGCCTGTTTGTGTTTGACCTGAACATCTCTTCTTGACCCACTCCTTCAAACGTGGTATGAAATCATCTCACCTTTTTATAATGGAGCCAGCAAACCAGGGGAAAACTCTACCACTATAGGCAGGGTTCCTATATGCAGAGGTGATCCTGCTTCATTTAGCATGTTTTGTTCAGGAATTTAAACTGATGAAAATACAGTTATGTATTTTTCCACATGGTAGAGTCAGTCTTACATGACAATAGTTCTAAAAAGTGGGCTTAAAAACCTTAGTATGAAACCCTTCCTCTAGAAATAATAAATTGTAGAAACTGGATAAATAGCCAGCATTTATATTGGAACACAAACAACTTGTTTTCTTAAAAAAAAAAAAATCCTACTACATTGAAATAGTTAGCTTACTTAAATCTGTCATTAATTATACTAGATTGTTTTGAGTGCAATTATTTCAACTAGATTTATTGTAAAAATAAACTCAGACCTAGTAAAATGAATCCAGGAGATTTATATAAGTTTAAGCAATAAGTTGTGATTGTAGAGAATAGTTTACTGGTATATAAAACAAGGTCTGAAATGGAACTCTCATTTAATAATATTTTGGTGTTAGTGATTTCCCACTGTTATGTGGCAACCAAAGAAAAGGAAATGGCTATCCAGAAGGCTGGACTGTGGTTTTAAGAAAAGTGAGAATACTTTGAAAGCAAAATGTGAAACTCTTAATTCAAGAGACACTGTAGCATTATATTATGCTATTAAACACTTAATATATAAGAACAATATACACAGTAAATTAAGTCAAGATGTCCTGCCTGGCAACCTATGTGCACTGTATGCTGAGAATACACTTGGTTCTGTAGATTATTCTTTTTTCACACGACAGAGATTTTTGTTCATTTTTGTTTACTTTCTATTTATTTCATTGAAATTAGTTAAGTACATTGTATGGAAATGTTGCTCAGTTGGTTTGGTGCTTGTCCAGTATGCATGAGGCCCCGGGTTTGATCCCCAGTGCCACACAAACCAGGCATGCCTATAACATCAAGGTAGGCATTGACAGGAGGATCAGATGGTCATTATCATTCTTGGGTGTATAGAGTTTTAGTCTAGCCTAAAATACAAGAGATTCTTTCTCTAGTAAAACAGAAAGAATCATAAATATGTACTATGCATATATACACATACATATATATTATCTGTACATATGTATGAATATTTGAGACTGGGGAACAAAACATACCATGATTATTTTATTATTGGAGAATTTATCTTTTCAAAACTTTTGGTATAACTAGGAAAAAATGAATAATCCCATGGGTGAATTTTCTATATATAACTAAGTATTTCATTGTCAAACTCTATGAGAACTTGATTAAATAAGCACTATTCTCTTCTGTCTCACACATATCATTCTCAAATGTCAAGTGAATTACTTTTCAGGTTATAAAAAGGAGATATTGGAGCATATGTCCTTGTTATGTGTTGGAGCATCTTTTGGGTATATGCTCAGGAATGGGTATAGCTGGGTCCTCAGACTGATTTCCAGAGTGGTTGTACTAGCTTGCAATCCCACCAACAATGGACGAGTGTTTCTCTTTCTCCACGTCCTTGCCAGCATCTGCTATCACCTGAATTTTTGATCTTAGCCATTCTGATTGGTGTGAGGTGGAATCTCAGGGTTGTTTTGATTTGTATTTCCCAGATGACTATGGATGTTGAACATTTCTTTAGGTGATTTTCGATCATTCGAGTTTTCTCAGTTGAGAATTCTTAGTTTAGCTCTGTACAACATTTTTTTAATAGGGTTATTTGAATGTCTGAGTCTAATTTCTTGAAGTCTTTGTATATATTGGATATGAGTTCTCTATCAGATGTAGGATTGGTAAAGATTGTTTCTCAGTCTGTTGGTTGCCGTTTTGTCCTATTGACAGTTGTCCTTTGCCTTACAGAAGCTTTGCAATTTTATGAGATCCCATTTCTCAATTCTTGATCTTAGGTTTTCTGTTCAGGAATTTTTCCCCTGTGCCCATGTGTTCGAGACTCTTTCCCACCTTCTCTTCTATTAGTTTCAATGTATCTGGTCTTATGTGGAGGTCCTTGATACACTTGGACTTGACCTTTGTACAAGGAGATAAGAATAGATTGATTTGCAGTCTTCTACATGCTGACCTCCAGTTGAACAAGTACCATTTGTTGAGAATGCTGTCTTTTTTCCACTGAATGGTTTTAGCTCCTTTGTCAAAGATAAAGTGACCATAAGTATGTGTGTTCATTTCTGGGCCTTCAATTCTATTTTATTGATCTTCTTGCCTATCTCTGTACCAATACCATGTAGTTTTTATTGCCTCCTCTCTGTAGTACAGCTTGTGGTCAGGGATGGTGATTCTCCTAGATCTTTTATTGTTGAGAATAGTTTTCACTATACTGTTTTTTGTTATTTCAAATGAATTTGAGAATTGCTGTTTCTAACTCTGTGAATTGAGCTGGAATTTTGATGGGGATTGCATTGAATTTTTAGATTGCTTTCAGCAAGATGGCCATTTTTACTATATTAATCCTGCCAATCTATGAGCATGAGAAATCTTTTCATCTTCTAAGATCTTTTTCAATTTCTTTCTTCAGAGATTTGTAGTCCTTGTCATACAGATTTTTCACTTGCTTGGATGGATTCACACCAAGGTATTTTATATTATTTGTTACTATTGTAAAAGGTGTCATTTCCCTAATTTCTTTCTCAGCCTGTTTATCGTTTGAGTAGAGGAAGACTACTGATTTGCTTGAGTTAATTTTATATCCAGCCACTTTGCTGAAGTTGTTCATAGAAGCCTTATTTATAATAGCCAGAAGCTGGAAAGAACTCAGATATCCTACAGAAGAATGGATACAGAAAATGTGGTACATTTACACAATGGAGTACTACTCAGCTATTAAAAACAATGAATTCATGAAATTCTTAGGCAAATGGATGGAACTAGAAAGTATCATCCTGAATGAGGTAACCGAATCACAAAAGAACACACATGGTATGCACTCACTGATAAGTGGATATTAGCCCCAAAGCTCACAGTACCCAAGATACAACTCATAGACCACATGAAGCTCAAGAAGAAGGAAGACCAAAGTCTGGGTGCTTCAGTCCTTCTTAGGAGCAACAAAACACTCAAGGGACAAAGTGTGGAGTAGAGACTGGAGGAGGAGCTGTCTGGAGACTGCCCTTCCTGGGTATCCATCCCATGTGCAGTCAACAAACATAGATACTGTTGTGGATGCCAGTAAGTGAATGCTGACAACAACCTGATATACCTGTCTCCTGGGAGGCTCTGCCAGAATCTGACACATACAGAGGCAGATGCTCAAAGTTAACCATTGAATTGATAATGAGATCCCCAATGGAGAAGGTAGAGAGAAGACTGAAGGAGCTGAAGAGGCTTATGGCCCCACAGGAAGAGCAACAACAATAACTAACAAGAGCTCTCAGGGTCTAAACCACCAGCCTGGGAACACACATGGTGGGACCCATGACTCCAGCTGTATATGCAGTGGAGGATGGCCTTGTCAGGCATTGGTGGGAGAAGAGGCCCTTGGTCCCGTGAAGGCTGAACACCTAAGTGTGGGGGAATTAAAGGATAGGGAGGGGTGAGTGGGTGGATGGGTGGGAGCATACCCTCATAGAAGCAGTAGGAGCGGGGACTGGATAGGGAGTTCCAGGGGTGGGGGTGGGGAGAAATTAGAAGAGGAGATAACATCTGAAATGTAAGTAAGTAGAATATCCAATGAAAATATATTTAAAACTTTTTTATTGGATATTATATTTACATTTCAGATTTTATCCCCTAATCCTCCTTCCCCCCACCACCCAGGAACCTCTTATCCCATCCGCCCTCCTCATGCTTCTATGAGGATGTGCCTGCACCTACGCCCCTACTCCCACCTCCCCATCCTCAAATCCCCCCCCCACTTGGTGTTCATCCTTCATGGGACCAAGAATCTCCTCTCCCACCTTTGCGAGACAAGGCCATCCTCCCCTTCATGTACAGATGGAGTCATGGGTCCCTCCCTATGTGCTCCCAGGCTGATGGTTTAGACCGTGGGGAGCTCTGGTTGGTTGGTATCGTTGCTCTCCTCATGGGGTCACAAACCATTTCTGTTCCTTCAGTCTTCTCTCTAACTTCTCCATTGGGAAACCCTTGATCAGATCAGTAGTTAGCTGTGAGCATCGGCTTCTGAATGTGTCAGCATTTGGCAGACCTCTAAGGAGAAGGCTACATCAGTCTCTTGTCAGCATGCACTTCCTGCCATCCACATTAGTGTCTACCTTTGGTGACTGTACCTGGGATGGATACCCAGGTGTATGCACAGCAGAAAACATTCATGCCCTTCTTTATCTAGGTGTGATCACTATCCTAGGATACTTGTGTGACCCCACCCAGGTGTTATATAGAAAGAAACAATGCTCCTCTGTACCATGGAAAGGGCTGACAAAAGTACAGGGATTAGAAACCCAAATGAAATACACGTAAGCCACATTCTCTATTTCTTGGTATAAAATGAGTGTTAAAACTCTTAGGTTCTTGGAGACAGTGTATCTAAGGAAGTGATCACAGATGTGTATTGTTAAACTGTTTAAAGCTTTGAGTGTAAAGTTCTATTCACTACTCAGACAAAAATTTTGAAGGTTTCATGAGGTACTATGTGTGTGTGTCTGTGTGTGTGCGTGCACACATGTGCGTGTGCATGTGTATGATGTTTATAGTAGATATATGCACATGTGTACTTGTGTGTATAGGCCAGGGCAAACATTGTAAGACTTTGTTTGTTTGTTTTTGTTTTTAATCTATTTGTCTCATCTCATTTTTTTGAGCCAGGGTTTCTCACTGAAGTTAGAGCTAAAATCTATGGCTTTACTGGCTGACCACTGAGCCACAAGGATTTTCATGTCTCTGCCTCCTGCCAGCACTGAAAGGCTTAGAACACATACTGAGAATCTGAACACCTGCACAGAGCACTTTACAGATCGAGCTATCACATATGTGAGAGACAGTTATTCATTCCCTTGCAAAGGTGTCGATCAAGGAATGTATTGGAGTTTTCGAGGTAAAATTAATAAATAGTATTTCCTGATCATGACTAAATATGTATGAAAATTAATATCAAGAGCAATCAGAAACTGTCACCCAGAAGCTTAGGGTTGGTGAGAGACATAGGAAGGTGATAACCAAACTAAAGTATGGAGGAGATGTCTCAAACTCCCAGTGTGAGAACACTGTGAAGAGTTGCAGCAATGTCATTAAGAGGTTTATGTCCAGTGTATTCATCCTGTCTGGGGCTCAAGGTTTAAGAAGAATATACTGATAATTAGAATATGATTGAGATCATCCCCAATACTCCAAAGTAGCAGTTATTTTCATAAGAAAACAAAATTTTATCAACATAGATAAATTATTCTATACATTGTACGCATGTAAGATTTTCTGAAGTTATTAATAATATTTCAGGAATTTCTCAGGCATTCTTTACAATTAATCTATATGAGGTTTTAACATAATGTTTATTAAACAATATTAAAAATACTAATAAGACACAAATGAGACTCCAAGCGAGAATGGAGAAGCTCCTGGTAGCTAATAGGATATATACAGTCTCATTGAGTCTTAATTATAATGAGAGAAACAACTGATTTAGTTTTATAACTTCACATTAAATATTCAAATCAAATTATGTATCCCAAAGGTCTGAAATTTTCAGACTACTGGTGATCAAATTATAAACTATCTTCAAACACCAATGTGAAAATATATCTAAGTACCAATGTGAAAAGAGAAATCCTCCAGGAGGATAGTACCACTTACCCTTTCCTTGTAAAGCTAAGTAATTTGCAATTATCTAAAAACTCATCATGCAAATACATGTTGTATGTGTGTAACAGATGCATCCTTTCCATCTGTTTGCTTAGCCCCTTTCAAATTTTTAGAAATGGCATTATCTTAATTAAACTATTAATGAATAGTAGCTGTGATAAACAAACATTTTTTGTAACAATGGTGCTTTCTAGTGTATTTTTTATAGCAAAGAAACACACTAATACTAATAGTTCTGTATCCCTGGTTTCATTAAGAACACTATATATTGTTTTTTCTGTATTTGTTTCATTTCTTATCCCAAATTACAAAAAAAAAAAAAAGCTTTCCTGGCTATTTTCTATCATTATTTATTAAATATGTAATCATTTCACTGAGCAATTAAGTGAAGAAAGACACTTTACACCACGCTAGATAGATAAAAGGAGCACACTACGGATTGCTATTATTCATTATCAAGTTTTTGTTGTTGTTGTGGTCTGGTGTCTTTCTGAACTTGGCCTTGCTCTTACTTTACTGAAACCATATACCAACAACAGGGAGATGGCTGATATGGATGAGGCTAAAAAGTTCAGTCTGTCAGGAGAGGATTCATTTCAACCCATCAGTGTTGTTATTCTGCTAAGTGGTGACATAATTCCAAATTCACCTTCCCAAGAGATTGGCTCTCGGGATCTCTCCCATTTGCTGACTTTACTGCAAAAGAATGCTGGCTTCTGCCATAATTGAGGAAAAAGGTTTTTAGAGCAGATTATCATTTCTGAAATGGATCAGATAACACACTGAAAGTGTTCATATAAACCCAACCTTCTGCCCAGAGATTGTCTACTTCTCAAATAAGTGACTAGGTTTGTCTGAAAAAAAATATTTTTATTGGAATTACTTTAAGATACTAGTAATTTTAATTTTCTAAAAGACAACATGTTAGCCTGACTTCTTTATGAATAGATATTCTACAGACCAAGAGGAACTAAATAACTGGAAAAAACTTTTAAGGTTATCATAAAAATATTCTATAGTCAATAAAATGAGTGGGACAGAGTTCTGTCGATGGTTCATAATGTTTTAAAGATCACATAATATATTTCAAGTGTTTTAAGACCAAAGAGAATTGGAGGTGGTATATATATATATATATATATATATATATATATATATATATATATATGAAAAAGTAAGTATGTATACATAACAATGGTAAATGTCACACTTCTGATTCTAAATATATGTATATATATGTATATATATGTATATGTATTTACATAATATGTAACACAATTGATAATGTTTACTTTTCAAGAAGGAAAGTTATTGTACTATTACTCTGTAATCTGAAATATTTGAAAAATTCATTATAGAATGTTTCTGAAGAAAATACTGAAAACTACTTTATATTTGCAAAAATATACTCTTTTGCAAATTAAACATTTTGATGTTGAAGTTAAAAATACATTTAATATAGTGTATATTTTATGTTAACACTGCTCAATGTTGTTAAACAGATTCTGATCAATGTCATGCCCACCCAAATAGTGCCCACAATTTAAGAATGCCAGAAGTAAACACATGTGAGGTACTGACCATAAGGTAGAAGTTGGAACCACTTTGAAAGAGACACTGAAGATTCGGAACAAAGTTTGCCAGTGTCTTTGAGGTATTTGAAGAGGGTGAAAACCCAGAACACATTTGCTCAAAGTTCTATATTTCAAGGTAAACTGTGCCCATATGTTTCTGATTCATTTGTATGTAACTCCTTGACCAGACTGTCTGGGAGCAAAAACTGTTTCATGCATAGGAGATTTGTGTGGTACAGTTATGTGTGTTATGTAGTAGGTCAGAGCAGAGTCACCATTTTGCTGTGTTACAGAATTTGGGAGATGTCTCTTCTTTCTGAGTCAGACTGTGGTCAAGATACTCCTTTATTTCTATTAGCTTCACACTTCCTTCTGTTTTTTTTTTAATTATAAAATTGAATTAAAATGTAACTGGCATGCAGTATACAGTTTTTCATATTAAGGTAGAATTACCTTTTTAAAAATATTAATTGGTATTCAAGTGATTCACTTATGCCCATTAATGAAAGAAGAGATATCTCAATTTCAATCCATCTTTGAAATCTTGAATAGTCATTTTTAATGATACTAATAATATTAATGATATGAGCTTCAGAGTAAATTGCTAGCTGATAAATATTTTAAATTATATTTTAACTGAAAAGCTGAAGATATTTGTAAAATGTTGCCTGGCAAATGACTACACTAAAAACTATGTCTTTGATATATAAACTAGGCCACTGAATAGAAGTCTGTATGTATTTCTACCTAAAATAATACATTATATTTACAGTTCAGACTTAAGGGAAGGAGCAATGATTTGATGCTGTTGCTGTGCTTGTCCCATTGAAGATTTTATTTGTTTAATTTTTTATGCTTTCTTCCTAATGCCACATAATATGGCATAGAAAATTTAAACTCAGATCCTTAAATCTTCATGACAAGAAAGAAAATACCTCTCTCTTCTCACTCTAGTTTAAAATTCGTTGGGGAGAAGATCCTGATGGCTCCAGCAGAGGTCAGATTACCCTAGCAACAGGGCCTTATTATTGTTAGTGTGATATGATCTCACATAGCAACCATCATAGACAACACGTGTTACCTACTGGGTGCTGTGTAAAGTGTTTTAAGTAACTTCATTTCAACCCATTTCAGTTATTGTGATAGAATTATTAACAAAATGTAGATACTATGGATAATATAAAAATCTTAAATTGGCAGAGAGGAATTAATTGATGGGAGAGAAGAAATTAGTGTCACAAAAAAAGTCAGATATAATAGACTAAGGTGGTTTAAAAGGATTAGGATTTCTCTGTGGCCATGAAACTTTCATGCAGACACATCATTGCAGTGAAAATCAGGGGCGGGAAACCTGACTTGGAGACTGACTTAAGAATTGCATCTATGCCTTTAACCTATGCCTTGTGGGCATGCTCCCTTCCTCCCACACTTTTCCAGTGTATTTATCATTGAAAATGATGGAAGAATAACAACATCACATGCTTTCCTTGTCTTTGTTTCTTCTCTTTTTCTTTCTGTATAGCCTTCTATCTTCTCCTCTTCTAGGCTCACTTCTGGTCACTCCTCTAACTAGCATGGTTGTGGGCATGAGAAGCATGGCAGTCTATTCAATGTCTATTAGAGATGATGTGGTGGCATATGAGTTGGAATTTAATCAGGGCAAAAAAGATGGCTCAAAGAAAGATGGCAGCCAGGAAGTGGGCCCCTGTATGCTTATAGACCAAATGTTCATGAAATATGCATTAACTTGATTGGTCTATATAACCATTTATAGAAAAGATGTCTTACTATACCTACTTTATACATCAAGTAAGGTGACTAACAGAGACATTAAATGACTTGTTGAAGGTCACACCGCAACAAAAAAAAGATAGTACAAATAAATTAGGTCTGGATGGAAATTGAGGGGGTTTTTTCTACTATAACAGATAAATCTGGGCACTTTTATTTTAAAAACAACCAAACAAAGTAACAACAAAAGAAAAAAAAAAAAACATCCTAGCTCACAAGCCAGGCATGAGAGTGTTCCTGCTTATATTCTCAGCAATCAAGAGATAAAGATAGGAGAGTCATCACTTGAGGCCAGCTTGGACTGCATAGCAAGATCCTCTCTCAAAAACAAAAGGCATATTGGCAGATCTGAAGAGTCATCTCAGTGGGAATGAATGTGCCTCATCCTCCAGTGACTTGATTTCTTAGGGTGGGGTGATACCCAGGGTGTGTGGGGAGGCTTCACTTTCTCAGAGAAGGAGAGTGGGAATGGAGGCGGGGCTCTGTCAGGGGGAGCTGGGAGGATAGGGGGGGCGGATATTGGGATGTAAAGGCAATAAATACATAAATCAATTATAAAAAGTAAAAATAAAGTCCTGGAAAGCAGTCTTCAAGAAAACATTAAGTTGGTTTCTGTATTTAAACAATATTACTTTTCTATCCATATGTGTGTGTTCATATGCATGTACATTCATGTGGGGGGGTTGGGGGGGCTAGAGGCTGACATTGAATGTCTTCCTCAATTGCTTTTCGCCATGTTTTCTGAGACTGTCTCTCACTGACCCAGGATCTCAGGGTTTCTGGCTGGCCTGAAAAGCTCAGCAGTCCTCTGTCTCTGCTTACCCTGCATTGTGACCACAGGCCTCAGACGCTATAGTTTGCCTTTACAGATGGATTCTAGGAGATCAAACCACAGTGCTCATGCTTGCTTTGCAAAATCTTTATGAACAGGCCCACCTATGCAACCTCCAAAATTCCTTTTTAATAGGGGTATGAAAACTTTGGAAAGAAAGAAATGCCACATATAAAGGATCCAAATGTAATCATGTGAACAGGCAAAGAATAGACACTTCCAAAGGGAAGCTTGCTGTCCTGCCAGTTTTTCCTCACTTCTCAAGAGATGAGGAGCAGGAGCTCGCTCACTCTGCCCACGGAAGCTCTCCAAGTCCAAGAGGTCCAAAGACTTTATACACTGAAGAGAAGAGGGCAGACAAATGTTACTTTAGGGGCTGCCCTAAATGACTGATGTTTTGTGTGGCCAAAATTTCACACTAAATAGAATAACTTATGTTCTTTTCCTCCGCCATTTGAAAAAGAAATTCCCACTAATTTATTTATTCATTGTCTGTCTCTATCTCAGCCCCCCTCCCAGCCCCTCCCTTGCACAGACCCTCCCCCCATGCCTCCCTTTAGACTCTATTGATAGCTCATTCTTTGGCAACAATGTTTTGTTACATAGTATTTATTTTAATGAAAGTCCCTTTATCCTTTCACTTCATTGACTGCTCCTTTCTGTGTCTGTCATCTAAACTTTAAAGGATTATGCTTATGGTATTTACTTAAATAAACATTGTCTTTGGGTTATCCTCTTAAATATTTGCGACTAGGAAAAAAAAGATGAAGCTAACCTTTCTTTTTCATGTTTCTTCCTGTTGTATTTGGGTGAAAGCTCTTTGTCTTTTTTCTTTCATTAATTGTTTCATGACTTAAACGGTCATTTAAATAGAACCAAAAGTTAATTTAGGAGACAAGTCTTTTAATTGTACTATTTTCCTGTTTTGGGCACACACTTCAATAACCAAAGCAACATAAAACATTTCATCCTCTCTGTTTTAATCTCATAAATACAGTTAATAGTGACTGGGCTAACAAAATGTAATTATAGCTGTGTTAACCACTTTATGTTCACACCACTTAAAATATATTGGTTTTCGGTATCACCTTGGATATAACAACACTTTCTATGGTATTCATGTATCTCTACTATGGTTGACTTATATCTTTAAGGTACCTAGAACTGCCCCCACAAATTTGTTAATATTAACTCTCATAAATCAAAAAAGATGCAGAAGAATTTGACAGTTTTCCCACTAATTGTTTCTTTTATTCACATCGATCTCCTCTTTCTTTCTCTTTCTTTCTTCTTACCCCGTGTGTGTGTGTGTGTATGTATGTGTGCTTGTGTGTGTGAGAGAAAGATAGAGACAGAGAGACAGAGAGAATGTGTGAGTGTGTGTATGAGTGTGTGTGAGATATAGTGTGTGTGAGTCAGAATGTGTGTGAGAGAGTATGAGTGGGTGTCTGTGTATGTCTGTATGTGAGTATGTGTGAGTGTGTGCGAGTGTGTGTGTGTGTGAGTGTGTGTGTGTGTGTGTGTGTGTGTGTGTGTGTGTGTTGGCAAGCACATGAGAAAATGCACTGCTGGAGGTCAGCGGACAGCTTGGGTATTGGTCTTCATATCCCACCATCCTTGAAAAAGATTCATTTGCTGTTGTGACTCTGAGTGTGGCAGGCTAAATGGAATGTGAGCTTTAGGAGATTCTTCTGTGAACACTCTATCCCTTCTAAGGTTTCTGGGACTGAAGGTACAGGATGTATCCGGCCCACTGTAATTTTGATGACTGGAGTATATATCCTCATGGCTGTGTGTTTGTATCCACTTAACCACGTCCACAGCCCATATTCAGTTCTATTAAAATAGTAGATGTCAACATTTCTTATTATCATAAAACAGTGTTTTATGATAATATTTTTTTCTATGTTTTTTTTTTCCTCCAGGATAGAGAGATGGCTGTGTGCTTAACAGCCTTTGTTGTTTTAGCAAGGACCTAGGTTTGGTCCTCAGCATATACTGTGTCTCACAAGCTTTCATAAATCCAGTTCTAGGGGATTCTATCCCAGGGATTAGCTCTTTTTGGTTGTCCAGTGAAGAATGGTCAATCTTGAAAGCATATGCACACTACCCACAAGATGACTCAGTAGGTGTTATTTATAAATACTTATCCATACACATCTGTAAGAATATTAATCATATATCCCAGCAGTCTTTATTGCTGACAGCTCTTTGTCCAGGGGTGGAAACCTGGGAAAATGTCCCTCTTCCATGTCAATGTGTCTGTTAGTATTGCCATTGTCATTGTTCTGGTCTTATTTGTTCAGTCACTGCTCGAAGAGACTTATTTCACCACAGACTTCCTGCTATTCTGCCTCTATAATCTATACTGTTTTGGGGAATCATTTGGCCAATGTACCAACCATTTGAAAGGAGGTTTCTCACGCCTGGTACTGAAGTTTTTATTATGCCATGGTTCTAATTGGGAGCATTGTCAGACCAAGTTACTTAACTTTCTTTTATGTACATATGTGTATATATGTATGTATGCATATACTCTTTAATTAGATATATTATTTAATTATACACACACATGCGCGTGCAAACACACACACACACACACACACACACACACATATCGTTTTGTATATTGTGAATATGTTTAGGTAAATATAAAATGAGTATTCCCTAAGGCCTTTTCAGATAACTTTGTTGCTTTTTGTTCCTTGTCCATCCTTTTTCTTCTATATTGATTGAGTTCATTTTTTTCACCATAGTTGGAGCCCCTTCACCATCATTCCATTTTTCATTTCACATTGCCTGTATCCTGATATCCCATCTCAACCCTCCCCCACATACTTTCTTCATTCTTTCCTAGTCTCTATAATACCTCACACCATGTCATATACTCACACCTGAGGTTATGGAGGTAAGAAGCATAGATTAGGAAGAGCATATAGCATTTCTCTTTCTGTGTCTGTGTTACTTCATTTTATGTAACCATTTCTAGGTTTAACTTCAAAATTAATTTCTCTTTGTAGATAAATAGTATTGTATTTTGTATGTGTACTACATTTTTTCCTGTTTGTTCACCTGTTGAAGAACAATTAGGTTGTCTCCATTTACTAGATTTTGTGGATACATACAGTAGAAATGAATATCATTGGGCAAGCACTGTGTGCGTGTATGTGTGTGTATATAAATACATGCTATGTCAAATAAACCTGTGTAGTTCAGAGAGCAACGTTCAGGTGGTGCTTCTTTCCTTTTACTTTGTAGGTCAAACACAGGCAATGAAACTTGCCAACAAACACCAAATGTCTTAAGCTGATGAACCATCTCGCTGGCCTAATCATATATATGATTTACATACTGTTAAGAAATTGTAAGTAAAAGAAATCGCACAGGTATATGAACCAGATCCAAAGTCTACACATCTTGATGAACTTCTTACAACTTGATAAAAAAGAGTAACTAAGATTGTTTACTTGCAGAATATCTGATGCCGTGAGGAAAACATGATAAAAAAATTATAGAATATAATATGAAAGATTATGTAAAACTACATTTAAGAAGCGACCCTTAAATTTTAGGGGGAAATGAAATGATTTTGACATTGAAATCCAGAGAAAAAGAAAACCTGTCTCCCACACATGAGCAATAAAAATAAATGACCAGTACTATACTCAACATAGCAAAACTATTAACCCCCATAGTAGGTAATACATGAAGTTTTCTGCAAGTAAGCTTTGGCTAGATTTTCTAGGCAAGAGGTAATTATTGACAACAAAATGTGCAAAAGGTAAAGGTAGCTCAAAATTAAATTTCATGGAAAATATAGTGAAGTATAAAATAAACACAGAGCTTGCATCCACAGTCAAGAAGTAGTATCTGATAAATGTTGTTCACAGTTCATCTTTCCCCATAGTTCAGTCAAATTCCTCAGTCCATGAAGAGGTACTACCCGAACATAGAGTAGGATTCCTGCCTCAATTAGCCTAACCCATAGCCGACTGTGCTGACATATCCAGCACAGCTGAGCATTTGTTCAGTCAGTAAATCTAGATCATCTCAAGTTGATTAATGTTGACTATCACATTAGGCATTCTGCTTTTTCTTTAACAAAATCCATCATGATTCTTATTAGTCTCTCTAATATATATGAACTGTAAAGATGAAATTATAACACTGATCTTTAGAGAATACCTAGGTAGCCCAAGAATTCCCATTCAGGATTTTAGGGTTGAGATGAATGAAGATAAGTTATAAAATGAGTCAATGATAAGCTAACCTGAGTCTTAAGCTCTAATAAGCTCTACTCTCCTCACACCATGATGACTTGTACTTCAGAAGAAACAACAGCATTTTAAAATGCACATTTGTTGTTTTTTGTTTGTATTAACAAGTAAATAGTAGAAAGTCAACTAACTTGACCTGAAAATGACAAAATACCTAAGATGCAGACTCTGTTTTCTCTACTGGTTATCATGATCAGGGGTGTTCTCTAAACCAGCATGCTGCATCTTAGTTTCTAATCTGGAAACTAAAAGCATGTAGCAAAAGCATTTTAAGTATTTGAAGATGGTTAGCCCATGCACTGAAACCTTACATAACTGAGAAAGACAAACTAGCCTTGATAAAGGACCATCATCATTGGCATCTTGATCACTTAAGTTCTCCCTCTCCTGAGACTTAGCTCATTTGTGGCACTGTAACGACAATGTTGAAGACTTGATTTATAAAGAAAACACAATTATCATATGCTAGTTCTAGTGACTTTTGGTCAAAACTGTTATTTACTTTTTCTAAGATAATGATGTTTGGAATATTCTAAAGAAAGGGGAGGTTGTGTGGGTACATGGTGAGAAAAAAATGACAGAAGACCCAAATATACATAAAACCTCATTCATATGTCACTGTGAAAAGAGTTCTCATGGCTCAGAGTTACCTTACAAGCTTCATCTCTGATAAGAGCTATGGATGACTGTAAGAAAGGTGAAATGCAAAACATTATCTTGGAAGCATCAGACAAACAAGACCACTGAGGTCAGAGGTAGCAGAAATTGCATATCTGGGAAAATGTTCAGTGAGTGAAAAGAATCATCATCGGCGAAGCCATGTGGCTTTTAGGAGTTAACATGTGCTCCACTCCTTGACTGTTCCCGCTATAAAGAGTCCACCAAGTGGAGGACAGGAACCACTTTCACCAGAGGCAGAATCTCTATCCGCAAATACTCACTTTCGCAAACTTACTCTGAATACATGAAGTTGTTTGTTTCATAACTTAGATATGAATAAAAAGAAAACAAAGAAGATAGTGACATGCTGAGAGAAAATATTTATCTTAAGGAGAAATTATTTTATGCTAAAGGAAGCTAATGTAAAACCAATAACTAAGAAAATGTAACTGGATTTTTGCCCACCATCCCTGTCCAAAGCTGGAGAAGTTGATAGAATGGAGATCTCATGAAAATCTCTACATGACAGTTTGTTTGACAGAAAAATGAATTATGATGAAGATAATAACAAATCCACTTGATAATAATCAAGGCTCAATTAGTTGATTCAGATAAATCCCTTAGAGTAATGCTTGGTACATAGTAGTAATAAATATTTGGTATTTTTTTCTGTTATTGATCTTTAACATTTAGGTGGCTATATTCTCATATTGATTTCTCTGTATCTCTGAAATATTTAGTTCCAGTTTTCTGGTAAGAATATATACTTTGTAATAGTTCTGAATAAAACAACTAATTCACCTTAACTACCCATCAAATCAATTTATTTTTAATAAAATGTGGAAGAAGTCTCTTACTTAAAGAATCAAAACTAGTTCTAATGGCACTTTTCTTGTGACCAAGATGAAAGAGAGTCAAATCATGCATTTGGTGGTTTTGGTCACGAACGAACAGCCCTTCCTTATCTCAGGCATCATGCACTGTTGTTCCCAGTGTATTTTGCTTCTAGTGAGAGTATTAAGTCATCACCAATCCATGCTTCATACTTCAGCTTCAACTTCTAAGAATTCATTTTCTATTTGCAAGTACCTAAGAATTATGAATCACTTCTCACTTTGCTAAATGACACACACCTTGAGGTCGTGGAGATATGACAATTAATAACAAGTCACTTTCACAGTTAGAAAGTGGCTATCCTCAATCAAGCAGAGGGAAGTTCACCCCCTCCCCACTTCCCCTGTGATTTCAGTATGAATGAACTCAGCCCCACACCAGGCCTTTTGGGTCCAACTGAGAATTCTAGTGAATTTCCTACAGGAAGTAAAAATTTCAGGAACAAATTTGTACTTATAGTTTTAATAGATCTTAGCAACTAAAGTTGGGAGGGAAATAGTCAATTTAGATTAGTAAAAGAAGGAACTTTTCTAAAGTTATTGTTATAGAACTTCTATGACCTTGAGCGATTTTAAAGCTAACTGTTCATGATTTAAATATTTGCTAAAGGTAAGAAAATGTGAATTGCTCAGTGCATAAATATGCTGGATTCTGTGTTTTTTTTCTGTTTGTTCATATAAGTGGTTAAGAGTTGTGGGGTTTTTTTTAATTTGTTTTTTGTTCTTTTGAGGGGTTGTTTGTTTTTGTTTTGTTTTTCAGGGAGAGATTTAAGCTTTGCATTTTACTTACAGTGTTATCTATCAGTTGTTAAAAGTAGGTATTTCAAAAATCTGTTTATCTTTATGAAGATGGGTACGTTTTCACCAAAGATACTGAAAAACAGATACATTTTCTTATACCAGTCTATACTGGTTTATATTTCTCTTTCATTGTAGCCCTTTATCTTAACAGTAATCATTGCTTTTAATCTACATTAAATTTTGCATTGGTTTTGAAAAATAGCACTTTTGATATTTTCTGTTGCATTTATACATGTTGATATGACAGAAAATGAAAATGTCAATTGCATGATAATTTTCCCCAGAATTATGAAGATGTCATATATATGACTAAATGGTAGGGACATCCAAGACTACCTAAGTAACTATAGACTGTGAGGGATCCAAAGAATGCTTGCTATCACTCAGGCCAATTCTTCTATTTAATAAAGAAAGTTTTCAAGACACAGAGTGAAAATTGTTTTGTAACAAGAATTAATAATAGACTTGAGAGCAAACAAGCAAGTATTCTAATTTCTGATTTTACAGCCCTTATTCTTCTAATACAGAACAATAAATTGTTATGCTTTATTATGATTATGATTAATTATAAATAATTAATAATATACATTATGATTATCTTTATATTATGCTTACCAATACTGTTCCTGAAGCTTATCATATAGCTACATTATGCCAAAAACATGGCATTCAGTTTGGCAGTTAAAAGAGAACAAAAAAAATCTTCACAACTTTTGGGGAAATCCAAAGGTCCTACATTTAATTTTGTGATATGACCAAAAGTCATTCTGTGTTAACTGTCATTAACCCCACCCAAATTTCACTTTATTACTTTGAAAACAATGTTGTCAAAGAAATAGAAGCCTCTGTAGTCACATAGATATGGTTAGCTACATAGCAGGGCAGGAGTTATTAGATTATCTGCTGGTGTACTCTTCTTTGGGGAAGTCTATTTCTTCTACTCTCCTCACTCCTTAGGTACCTGTAGTTATTTATGTATGGCTGAGGCCTAATTGGTTTTCCCCAGTCAACCTGAAATATCTATTATTGTCTATGTTCAATACCTATTTAGGCAGTCTAATTGGTAAGACATTTTAGGTGTAGCTTCTGACACTTTCAGAGCAACTCCTTGTTCTTCTAAGTCTTACAAACTTTCTGCCCACTGTCCCTCAGTCTCATATGAGCCATACTTAGGTGTGCGTGTGTTTTGTAGGTATATCTATTGGGAGTGGGCTCCTCAACTCTGAATTGTGATTGGCTGTAGTTAGAGATTATATTCATTTAGTGAAATGGTGTTGAACCACTTATCCATGTCTGCAGCTAAGATGGCAATGGCACACAATGTTCAGTTCTATAAACCTGTCATAATTTTCTCAATTCTTTAATACATCTTATGTCAGATATTTTTATTGATTTGTGGAGGTAGTCAATATTTTGTAGTTCTTCTGCATTATTTCACCTTACATTAGTTGAAAAAGAAGGAATGGAAATGGAGGAAATTCAGAAATGATGGCTTCAGTTTTGATGAGCAAGAAATAGGAATGTGAGCCTACATATATTGGATTACAGGAAAAGTAGGCTCTTGATAAGAATTATAAGTCAGGGAAAAAGGGAGAATAGTTGAAGCAAGATGATACTGATGAAGAGGAAGAAAAGGCCCAGATTTAACACCCATGGCCCAATAAGAGTAAAAGTATGAAGACAGAACACCAATACTAAATATGAAGTGATATCCCTTCAGGAAATAAAAGAGATTTTAGAAGTAATTGAAAATCTTTCAAGCTAATGTATCTTCAATAATTTACTTCTTGCTCTAGAATTAGAATACAGAGATTCAATCCACCCACAAAACCTACAGAGTGAACTAACCTGGGCCAATGCGGTTTCACAGAGACTGAACTACCAAGCAAAGAGCATGCAGAGGCTATATCTAGTCTCACTACACATTTGTAACACGTGTGAGTCCTGTAACAATTGGAGTAGGGATTGTCTCTGACCCTGTTGCCTGCCTTTGGATCCCCTTTCCCTAGCTGGGCTGCCTTGTCTGATCTCAGTGAAAGAGGATACCCTTAGTTCTGCTGCAACTTGATTGTGCCTGTGTAGGTTGGTACACATGGCGGGCGTCCCTTTCTCTGAGGAGAAAGGAATGAGAATAGAGAGAGGGGTAAGTGAGGGTGGGACTGGGAGGAGCTATAGTGTTTCTTAAAATCTGCAAATTTCAGTAATTATTAACTTCTAATCTGAAAGAGTAGCTATTGCTTATTTTTAAACTGGTTTTGGTTTGCTGAGATTTTGCTTTAATTTCTTGCCTGTGTATATGGACTGTATAATCTATCATAAATTAGATTGTGTGTTTGTGTATGTGCAGATATATATTTGTGCATATATGTGTGTGAAAAGCAAAGAATAACATAGGTATCACTTCTAGTTTCATTAAGGTGTGGGTTTCTCACTGGCTTAAATTTTACCATGTACACTGGCCAGATCATGATCCCCAAGAACATACCCCTCTCTGCCTCCCCTTGGGCTGGGATTCCATGAGTGTGCCGCCATGAATGGAAGTATATGCTTCTACTACCACTAAAGGCATTTTTTTTTGTATGTGAGTTCTTGGAATTGAACTTGGGTTCTCATGTTTTCAAGGCTAGCATTTTACTAATTGAGTCATCTCTCCCAGCCTTCAAACTATGAACTAAATTATCTTTATTGCTCAGTCTATGTTCCCTGATTCCCTTACTTATAGCCTCCTAGGCTGAATAATCTCAACTTTTCAGAGTGATACTTAGAGCCACCAGTCAACATTAATAGAACCTTAGAATAGATTGTGCTGTTTAGAGCTAACTGGTGTGCGAGAATGAAAAATCAGATACACTAAGGTCCAGAATAGACACCAATTGATTTGGTAAATAGACATTGGTAGTTGCTAAAAAAAATTGGTTTGCTTGGAATTCAGATTAGTATATTTTTCCAGCCTGATCTGATTACCTGCAAATTTCATAATTTTATTTTCTCAAATGTATATAATTTCCATTGTGTACATGTACTGCATTTTATTTATCAGTTGATAGATATGTAGGCTATAAAATATTCAAATTTCCAACATGAATAAGGAAGGACTCATGAAGGGTGGGTTGCTTGTGTTCCAGTATATTCCCCTACATCCATTCTGACACTGGTGGCACCAAGTGGTTAAAAGAAAAGCAAAGGAATACGTGAAGTTGGAGAGATATGGAGAGATCTGGGAGGAGTTCAAAGGAACAAATTGGGAAGTGAGTTTGATCTAACCACATTGTATAGGTAAGAAATTACCTAATAATAGATAAAAATATACTAAAAAGGCGAAGCCTTAGGTGAATTTCTATTATATTTAGGGGCTATTGTTTGCTTTTCACAAGTTTCAGAAATGGAGGGCTTAGAAAATGACAAGACAGCATTTATCATCTCGGTTTCTGCATATTGATGTTTTAGGAGAAGCTGAGATGGGACTCTCCAGTTCATGCTCCCTCATGTGAAGTGTCAGTTAAGTGGTCACTTCTGTAATTTAGATGCAACCAACAGATTCACACAGCATGAAGGGATGTAATTTTTTACAAGTTGGTGTGAGACTGTGCTTAGATGGGTCTCTTCTCTCTGATTTCTAGCAAGACATATAGGACAGAAGAAAGGAAATACAAGCGAGAGGTCAAGGTTTTATGACTTCATCTCAGAAGCAACATATTCCACTTCTGCTATCATCAAGTTAGTATCAACTGTAACTGGAAACCAGTCACTCTTTCTACCCAGGGAACTAGTGGGTCACCAGGGCTTGAGTACCTGGAGGCAGGAGAGCATCATGGTCCTCACAGGACAGATAAAAGCCCATTTTTTTTCTATTTGTTATAATACGGTTTATCACAAAGTCTCAGAAGGGACAACGCCCCAAGCAAAATGTTTGATTTTTGATTTTCTGTTCACTGCAAAAATGTAGTTTTCTTTGTAAAATGGTACCTCCATCTTCCCAGGCTTCCATAGCTGGACAGAGGGAAATATCTGTGGCTCTTGTCTCCTCTCATCTGCACTGTCATATATCACTCCAGTGCAGTGATAACTATCAAATGTAACTTCACAATTATTGTGTTTTTCTGGATGACTAAAGAGACTTTCAATTTGATTGTCCCCTTCCATTCTTGCTTTGTTACAAGCTGTTCTCAGCACTAAATAGATTATTCATTCAATGATGTAAGTAGCAGCTCACCCCATCCCTTCTTAAGCTTTTCACAGACTGCCCATTGCTCTGTTCAAACTAGCCGCCCCCTGCTTCATAAACTAAAGCTCACACGGTCTGTTTTCTCAGTTACAACTCTTAATTCCTGGAATCCTCAGTGCTTAGAGGACTTTTTCTCACAATTCTTTGCAGGATTACTTCCTGCTTTATCTTCAGAGACATTTTTCAGGTTCACTCAACCTTGTAGATATTGTACTCGGCCTATTGACTTCATAGCACATATAAGTTCCAGATAAGGTCTTTCATTTATTTCATCTCCCACCTATCATTGACTAACAAGCCCTGTATCCTAAACCTAGCATCCAAAGAAAAGTTCTGCAAGAAGTGGAACTAATACCCAACGTAGACATCCCAATGTCTGATAACATCATCACGTGTCCTCAATTCATCAATTCTAACCACAACTAGCTTTTAATTTACACATTCAAAGGGGGATTGAAACATATATGCTGTTCATCTGCTCCTTCTGGTTAATCTTTTAAAAATAGTACTTGGAAATATTTGTAATCATTATAATTTATTAATCTTTGGTGAAGTTAAAGGAATCTTGATAAGAACAACATTAATATTTGTTTTACAAAGAAGACGAGTGAGAGCCAGCATCTCTTTAAGATGGATGCATTTACAATGTCATTTGGAGGGATGTTTGGAGCTCAAAACTGGAAAAAAAATATCTGCTGATACACTAGATTCAGGTTTTTCCCATTAACAATAACTGGTTTTCTTTATTTTTGTTTTTGTTTTTTACACAGACTGTAAAAGCAAATCATGAATCCAGATATTGTGGCCCATGCCAATAAGCCCAACGGCAGGAAGGGTTTG
Source organism: Arvicanthis niloticus (assembly GCF_011762505.2). NCBI lineage: Eukaryota > Metazoa > Chordata > Mammalia > Rodentia > Muridae > Arvicanthis > Arvicanthis niloticus. The sequence goes on along the minus strand of NC_047665.1, from coordinate 58,355,404 downwards.
GCAAGATGATCAGGATCTCAAGGCTATCTTCAGCTACATTGTGAATTCAAGCCCAAATTGAGCTACATGAAATCTTGTTGCAAAAAAAAAAAAAAAAAAAAAAAAAAAAAAAAGAATAGAAAGGCACAGAAAGACTCCCCGGACTCCTTAGAGTCAACCAGAATCTTCCCACAGCTGAGTTTCCCCACAGCTTATTTTTCTTTTTTAACTTGAGAAAAGACATAAGTAAGAACCCTGAGATGAGTCACCATGCCAGCCATATTCTTGTTAAATTTGAAGGAATTTGACAAAATATGTCTTTTTGGTATGAGCTAGACCCAATAAATAATAAAACCGCAGATTGTACACAAAGAGAAATGAGAAAGATTAACCCTTTGCTACCCAGGAACTCTTCATGTTAAGTGTGAGGTGGATGTGGGCGGTTGGGGAGAAAAGGTGTGAATGATTATGTAAAATGTGTGAAAGTATGAACGTCTTGTGCAATGGAAGCTCTTGGGTAATTTTGTTTGTTTTATTTTCAGCAGGAACCTGATACGTACAGAGCACCAACTCAGTTCTGCCACTCTATATCTAGTTGACAATTAAATAATTTTTTTCTAAAAGAAAACATTTACCCATTTCCCATCAATGGCCACTTAGCTACTTGTTTGCAGACACACCAGGACATCATCTGTGCTATAACAGCTTCTCTCTATGACAGGGATGATACAACCGTACAATCCCTGTAAGATGCTTGCCTAAAGACCTAAACACCAACAACACCAGTGGACAAGTGGTCACGGAGGGAGGAAGGCTCGGAAGATCTCACTTCTATATAAAGAACTACTGGCAATTAATGGCTGCTCTAAAAGGGGAGTATTGGTCTTTTCCAATCTTTAAGGAAAAGAACCTCTGGGAGATATCTGATCCAAATGGTCAGTCCTAATAATGTCTACATATGAGCAATAATAAATGGACTCATCAGGTAAGAGTAGTCTCATGAGATGTTATCTGTCTAAATAGTCATCCTAAAACCTAATGTATATGTACATTACATTATATTATGTATATGTCATATTTACATTATATATATAATATATATAAAATGTGTGTGTATATATATTAGAGAAGAGGTTATGGATTTGGATTTGAAAGGGACTGGCAGTTGAATTAGGAAGAAAGATAGGTGAAAATGATGTAAATGCATTATGTATGAAAGTCTAGAAAAATTAAGTTATAATTAAAACCAATAATTTGACTGCAGTATGCTCTTTTTCTTTGTTATTTTTGAGTCATGGCCATGGACCAAGAGAATTTTCACAAGAAAGTTATTTTCAGTACAATTTTAGATATTGATTCTGCTGTCTTGTTTAATTCTTCTTTGAGACAGTTACTGACTTTAGTTAGATCTATGTTGTACACATGTTTTTCAATTGTTTTTGGATTCTTCCATTTTAAATTTTTGCCTTATCTTTATCCTCACATGTCAATTAAGTTTAGCGTGATTGAATCACATTTTCTTTGTATTTCAGCCTTGGTCATATTATTTTTAATTCCTATGAAATTTACCAATTCTGATTTACATTGTTCTGTGTCTGATCATCTTGATTAACTTTCAGCTTATTAAATAATAAGTTGTATATTATTATCTTGTGAACATGCATTCCTTATATGGTACCATTATTTCTTCTAATGGAATCTGGATATTGGCACTCTTTGTCTTCAAAGTAATTATTATTAAGCCTTGACCTTAAATTTTTCTGTTGTCCATTGCATGGGGAACTGACATCATTAGATCTTGACTGGGAGGACTAGTCTAAAAGTTTCTCACTCACAGAGATGCCCTTTTGTTTCTTTGTTGCAGTATCCTTGGTGCCTCTATTGTTCTCCTAGTCCTTCTGTCCTTTAATATAAACCTTTCATTCACAGTTCCTTCCTCCAGCTCCTTTATAACTGCCCTGCTATCTTTTGGTGCCACTTAAAAGAGTATCCTGCTTCGCATCCTAGACTCTCCGGCCACTTTAGAGTACAATACACAAGCTATGTACTCACACATATGAGGATGCACAAAATCATTATCATTTCAGCAGCTGAGCTCAACATGGCCTGTCATGCATTTTATTAAATAACTCTAGGCTCCTGGCAGTCTTTTGTCTTTAGCTGCAACAATTGTGATTCAGACTATCTCTTTCCCTCATAGCCTCTAAATCAAGAGGAGTAGAGACCACTGATTGTCTATCCTGGTGTGTGTGTGTGTGTGTGTGTGTGTGTGTGTGTTGTATGAGAAGAGCATGTTTCAAACACTGTCACAGGAATTTGAGGCACACTATTTAGTTGTGATGTGTGGTGTCTTTTTACCTTTCTCCCATAAGAAGTTAGTTAAAAGAAATAAAAATGCCATATTTAATGAAATGAAAACTTCTATTTTTTTTTTTTGAAAAGTTAGTTTTGTCAAATGATGTTTTGCTGGGGCACACAGGTGAAAGGATATCTTGCTGAAACAGACATGTGAAAGAATGTTTTCCTGGAGCAGACACAGATGATAAGATGTTTTAATATATCAAACACATGAAAGGATCCATAAAGAAGGAATTTAAAAATGACTCCACAGACATGGGAGAAGAGCACTAAGTATTGGTTTGGTTTGCTCTGCCTCAATATTTTTTGATAACAACACACATGTATTGTCCACCTTACATGGCATTGATGAGCTCCACTTGTGGTAATGCCGACATTGGGAGACACTTGCCAAAGAACTGCTTGTGAGTTTCCTGTGGTAGCTTGATGCTTCTGCCACCTTACCTCAGACCTGTTGGTGAGCCTAATGGTTTCTTCAGGATTGAACTATAGCTGCTGGTTTATGCCTGGTGTCTAACTGCTTGCAGGATTGTAGCTTCTGGTTCATTTGTAGTGTCTACCTACCTAGAGGGCTGAACTGTAGCAATAGGCTTGTGTGTGGTATCTGCCTGCCTAGGGAACTGGCCTGCCTCGGAAACTGTTTTGCTGCAGGACTAAACTGTTGTCAAAGATGATGGAGCTCACCCCCAAAGAACTAGTACTTAACAGGTCCACTTCTCCCATATCCTAATATCTTTTATCTTCCATTACCTCTGCTGAATGGTGGCCTAGAGGAGAGGTCGCATCTTTATTGAAAATAGGTTGCAAAAATTTTATGCCTACAATTTAATTAAACACAAAATTTATGACTACTGTGTCTGTGAGAAGAATCAGTTGGGCCAGGTGCTTGTCTCAAAAGCCTAATGACTAGAGCTTGTTCCTAGAACCCAGGTAAAGGTAGAAAGTAAGAACTGATTTTACAAAGTCCTTCTCTGACCTTCACCCACACACAGTGACATGAAAACAAACACTTCTTCTCACATAGATACATGATTACAATGAAAAAATTCAAAATTAAAAAATCTCTTACTTTTTAGGTTATGTTGTTTTCCAAATTTGATGTGAAGTTCATCAATTGTGACTATACAGAGTGACCTCTTACATCAGTGGTGTTTCAGAAGAGAGAATTTGAACTGCTTTTCTCTACATATTATAACTTTTCTCCTGAGCTAGGCTCAAGGTGCTTATCATGCATGTCAATAAGGAATAGACTGTATCAATAGTAAAAATGTTACTTTACTTATATTTTATTTGATATGTCTGTCATATGCAGGTAGTACATTTATTAGAATATATTGTTCATTTTCTAAATGATGAGTAAAAAGAAACACACACACACACTACAAAATTTACAGAACCCTGCTGGCAAATTATCTAGTAAACTAATATAATATCAATAGTTTATATGTCTTCATCAGGAAGCTACATTGCATCCATTGTGATTATTTCCAAGTTTGTTGTATTGTATGTTTTTCTAAATAGGAAATAACATTATTAGAATGTATATTTGTATCCTTTCATAAATGTGTACATGTGTGCATGTACAAAACTCAATGAATAATATACTAATAAATATTTCTAGGTTCCTATACATGATTCCTAAACTTATCTGTCACAAATACTGTTAATTTCATTTTCAAGTACATAAGAAAGTCTTAGTTATTCTTTCTATTCTAGCACTATGTCCACAAAGCAATGTTGTGAAACTTCAGTCAGTCCTAAATTGTGATTTGGCCAGTTATTAAATGTTGTATGATGTATGAGCTTTGCATCAGTTCTAGAATAGGATATAATTCTTATTCTTGTTAACTATTCTACTTCGTAAATACCTGCCTTTTAAAATATTCTCCTGGCTCCAATAATATCCAATAACTCTCAAAGCTTTTCTAAACCTGCCCCATTCCAAATGTCATTTCTAAGGAGTGTCGGAGTGTCTTCGTATTTCTTGCTACCATTTTGAATGATCTCATCTTAAAGATTATTTTAAGCCTCTTATAACCTTTGCTAGATTGAAAATTCCCTATTTTTAACTGTTCTCCATTGCCAAAGAAAGCACTTATTATATCATATAAACAAGTAATAAGTAATGAAAACTGGGACTACCTCATATTTTATAAGGGCATCCATTAAGTCCATTCTGTACAATAAATGCAATAATAGTTTACATTAACATTTGAACAAGACAGACAAACCAAAATAGGTATAGTTTAGGTCCAGGAATTTTTGGTCAATGGAAAATTATCTAGCTGTTCTATTTCTCTCATATTTAATCTGTCTGATGTTATGTGGAAGTAAGAACAAGGTACCTTGCCAGAGAATATATTCCTTCAATATTCTTCCATCTTCTTGGCTTAACATTATTAAAACTTGGAAGGAGAGGTAATAAAGGAATAGGGAAAAGATGAAGATCATGGAAAGAGGACATGGCTATGGGGAGAAGAAAGGAAAGTGTTGAAACAGGGCACAGGGCAGCAGGGAGCATCGACTCATTTAGAGGCTGTACTGTTTGCCTGAGGTTGGCTACCTTATCAGATGAAAGGAAGCTGAGACCGAATTTTCTTTGTGACTAACCTTCCCCAGGAGAGATCTCTGTGGGCTGCATTACTATTATTAATCAACTTTACGTTCTTTAAGTCATTGTAATTTTTGACTCAAATTTTTCTCAGGCACTCAATGTACCAGAGAAATCTTAATGAACTAAGTAGGCAGGATGTGTGGGAGCGCCCAGGGCTAACTTAAGTACAGAGTATGGAATTTTATCATTTCTGTTTTGTTTTGTTTTTCTCAAATTAGTAACATTAGCTCTCAAGAAAATAAATCTTCTACAATGGCCTCAGAAGGGGTGGTATTTTTATCATACACAGAGAAATCTCTGATTTTGAAAACTGATGTTTTAGATGCAACTAGAAACTTAATAGAGGTCACCACTGGACTGAGCAGTGGCAACAAATTACACACACACACACACACACACACACACACACACACACACACACACACACATTATTTCTGGTGTGTCCATAGGATAAAGCTGAAAATTGTAGGTTATACTTGCAGAGAGTTCAATGAAAATCCCAATCAATTAAAATTATGATAAGAAACTAATGATCTATCTGATTTTTAACTCTCTTTAAGAACTGTGGCATGTAAATAGGTTAGCGTTTAACAAAAATTAAATAGACTGTTTAATATTAACTTGAATTAAATGGTCTTGAGAAATTGGATGACTTTTCAGAAAGCCTTTTGAAAAGGCAAGCTGTGATGAACTGATAAGATTGCTCCCATGATGGATCAGTGCACTAGATGGCACTAATCGCATGCCTTTCATGTGTTATAAAATCACATTTCATGTGAGGAAAGAAAGTGGACCACACTTGAAATGCTCTTTATCAGGTGTACTGTACGACATTCCTTTGATAGGTTATTTATAATTTATAACTACTTTTTCAGATCATCAGAAAAAATTAATTACAGTTACTTTGATACTAAGTGAATTTCAAATTGAAAAGTAGAATTCCATTTTTCCCTAATCCGACAAATTAATTTACTCCAATGCCAGAAGCGAAAGAGTTCTAGTCTAGAGGAATGAGCAGTTCAAGTTCTCTATCGATTATACAAGTTTCCATAAACCTCTCTTATCCAAGGATTCATCTTGAAATTTATCTAATCAGAGAATTAACCTAAAGAATGGAAGAAATTCAAAATTCTATGAAACTCTTGGTACTCCTTTAGTGTACAAGCCAGAGAAGTGGAAGGGTGAGTGCGATCTTGGTGTAAAGGGTACAAAGCAAGACTATAAATGAAACAATTTTCAAAGTAAAGCCTTCTACTTGGACCAATCTGTCTAGAATGAGACTTTGGAAACTACTGTCTGGTTTTCATAAAGACAAAAATCATTACTATAGCAATAGTTTTCTACTTTGGTGCTAATAAAATTGTAGTGTTGGGGTCTCCTCAGTTGATTATGAACTGATTGGTTTTATTTCAAATTTGCCATCTATAATTTTAGGTCATTTATTTTTCTCCAGAAATAAAACAGAACCTATTGGAGCTGCAGCTTTCCTTTCTTCTACTAGGCTTGATCACTATGGGTAGAAATCTCTGGTGCAAGTGAGTCTTTCAACTTCTTCAATCTGAGATGAAAGGAGAGTTTCCTTCAAAACAGAACATATAAAGCACAAATATATTATGTAGAAAAGCTAAATGTGGACTAGAATACACAAAATACCAAAGGCATAATTATTTTAAAAAATACATTTCTTCCTTACTGTTCAATAAGGGGTTATGATCTTCTTTTAAAAAAAATCACAATATATGTTGGGGGCCTCGGACCAGTTTGTGCATGCTGCCTGGTTGGTGGCTTAGTGGCTAGGAATTCCCAGGGGTCCGGGTGAGTTGAGATTGCTAGTCTTCCTATGGGATCGCTCTCCTCATCTGCTTTTTCTATCTTACCCCTTATTCAACCATCGAGATCCCTGACTTCAGTCCAAGTCTATTATAAGCATCTGCGTCTGTCTGTCAGCTCCTGGTGGGGTCTCCCAGAAGACAGCCATGCTGTATTCCTGTCTTTAAGCACACTACAGCATCAGTAAGAGTCAGGCCTTGGTGTCTCCCCATGAGATGGATCCCCAGCTGGGCCGGTCGCTGGACAGCCTTTCCCCCAGTCTATTCTCCAATTTTGTCCCTGCAGTTCTTTTAGACAGGAACATTTCTGAGTCAGAAATTTTGACTGTAGGTTGGTAAGACCATTCTTCCTCTTGAGGCCATATCTACTTACTGGAGGTGGACTCTCCGTGTTCCCTCTCCCCACTGTTGGGCATTTCATCTAATGTCCCTCCCTTTGAATCCTGAGAGTTACCTTCCAGGTCTCTGGTACTTTCTGGAGGGTCTCCCTATCTCTCACCTTCTGAGGCTGCATATTTCCATTTTTTCTGCTGGCCCTCTGGACTTTTCTCTTGTTCCCCCACCCCCACCCCTTACCTGATACTGTTTCCCTTTTCTCCCCTTGCCTCCCTCTGCTTCCCCTGATTATTTTCTTCCCCCTACTAAGTGGGATTGAAGCATCCTTATTTGGCCTGTTTGCTTGTTAAAGTTCTTAAATTCTGAGGGTTGTATGCTAGGTATTCTGTACTTTTTGGCTAACACCAATTTATTAGTGATGACATAACTTGTAAGTCCTTTTGGGTCTGGGTTACATCACTCAGGAAGATATTTTCTAGCTCCATCCATTTGCCTAAAAATTTTGTGAAGTTGCAGCTTCTGGCTATTACAAGTAAGGTCTGGCCTCAGTGGAAGATGAGTGAATCTTTGAGAGACTTGAGGCTCCAGGGAAGGAGAGGCCTGATGGTGGGGAAGCATTCTCTCAGGAACAGGAGAGAAAATAAATGAGTTGAGGAATTGTGTGCAGAGGAACAGGGGGCGGGAGCAACGGATGGATTGAAAATAAATAGGCAAAAGTATAATGATTATTAAAAAGATTTCAATTTTTTCTTCACACACATTCTTGCATGTTTGAAATTGTATTTTTGGGTGAGGCAGTGAGAGGGTTCAGGTTTAGTGTTAAGCCAGTAAATAATGAATGTGAGTAAGATGAGGACTGTCATTTTTATTTAATGTATTTTTTGGGATCAGAAATCTCTACAAATAATCTATTTTGACTCTGGTTATGTTGTTTCCAAATAAATGTTCATTCATGCTGGATTGATGATTTGAAAATGAATCATGTTTTTTTTTTTTTTTTTACCATGTGTGTTTTTTTTTTGTTTGTTTGTTTGTTGTTTTTTTTTTGTCTGTGATTGGTCAGTGTTCAGATATAAACTATGTGATCATGAGAATTTTGGTTCTAATAGGTTTGTTCAAATACTAGACCTTGAGAACACTTGCAAATGCATTCTAAAAGCTTAATTATCTTTTAAGCTTCAGAAATTCTAGACATCTTGAAATGTGCATTAGTTTTAAATACTACTTAGAAAAATGTATTCAACACTCAGAAGACACAGCCAGTGATTTCCTTTCTCACAGTGTTCAATGTAAACTCCCCTCATCTCTTCCACAATGCTATGCTAATTTCTGAGAATGACTACATGCACTGCAATGTCTGTTTTAATTCACTTTTTCTATTTAAAAAATTTTCCACTTGTTTATCGCATCACTCTAAAACAAAAAAAATTATTTAAGATATTAGTAAATAAGCCTATTCCTGTGAATTTAAAAAAATTTAAATGTAAGAAACAGGTAAAATATACTAACTGGGCCTTAGATATTGCTTCAGTAATACCTTAATGCATTTGGAGAGTATATGCAGTTAAAAAATTAGAATTCACAAAAAGCTGATCAGTATTTCATTAAATATAACTAAGACCTAGTAAAACCCTATCATTTCAAAAATTTTCAAGCTTCTAATAAACAGTGAAATGCACATATAATTTATTTTCTATAAAATTTCATTTAAAGTTAGTTTTGGTGTATGTTATTGTTTGAGAGTCATTAGTATAATAAACATCTATTGTTATTGTTGTTTAGGGTGAAGTCAATTTATTTCACAATATACTTTAAAGTAGGTCATTTTTTTCCAGATCTAGGTGGAAGAGAACTATCTCCCTACATATATTCTATATGTTGCAGTAAAATTATGAAACACACCCAGATGAATGAGAGAGACAGAGACAGACGAGAGATTGAGAAAGACAGACAGAGGCACATATATAAATACATGCATACATATTTAGTTTCATAGATAGATATATAGATAAACAAAGGGACAGATAGAAAAATATTCTCTCCTACCAAACACATGCATACACACTAGACAGGGCTCTCCATCAGTAAAGGAGTTTTTTTTTTTATTCACTTTACATGACACTCACTGTCCCCCTAGTCATCTCCTTCCACAATCCTTCCTTCTTCCCCCTTCTTCCCTGAGCTGGTAAAGACCCCCTGGGTATACCCTCCCCCCCAAAACACACTATCCTGACACTTCATATCTCTGCAAGTCTAGTTGCATCCTCTCTGACAGATGCCAGACAAGGCAGCCCAAGTAATAGAACATATCCCACATACAGGCAGCAGCTTTGGGGACAGTCTCCTGCCCCATTCCAGTTGTTCAGGACCCACATGTAGGTCAAGCTGCACATCTGCTACATATGAGCACAGAGGCCTAGGTCCAGCCTGTGTATGTTTTTGGTTGATGGCTCAGACTCTGAGAACCCCAGTGGTCCAGGTTAGCTAACTCTATTGGTCTTTCTGTGGAGTTCCTAAACCCTTTGGGGCCTGCAATCCTCTCTCCTATTCTTCCATAAGAGTTCCCAAGCTCCATCCTGTTTGTCTGTGTGTGTCTGTATCTGTCTAAGTCAGCCTTTCAGAATGCTCTTGTCTTCAAGTAGTATCATTAATAGTGTCAGGGATTGGTGCTTGCCCATAGGATGAGTCCCTATTTGGGCTAGTTATTGGTTGGCCATTCCATCAGTCTCTTTTCAATCCCCTGTGCCTGCATTTCTTATAGACAGGATATATTTTGCGTTAAAAGTTTTGTGGGTGGGTTGGTGTCTCTATCGCTCCACTGTGGTTCCTGTCTGGATACAAGAGGTGGCCTCTCCATATCCCCAGAGTAGTGAGACACAACTAAGGTTACTCCCATTGATTCTTGGGCACCTCCCTTATCCAAGGTCTCTGTCTTGTCCTGGAGATGTCCCCCACCTCCTACCCACATCAGTTGCAGATTTCCATTTATTTTCATGGCCATCTAGCCATCTCTCTTGTTCTTCCCCACACCTGACCCTCCATTCCCCTCCCCATCTCCCCTTCCTCCCAGCTCCCTCCCTCCATCTGCCTCCTATGAATATTTTATTCCCTCTTCTAAGCGAGATTCAAGCTTCCTCACTTCTTTGGCTTCTTTGAGTCTGTGGAGTATAGATGGTACCAATATTTTATGGCTAATCTAGTGGAGGAGATCGTAATCATGCCTATTCCTGTCTAGTCTCTTTGTCAGTCATAACAGCTAAGCAAAGCTTTGGTGAAAGATAGTATCACATTTTTACATTTTTAATGTGGATGTTGTAGGAAGAACAAAGCATCCTATGTACAAAAAAAATCGTACTTTTTTAGGTTGACTTTCATTTGCTTGTCTTAAAGACAATGAAATAAGTAAATAAAAAAGTAAATTCAAAGCTGATACTAAAGACAAAACAATTACTTAGTGTTTACAGCATAAATATACAGTTTTGAAATTTATTATCTAGTGAGAGACTCTTTGTCCTTTATTTTATTTTCTTGTTCTCTTCTCCATATCTAAGTGACCCAATGGTTATACATAATTCATATATAAGGGTATTGAGTCATTAAATAATTAGATGACAAAAAAGAGTCATTTCATACCCAAAAGTCAAAAGCAAGATTAAGTTTAAACAAATGACTAGCTCCAGTGTTGACATGTTTAAATATCAGTAGCCACAGTGTATGGATACTTCCAGAATGCAATGAGACACCTTTTGAATGTAAAACTGAAATAGTTAGGGTAATGAATGTAAAACTGGAATAGTTGACCATAGAGTTGGTCATGGCTGCAAGGGTGATGAGAGGAAGAGAGAAGGGGAGGGCAAAGGGAGAGGGGTGAGAGAGAGGGAGAAGAAAAGGGGAGAGAGAATAAAGTTTAGATTAGGAACATGACTGGATAGCAACAGAGTAGCACAGCTTATATAGAAATATTTACTGTTGATGAGTTCAGATTCTGTTACTCTGAAGTTTCCATTCTTTTGTGGAGATACATGGCACAGATAAACATCTCCAAGACTTGACTTGATTGTTGTCTTACAGAGCAGTAGTGCAGGAATTATATTTAAAGATATGTATGATATACAAATCCAGCTGGAGTGTCACTGTAAAAACCCTCACTTGAGATTCAACATTGGTTAAATTTTGAATTCCCTTTTAGATTCTCAAAATATAGTCTGATAATTGCCTCAAATCTATTCAAAGTTATAAATACCACACAACTGTTACTAAACCACATAGACCTAAATAAGTTCAAGTTGGTTGCTTAAGATAAATGAATATAAATATATACTCATTTGTAAGAAATAAATCATGAACTGGTTAAAAATAGCAAAAACTTTGCAGTCAGTTTTTAAATTTTGTTTTTGTATAATTTATTAAAGACTTGCAAGCTCTTTAAAATGTTTAGGTATAAAAATACATTTAAAAACTGATAAGTTACCAAAAATATAAATGGGTGTCCATCAATATAAAACTAATGATGGAATATTGCTAAGCAACAATGTAGTCTGGTATGAAGCAATTTATTAACTGATTAATTTAATCAAATCACTCTTATTGTAATATCCATTTGCCATCATTTTGTCTGTTTAAATGAGGGTGCTGTGCAGCTAACAGACTAGACATACAGAAGCTCCTGCTTCTTAAGTAGTTTTAATTATTCAAAACCTGAACTTTTGAAGTTGTCTAAACTTTCACCTTACCACTTGAACTGTTAGTACTCTGCCATTATTAAACAGCCATCTTCAGAAGTCTTCCAAAGACAACTTTTTAACTATTTTGTATCCAGTTTACCATGAATTTCATGTTAGTACAGTGAAATTACCAAGAACATATTTGTTTCCTGTAAGAGTAAAACAAGCTAATCACAGTTAACCCAAATCTGACTATAATCAGACTGGATGTTCAGTAGAACAAAACGGAAGGCTGAGTGAATCTCTAACCTTCATAGGATATTAATACCTGCCCTGAACAGCTGGAGTTAATACCCAATTTTCAAGTGACAGCCAATCTGCTATCTCATTATTCATTCCATTTATTAAAAATTTCCTTTCCTCTACTTTCTCAAATCTTCTTTTTTTTTAGTTTAGTGATAAAAGATAGTAAGATTTTTGTGCAATTGAATTATATGTGTGAGGTTTGGATATCAAATATAATTGCACAAATATAATTCATTGAGATAACATATAGTGTTGAAATTTAATAAAAAGTTATTGAAAAGGTAAGCATAAAAAGATGCTATTCAGATGTTTTCACATGTGATCTAATGCAATTTAGGAAAATAATACATCTATATAAATATACATCTAATAATGCCTGTAAAATATTCTATGTGAACATTAAATATGATATAATGAGGACTCAGGAGAACACATTTCCTTACAATAATATGCATTTCCAATGGTTCTCAGAAAGAACAATTGTGTAAATAATAAAAAAATTAAGACATATTGTGAAGAGATAACAAATTCATTTAACTTTAGCATTTAATATTTTCACTACTTCAGTTTTAAACTATTTTAATAATTATTAGAAAATATAATTATTTTATCACAACAGTATCATATATTAGTTTATTTTATGAATATGTATGCGATTTACATTAAATTCTCAAATTTTAGTTGATAACTGTTGAACTCCTAGTGTTGACAAGCAACCAAGCACACACACACACACACACACACACACACACACACACACACACACACAGACACTCACATGCATTAAGACTAGCATTTGGAAAAAAAAGAAAAGGAAAATAGTTACAACTAACAGCTTAATAATCACTTTCAGCTTGAAATAGAGCCTTGAGTATTAAATTTCTTATGGAGTGCAAATTTTCTTTATCATGATTTTTTTTCCTGATGTAAAATATGTTTTAAAGTGGCTGTCAAATTTGCATCATATATCTATTATGGTATAAAGCAATTTATTAATTTTTTAAAATTACTGTTTTTGTAAGACTGTTTTACCAGCAGTTATTTTTGTGTATTTTCTTGCAGTAAGAAAAGCTGTTGAAGCATTCTTCCTGAAGTTCCTATTTTTTGTTTCATTTTCCCTCAGTGGTCTCCTTCCTCTTCCTCCTGATCTCCTCAGTGGTCTCCTCCCTCTTCCTCCTGATCTCCTCTCCCATTTTTTATTAGCTCCAGGAGGCACCATCCACAGTAGTCACAGAACATGAAAGCATCAGGTTGGTTCTGAACTGGAACCTCCTCATTGGCTAGTTTTAATAGTACTAGAAGGTGCTATGCTGGGTGCAGGGTCGAAGGTAACCAAGAATCTTATCCTGTGTAAATGATGACTGTTATACTAATATGTTTCTATAGCTGCAACACTGGTATGAATGTTACAGGTATAACCAAAAAGGTTCTGTTTGGATTCAAAGTCTACTGCACATAAGGAAAAAGAATCCTAGAACTAGAAATCTGAGATCTAGAAAATAATTAAATAATATATATTTAATATATATATTAAAACTTTGAAAAATACCATTACACAAAAAATAAAAAATTAAGAATTAAGATGTGTATTTATAACTTTAAGTCATTAAATGCAAGAACACTATTGTTTATTAAGTAAACAAATTATAGTTAATGAATAATAGTTATGACACATTTAGTTCTCCTATACTTCTTTTTAAAATCATATTTCTGTAAATTTGTATGTGTCTGAATGCATATGTTGTATATGTGTATATATACCTATATATGTGTGTGTGTTTGTACATATGTATGTATATAGACATGCATATGTATAGCTTGATATAAAAGGTATATCTCTTATACTCTAGGAGGAGGTCTCCCTCACTCAACTCAATTATGAATTCTTAAAGAATTTGCTACAAGAAATTTCTCTTCAGATTTCACCTATATAGAATGTTCTTCCCTAGATAGCTATATGTTTAATTTCTCAATCCCCACCTATAAGTATGTATATATATATATATATATATATATATATATATATATATGTGTGTGTGTGTGTGTGTGTGTGTGTGTGTGTGTGTGTGTATGGTGTATATGTATATGATGTGTATGTATATGTATATATGTATATAAAACATAGTAGGTAAGGAAGAATTTGTACCTTAGGCCAAGGTTAGAACTACTATAGGAGATCTACTCAGTCTCTAATCTTTCTATCTTGAAGAAAACCAAAAATACAAAATAGTATTTCAGTATCCTAGAACCTTCATCTATTAAATAAAATGAGGAATATGGGTAAGTTTCTTTTCAGGTCTTTAATTACTTGATTTCTATAATCAGTCAAATATAAAATATATCAGTAAATTTGCATTTTATATCTATGAATCTGTTGAAAAAATATAGATGCAACAATGAAGTCAAACCCCTAGCAAAACTGACTTTTAAAAATAAGCATTCAAAGTTATTTGTGGATATATAATGGGATAATACTGTATAATGTGTCAGTTTCAGTTACATCTATTTCTTTAAAACCTGATTATTTCTATTGATGAGGAGAGGGCAAATGTTTATCTGGTTGGAAAAGAAAGCCATGCTTTTAGTTTGTCTTTGGCACATTAGGAAAGTTTTAAAATTAAGTTTCAAAACTTATGTTGGAAGTACTTTGTCCCAGGTAAAGAAGTAGTTAGTGACAAAGTACATCTGCCATTGTATTTGTCACACTAATCTCATGTACAGAGTCTTACTTAACTGTAGATGAGCACATAGATCCAGACACTTATTTTAGATATTCACTGACAAAAGCAAACTTCATACTACTTAATACACTCTAAACTCGTGCTATGAATCCATAGGCATAATGTGTGTCATATGGAGATTCCCATCAGTCCTTACATACATTTTGATTATAAATGGAAAGTGTATTGATTTTTGTTTTATTCTGCAAACAAAACGGCAAACTTTCTTGTCATAAAATATCTAGGTCATACCTTGATATAAAATACAAATCTACCATTAAAGGAATGTTCTTAGTTCCTTCCTTAATTGTAATTCTTTATTACATTATCAACAATTGCTATTAAAGAAGGAAATACCTGAAAAGCGGCATGCATATAATTCTAAGGATTTTGGATCAAAAAATTGTGGGCCAGATATTTAGTGTAAATTTCTGATCACATAGTTAGTTGGTGTTTACAGGTAACTAGAATACATAGTGTTTACAGGTCACTAGAATACATAGTGTTTACAGTCAGGAGAAAAACTTAGATCCTTAAGAGACTGAGCACTACATTTTGACAATCTGTTGATAAATAAATGTGCACAATTATTTTTTTCCCAAATGCCAAATACCGAAAGCCTTAACTTATCCATGAAAACTTAAAAATATTTGGTCTGTATGGGCGTTTCTTCGTTTTTCCTTGAGGCATTTGTAAATAAAGAGGTCATTTAATTCTTTAGCAGGACTCTGATTTAGAATGTGGAACTGAATAGAAATACGAAGTTCCAAACTACAGACTTTCTATGTAGGTCACATATTATGCTGTGTGAATACCTACTTAAAAAATAACGTTAGTAAAGGCATGGCAATGATGATAAGGCTCATTGCTGTTTAAAAAAAAATTAATGTATTGGACATACTAGTATAGACTAACCTGACAAGGAGAGCCTACCGGTCCTGTATCTATGACTTTTAGACATCTGTATGATGTAAGTTGTAAACATCATAAGAGTTACTGATAAGATATATATGTCATTCAAAATAACCTGCAAGAAATTGTTGGTCTTTGTTAGTTTTCCAAGAGATTTTGTTAAAAATATTTGACCCTTCCTCCAACTTCCTCATAGAATATTCAACATTACAAACACACATTGCTCCCACCTCCCTTTTTTCTAATTCTGTTACCTTTTTGCATCCATTTTTTTCGACATTGAAGAAAAATTCATACATACTAAAGAACACCATCAGGAAGCATAAAGCTTGGGCATCTAATAAAGAGTCTATTTAAAACCTATAACTTCCTCCCACTACCTAGGGACTGTTGGCTGTTCTCTGAAGAGAATTTCCAAATATTAGATTTTCTTAAAGTAATTTGGTAAAACCCATTTACTCATGAAAAGTAACTGTGGTCAGACATATTTAGCTTATATTACTGGCATTCACCTTGAAGTTCTGTAAATATTTATAGTGAATTTAAATGCATGTAAATACTATATACCATTTCAGCAATTTAATGAGATTCATTTATAGGACATGAAAAAAAAGTAGACTAAGCTGCCACATTTCAAAGAACTGAAATACCACTCATTGACTTTCAAATGTGTATATAGCAGAAAGGTAAATTCCACATGGAAGGAAAATTGTGTGTGTGTGTGTGTGTGTACAGTTGAGGTGCACAATATTTGGCATATACAGTTTGAGGGATAGGTATCAGAGATTGGAAACATGGCATCTAGATAGATGTTTTTGTATCCTTGACTTTTGAACTGAAAACAGAAAAGCCAATGAACATGCAGTGAGGGACCATTGTATTTATCTTAATTTTCTATCCATTTTGCTTAAATTAAAAGTATCCTCAAGATTATATTAATATACACAGCATACGTGTATATAAATTTTGTACAAAAATAATGGTAAGTCATTTTTCTCACACATTGGAAGATCATTGTACTTAGAACATTAGTCAAAAAATGATATTTTGTTGTCATGCAACAACATTATGGTGTGAGCTCTATGCAAGGTAAGAAATAAATATCTTGGGAAACAGGATATCCATTAAGTACCTGGAAAGTTGCCTTAGGCATGAACTATGCAGATTCTGAGTGGCTTATTTCAAATAGAAAAAAATTCTTTTAATACGAGACTTTTCAGACAATAATATCCTTTTGAAAAATATTCTGTTCAATTGACACGATGAGTTCTATCATTAATGCCAATACACTTGGTTTATAGCTAAGTAAAGAACAATCTAAATGGATTAAACACTTTCTTCAAGATTAAATATTGAGAAAATAAGTTTCCATTTGTTAACTCTCTTATATTGGCTATGCACCCAAGTAAAGTGCATGACATCTAACACCAAGTTCATCAGAGTCCATGAATAACTAATAAAGTTAACTAGTGATGATATTAAAAGGTAGCAATGGTCAAATCAGCATCAGAGATAACAAATATTAAAAGCAAGTAAAAATAGCTCATTCTGTTAATATTAGAAGGAAGGAGACTGAAGCTACAACTTTTTGACTAATGCATAGAATTTAGGCTACAAAGGAGAAAGCCACAGTCACAAGCGTTACATGATCAATATATTGTTCTATTTAAACAGTTAGTTAAATTATAGAAGATAATCTTTAATCACATTTTTTCCACACTGGTGAATTTGTTGAACTGAATGGATATTCTCACTGATGAGATTATACTACTGTTTCTAATGTATGCAACTCCTTGCAAACCTTTCATGTAGTCCAAGATTTATATAAACACAGACACACACACAGACACAGACACACACACACACACACACACACACACACACACACACACTGTGTATATCTGTGTCTGTGTGTGTGTCTGTGTCTGGCTGCATTATGAGATAGGTGTTACTTCTGTGTGTGTGTGTGTGTGTGTGTGTGTGTGTGTGTGTGTGTTAAGGATAGGTGAACCATATAAGGTTTTTACTTTCATAATCCATCTAAACATCGATGAAATGCCTACCATTCTCCATTAGCAAATAAATTACTTTCATTTATGTAGTGTAGGGAATGCATATATATTCAAGACTGTAACCTGAAACTCAGTTGGCAGTCTTACATTACTAGATTTGGATATACCATGTCTACAAGGGTAAGACTACATTTAGACAGCAGGGTTGGGGTCCAATGGACATGGTGGGTGGCTGCTTGCACTTTCTCTGCTCTTGTCCCTGGCTCCAGACATCTAAAACACTGCAGTCGCTCTGTCAGTGCTAGTATGCCAAGTACTGTGAACCACTATTTATTTTAAAAGTTGACAATGAGCGGAGTCATGAGGAGTGCTTTCTAGTGATAAATGTCCTTGAAAAATGCCATTTACCTCCTGGCGATGTTTTGCCCTTTCAATATTACATAATAGCAGACTATTTTAGAGGAAGAAAATGGCTAGCTGTTTGTAATATATGTCACTTGCTGTTTTGACTGCTATCATGCTCTGGAATGTTTAATTTCTAAATTCTAAGTGCTTAATGACTACTGGTTATTTTGCTTCTCTACCAATATTACCTGTTCCAGGCAGAGCTCTGGATCGCTCCTATATAATAAACAGTAACAGATGAACTTGCCTCGGGTTATTTTATCTTTCTTGGTCGAACATAAAATTTCTTAGTTTCTTTTCCACTTAAAGATACCAAGATTTTATTTGGATACAAGTACAGCCAAATTTGCCTTATAAAATTTTAAATTGGAATTTATACCCTATAATAATTTATTCTTATGACCTATATACTTATCTCAATACTCACCCCCACAACTACCATTAAAAGCCCTCAGTTAGCCATTGAGTGCTGTTTGAGACTAATATGACCTTAGTGGCAATGTTACTCTTCATTATATACACAAAGCTTTAAGGCAAGCTTAAGAGAAATTCAGACCAGGGAAGTATTTATATCTTATTTATATCTAGGATTAGTTAACTATCATTGATGATGTCTTTGAACATACTGGTTTCATAATTCTATAATTTTGCACAAATATATCAATTTAAAAATTAACAGATGTGGACTATGATGTTGACATTAAGTAGCCACCGGACTGTGAATTGTTATAAATGGAAAAAAATCTTTGTTTTAAAAAATTCTATAACTGAATCCTTATTATATGATGTTAATAATTTATGTTGATACAAGTATTTTAAATTTTAGCTTCTTTGTACATGAAATGTTTCATATTCAGATGCTCATTCAATATCAATGTTTAAAGGAGGTAATAGATTTGTTGGTTAACAGTGAACTTATTCTTTGACCCTTTGAGGGTGGCTACTTTAGTAAGTAGTACTTAGCCACATCCAACTCCACTGTCATAAAATATAAATATCTCCCTAATTCTAATATTGAGAAAGCATGTTTCCTCAGTCTGAAAAATCTATTCTGGAAATAGATATGTCTAAACGCATTGCATTTATTTGCCTAATGTGTTCTAGAAAAACTGTGCAAAAGCACTTCTCTCGTTTCACTATTAAGAATGGAGCAAAAAATAATAATCAAAGTAAGAAATGGGCTGTCTGTGAAATTTAAAATGAGAAATAAAGAGAAATGTGTGGAGCCTAGAGTGTATATATATAAGCTCTATATGCATGAATGAGCTTAAATATGGGGCTGATCTAGGACAGAAAACTCAGATAAAACAAATATTTATTGCTTCAGTGATAGTAACTTTGAGGAACACAACCTTTCTTTGTTCAAACCAAATATCTTTCCATATGCTGGAGGTGCTTCCTAAGAGTCATCTTTACCCTTGGGATATTTGCGCATCCCTGGTGATTGCCATGGACAAAAGATGGCTTCTAAAGAAAGATGATACTTAAAGGACAGATTTAATAAAGCCATGAGTATATGATTGTTAAAGGAGCCACTTGATAAACAGGGCACACTGACTGTCGGCTGGCACGGCTTGCTGGGTATACTATCTGATATTAGGTCTCAAAGGATTAATGCAGACCTTTTTGGCCTGTCATGTACATTGTTGATTGTAATGATTAAAACCATGATTAAATGACTCCACACCAAGCAATGGGAAGAAGTACAGGGCTTGCCCTCTGATTTTTGGTTTTTCTGCTTTTGAGTTTCTATGCTTTAAAATGTGCATGTCTATTATAAATATTTTCAGCCATCTGAACCATCACTGTCAGAAGCTTATCAATACATTTTATGTGTTTAATACGTTCAACTATGTACTTTTTAGCACAAAGGACTCTTATGTAAAAAGAATTAGTAGAGAAATCGATACAATAAGTTTTTTTTTTTTTTTGCAAAACCATTAATGTTGCTTGTTATAATATATGTGAGAATAACTCTTGAAATGATTTATTTTGTCTGCCTTAAATAAAAATTCCACAATCTACAGACCCAATGAAACTGGGTAATAAGGAGGTTCCAAAGCAGGATTCACAAATCTAACTCAAAAAAGGAAACTAAATAGGAATTGGAAGTGTATCGAAAGAGAGAACTGGGTAGGAAGGGGAGAGGGATGATGTAACACTGGGATGACACATGAGGTTTAGGGAGAGTCGGGCAAGAGAGGTCTGAGAGTGAGAATGGAAATCAGTGGAGTGGCATCTCTAGTGAGGATCTGGAAGACAGGGGACAGAAGAAGATACTGGGAGCCTATGGGGCTGTTTTTAGCTGAAATTCCTACCAGAGGGTCTACTGAAGAGGTCATGGTTGCCTCCTGTAGCCAGTCAGGACATACAGAGAAGGGAGGGTGATATCAATACACCTACAACATCTTCAACTCAAAATTTATCCTCCTACAAGATGCATAGTGATTAAAATAGAGCAGATTAAATACAGCAGATTAGAGTGATTAAATAGAGCAGAAACTGATGGAACAGCCAACCAATGACTGCTCCGACCTGAGACCTATATAAGAGAACCAAGCGCCAAGACTATTAATGATACACTGCTATGTTTGCAGACAAGAACTTAGCATAACTGTCTCCTGAGAGGCTTCATCCAGCAGTGGGTGGAGACAGATGTAGAACCTCAGACAAACATTAGGAGAAGCTCAGGAGTCCTGTGGAAGAGTGGAGGATAGACGTGAACAAGTCCTATCTGGATACTGTAGGAGTGAGACAGCATGCTCTAACTATTGCCTGAAATAGCTCACTCATGCATATCAGACACCTCAGCATTCAGTAACCCAGGAATCATTCTGATACCAGGAGACCAACAAAGAAAGCATGTGACCTGGGCAGCCAATCTGCTGGTGGGACAAACAGTTGTGGGCCAAGGGGACATGGACGGAGAGTATATAGGCACCCGTCATTATTTCATTAAACGTGTCTGCTTCTGCTTTTCATCTGGCTCCAGGGATCTGTATCATTGATTCCTGTACTTTTTTTACACACCACCCCCAAGGATCATCTTGGGAGGCTGAGATCTCAGGCAACAGGATAGATTTTTCTGTCTTTCATTCGAAAAGAAACAGGCTTCTAAGGGATAATAACAAAATAAATATACTATATAATATAATAATACAATATAATTATAATATAACTACATTGGAATTGAACAAAACAAACCAAAGGAAAAGAACTCAAGGAGAAGACTCAGACCTACTTGTTCATACTCAGAAATACCATAAAACTTCTAAACTACGTTTCTTATATAATCCATAATATATGCACAGAGAACCTGGTACTAACTACTGTAGACCATATTCATGTTGCTTTGGTCTCTGTACATTCATATAAGTTTTGATCATGTTGATTTAGAGAGTGTAAGAGCAACTTTTATTTCCCAGATATAATTGTCTCAGAGGCTTACTGCTGAAGAAACTCACCATTTCTAGTTCATTCTGAATTCTAGCTGGCTGGTTCAGTTCAGGTGTTCTTGCTCAAAACTCCTCCCCAAGTTGATTAATTCAAACTAGCTTCTCTCTGAGTTCTTCTACTTAGAAAACCTGCCTTTGCATTCCAAAAACTTAACTGTACTGACTTCATGGACTGAGTGGAGCTGCCTGAACTCAACTGAACTGCACCCACTGAATTGCCCTCCATTCCTGACTACCCTGCACTGTGGCCTCTTTCCTACAAGGGGTGGGTCTGTTCTTGTGAGAGTTGGGCGTATCCTATCTCTGACTCATTCTGTCTAATCTTTCTCTGAATCCTTACTTTGCTGTTCAAGTAGATACCACTTTAAAACATGGCTGACTTTTTCCACAAACTTTTAACTTCACTGTTTGGGATTAAAGGTGTGTAGTGAAGGCTAAGGTTGTGTCTGTATTTCAGCCAGAGGAATTGAAGGTTTGCCATTCCAGCTGGATCACACGGACCTAGAAGATCTTGAATGCGAGCTTTTGCCAAAGTAGTCATGTTGCAGGATTAAAGTTCCTCTACCTCTTATCCCTTTCAGTTCAAACTAAAAGTCTTACACGGTTTAACTATTACAAGAGAAACAATTATCAACCCTATAAACCTTACAGTCTAATTGTCCTTATGAAGATTGGTTGACCTGCTCATCTGCTTGTCTGGCCTTCAGCAAATGTCAAATCTGTTATTTCAGCACCAAGGATTCCTGATCTGTCAGGTTTGTTAAGCTGTCCCCATGCAGCGGGTGGGGGTCAGCTTTCAGCTTTGTCTATATTGCTGTCTTTATGCATTTCTTCCATCCTTGAGCTGTGCCGCCCACATGGAAGCTTCTCTTATTCATTATTTAACAATTTTAATGGAACCCATAGTCTTTGATCACCTGTGGGAATATAGACAAAACTTTTCCGTGCAGATGTTAAAACATCTTTAAAGTATACGTTTGATCTAATTCAGCAGGTTTTTTTTTTCTACAATCAAGTGTTTTTCCCCTTAACTTCTTCCCACTTTCTGTTTATCAATGTAGAGTTAGACCTTCATGAATCCACGCATAAACTAGACACATAGGCACTCACATCCCATGCCCGACTCCATCCCATCAAGCCAGGATTCCTATCCACTTAAACACAGAAACAATCAAGCCATATTACATAAGATGTCAATATACAGTTTGGTTAAAATAGGTATGTCTTGTCTGAAATTGAAGGAAACTAATCTGAGCTCCCCACTGTTGTAGCAGATATCTCCACCATAGGCCTATGCTTATATCTGCCACATAAGGCTTTAATATTCCTATTTGTGCTCCGGTCTCACATATGTAATTCATCTTACATATTGTTCTACTTATGATATTTTTTTAATAGCTACAAACTGTGTAGATGCTTTCTGGGGCCAATGTAGATTTCAAGGTTCTTGTGAGATTATAGTTACATCAGCTCCTATGTCCTTCAAATCCAATAGTATTTAATTTTATGATTGGTATCTGGTCATTCATAACAATTTGCCAAAAAACCTTGTCTTTCGGTACTTCCAAATCATCATGTTCTTTCAATTGTACCTCTTTTGCCTTTGACATACAGAAGCAGTAGAAGCAGAGCCATCTTGTCTTCCACTTTAAATTGTGTATTTTTCTTTATATAAGCTGTAATCTCAATTTCTCCTTTAAAGTCTGCATCTATAGTTCCTGGATGCACAATGAAGTCTTGGTATGTTAGGTACGCCTCTCTAAAACTATCCCTACTGTATTTGGGAGTAGAGGTCCATGAACTCCAATTGGTATTTTATGGCAGAAACTTTATGATGATAGTGTGAAAGTTTTACTTATGGCTCAATCTCGTTCCTGCTTCCTTCTGTAGCACGCATTAGGTCTCCAATAGTGAGTTTGCATAAGCTATTCCATTGCTGACAGGAAATGCCTGGCTGGTATTGTTTGCTGCTGGGGTACAATTGAACCCCTTCGGGGAGTTTCCTATATTTAAAGAGTTATCTCTTAGGGAGTTTTCCATTGGTAAAGGATTACCTCAGATATTTCTTGATGATCTGCATTCATTAGTCCAATGAGTAAGCTACACATTCTACAAATCTCAGAAGGTTAAGGGATTCTAAAAAAAGTTTTGTCTATAATCCCTTTTCAAGTAAGTGACCTCATCTCCCACAGTCAAAACTGGGGACATTTTGATATCTAAGATTGTTGGCCATTGCTTGTCCAGTTACATAGTCATTTGGGTCACTATCAGTAGTAGTTCTAATCCATCCCTTCATGGTTGCTGATCAAACTTTTAGAGACCTAAGAACTTTTTTACCATCTGCATTTGCATTTTTGAAAGCAAAAGTTTCTAATAATACCTGTCTGCCATTTTGACCTGATACTGTCCCATTTATAGTGGATGTTAATTTATGTAAGAAATCAGTGAAGCAGGAGGAGGGGGTGGGATAGGAGATTCCTGGGTGGTGGGGGGAATGGGGTAAGGGGATAAAATCTGAAATGTAAATATAATATTCAATAAAAAAATAAAAAATATCAGTAAAAGTCTGGGGCTTTGTATAAACTTTGTGAATGACATAAACCTTTTCCCGTGTTCCTCCACCTTATCCCAGGGTCTTAACACTACTAAAGTATATGGCATAATAATAGAGTCATCAGAGTGCATCTGCTGTTTTATATCAGCAAATTGACTTTTACCTAACCATTGATCGACCATGATATTAACACATTTAGACCTATTCCATAATTACAACTTCTTCTCACCACCATGTTGGTCAATGTAATTGAGAACCAGCTTTTAATATGGCTGCTGCTAAAACTTGCCAGTGTTGGGGGATAACCCTGTTTGGGGTAGCCCAATTATTTAACATATGCTTCATATACAATGAGTGTATTCCATAAGTTACTATTGATTCTTTAAAATGTTTAAGATCTCATATTTGTGTGGGATTCCAGATTAGTTGTTTATTTTGCCAATTTTTACCTTTTTCTGCCACGTGTTGCAGGGTAACTGGGAAAGCTAGCTGGGGTGGTTGCCTTCAGCTTCATTAAGGGGAAGCAAGGTAGGTTCAATATGCTGTCTATTTCTTAGGTACCATAAGATCACAAATAAGCCCTTCTTGTTCTCTTATTTATTCTCTCTTTTGTCTTACAAGCTTTTGTGCTATCATAGTTAATTTTTCTTGTTTTATAGCTATTTCTTCAACCTTTTTTGAGAGAAAACATATAACGATTGCAATCGAGATTAGGAAGGGGTTTAATCTGGAGCTCACAATTGCAATGAGTACTGCAATGGCTTTTTCAAAAATGCTTCTATCAGGCTGGTGAGATGGCAGATGGCTCAGTGGTTAAGAGCACTGACTGCTCTTCTAGAGGTCATGAGTTCAAATCCCAGCAACCACATGGTGGCTCACAACCATCTGCAATGAGCTCTGATGCCCTCATATGGGTGTCTGAAGACAGCTACAGTGTACTTACATATAATAAATAAATAAATACATACATACATACATCTTTTTAAAAAATGCTTCTATACCCTCAATTCCTACTCTTAATCTTAAGAAATCTCAAGTAGAATTTCTAAGTTTTAACACAAGAAAAGCCTATCTATCTAAACATTGTCTTTTGGGGTGGCTTACTGTGCTCTTGTGTCTCAGAGGCCCCTGGACCATTCTTTGCTCTGGGATTGAGGCCTCCGAGTTTCTCTGGGCATCTAGCCAAACTTGAAATGCTGATACTTTCTTTGGAGAAGATCCCAGAAAAATTTCCCCTCTGTGTCTTTTTGTTAGATGTCTCCAGTCTTCTGCATGTTTCTGTCAGATGTCCTCTGTTTCTGCAACAGTGGTGAGCTTTCTCTGTCTCCATTCAAGTTGGGAGCTAGGTATAAATGTAACTTTTCACCAGATGTAATTATCATCTTGGAGGTTTACTGAAGAATTACTTATCTTTTCTACCTCTTCTTTCCTTGATGTCCTCTGTGCTTTCTGGGTCTTACACTATTTCTGCTTCCTTTTTGCAGGGTTCCCTGAACTCTGAGCAGAGGAATTTGATGGAGACATCCCATTGGAGGCTGAGTGTTCAATGATCTTTTAGCATTTGTGTAATGCTTGGCTGTGTGTTTCTATATCACTTCCTATCTGCTTCAGGAGAGAGTGTCTCTAATGATAGCCGAACAAGACATTGATCTGTGAGTATAGGAGAATATCATTAGGTGTCATTCTATTGCTTCATCTTTTTATTAGAAGAGAATTACATGATTATATGCTAGGTTCCTGGTTTACTTGGATTCTGTCTCATACCCAAATAGTATTGGGTATGGATTCCATCCTCTGGAGCAGGTCATCAGCCATATCAGATATTCATTTGTTACTTTCATAAGTCTTTGCCTCCATTGCCCTAGTATGTCTTGCAGGCAGGAAACCATTGTAGATCAAAAGATTTGTGGTTGGGTTGGTGTTTATATTTCTCTTTTGTTAGCAGGCAGAGTACCTTCCTGTACCAAAGATGCTAGAACACAGGAGTGAAGGCTCCTTGTAGGCACCAGCTCTACTTTCCCACATTCAACGAGTTGTGTAGGTGTTGTCTTTAGTAATAAGACCTTGCCATAAGTTTGTGGAGAGGAACCTATATTCTTGGCAACACTCTGATTTGTTTAGAGATTTTCATAGAACCCCGTGACCAAAAGCTGAATTAGATATAAACTAATCCCAGTACTGCAAGCTTCATTTAATGACAAGAGATGGCCAGCTAGGGCTTTGTCTCCCCCATTATCTGACAATTTCAGATAGATTGCTTTCCTATATGTTTTCCTATATGTTTGTACTGTATAAAACTTCCATACGACCCCTGGTGTGTATTCCTTCTGTCCTTCCTATCTCCCCACAGTTGATTCTCCTCTTCCTTCTCCTCCCATTCATCCATAAATAGCTATTTTATTTCCTTTTCCAGAGACAACCATAGTTTTCTCCTGAGTATATTAGTTACACAAAGTTGTCCTTCAAAATACTGGTCTCATGCGTTAAGCATGCATTTACTCAAAACACAGAGGGAAACATTTTCAGTTGAAAAAAATCATAAGGGGAGCATGCTAAAGTCAGTGTACTCCTGACTCAGTGAGGAGCATTCCTGTGTGGCAGGATACAAGCCCGAGGTGTGCTGTTAAAGACAGAGGCTTGATCTTCGTGGGTTGCATGGCTGAAATGTAAAAGTTTTATTCTTCTATTTCTATGTAGGTAAGTAAATCTGTAGGAGGCTTTAGGTGGAATAGGCACCATGCTCACTGTTTATGTAGCTCTGCTTCTCTGTAAGCAATGAACTACTTGAAAGCAAAGCCATGAGTTCCTTCCAGAGTCTCTCTGCCAAATAATGACTCACTTGCTACAAAGCTCAAAACTTCTCCAGGAGAAAAATACAGAGTGTATTCTTGGAAGGTGTTACTACATCTCCTCTTGAAACTGTATCATTCTACTGAATGATGTCGAGATAATTTTTGGTAATATGCACACATTTTTTAAAATAGACATTTTATAAGGTACATGTTTCATAATTCTGGAAAACAATCCATTTACTTAATTGCTTAAGAAACTAAGTAAAATATAAACAAATGAAGAAAGGGGGATTATAGTATTTTATAAACAAATCTAAATCAATAACCATGCATGTCACTTTCTATTTATACTCTCCTAAACACTGTGTAAAAACATTGTGTGTTGGGGCTAGGATAGATGACTCAACAACTAAAACCTTCTGCTACACAAGCATATGGACCTGAGTTTCAGTCAAGACCCATAAGATTGCCAGTCTCACCAAAACACAAACAAATAAACAAACAGCAGCAACAAAAAAAAACCATGAACTTTAGGTTCTGCAAGGTTGACTATGATAGAGGAGAATTCCCAGTACCCTCTTCTGGGATCTACATGTATGCAAAGATACATATACCTATATACATGCATGTACATATGCTACAAACACATAAAGTATATATACATACATACATACATACATACATACATACATACATATATATTCACTTCATATACACTCATTCTCTCTCTCTCATACATACACACATACATGCACACACACCACACGTTCACTTCACACCCATGCATATACACATCTTTTTATACACATATATACAGCAACTGTTATATATTATGGAAAATAAATATCATCTATTTAAAGAATGCTATTACTTGTATTTCAATATATTGTTCCAATCCTAGTATTTTACCCTATCCTAATTCTGATTGTCTCTTAACATATTGTTAGAAGTTATCACTTCCCATTTTCATTGAGATCTTTAAATGTGTGTGTGTCTGTGTGTGTCTATGTGTGTGTGTGTGTGTGTGTGTGTGTGTGTGTGTGTGTGTGTGTGTGTGTAAAACAGTAAGTTTAGAGCTCTGAGTCTGTGTGTGGATTGGCATATCCACTGCTGTGTGGGCACTATTTCAATAGGACAGCTCTGCCGCACCCAGTCACTTGTGCTCCGTCTAGAATCACTTAAAGTCTCTTTATCCAACAGTTTTCTCATTTTCCTGTATATATCAATGAGCATTTTCAACCTTTCTTCTAACCCACCAACTGGAGGTAGGGGGAAAAGGTTAATAGGAAGGGGGTGTTATAAACCTGTCTGGAAGTAGTTTCTGGGCACAATTATACTCTTTCTTGTTAGAATACCAGCAGTTCAGTTCAATAGCAAACACCAAACATGAATCAGTAGCAGCAGGAGGACCCAACAGAACCTGCAAGACTTAGTAGAATTAGCAGAAGCAGTAAGAGTCAGCTGAAATACCACAAGTTCTTTGGAGTGTTTCTCTTTAAGAAGTGAAGATCAACAAATACCAGCAAATACCATCAAAGACCAGTGAAGCATTGCTTGGTATAGCAATGCAGGAGCTACCTCCAGCTGTTTGTGTGTTTATACGTATACTCTTTCTAAATATCTTGTGACCACTTGTCTGTTTTCATGCCCTCTCCTAAGACAGCATCCAGAAAAAAAAATCATGTGACACAACTGAGTTATTAATGAAACCAGAAATGTTCACTTCTCACCATTCTACCTATCTTTCATTTAACATATCCCTTGGACCAGGATTTGTTAATTACAGATACTAAATACGGAGTTACAAAGATGTATCTCTTGATTTATAATCTTATAAGAGTTACTTCAAATTTAGAATGTAAATAACAGTAGTAGAAACCTAGCTATCTGAAAGATTCCAGAGAAAGCATTTACTAAATTCTCCACCAGTAGAATACTGGTGTACATACTACCATTGTGCAGTAGCAGGTGCAAAGCCTGCTTGGGCATGTTGCATGAGAAGCATGGAGAAGTTTTGTGTGGAAAAAGTAAGACTGAGGTGGACTGTGGTCAGAAAAGATGTCAGAGTGGAGCCACTAACTGTGTCACTGAAGCCAGAACATGCTAGAATTGTGATAAAATATTAGCAAGGTTTGTTTGTTTGTTTGTTTGTTTGTTTGTTTGTTTTTGTTGTGGTGGTGGTAGTAGTCATGATGGAAGTAAAGGTGGAACCTGAAGCACAGTACATACTAAAAATTAGTCTTACCTTTGAGTTATTTTTCCAGTTATCTCTTTTTTTAAAATGTTTTAATTCTGAAAGAGTTTTCATTATATTCATGCTTCTTCCTCTTACTCTTCCAAGATCCATCACCCATTCCCTATACACAAAATTTTGTGTCTTTTTTTCCTCCATCAGTATAATTTGTGCTGCTCAAGTATTCTTAGATGTGTGATCCTATACTGAAGATTGATTATCTTACCAGATATATACGTTTCCAGTAACCCAAGTCTCCTATTCTTAGCAGTCAGCGAATAATTACCAAATCTTCCTGGATAGGGGTAAGAGTTCATGCCCAGCTTCCTTTTCCATGTTTGGATTTTGCCTGGCTTGAGTTTACACTGTTCTTGTAGATGCTGTTGCAACCACTGTGAGTTCATAAATTCAACTGCCATGCTGTGTCTAGTCATACACTGCTTCTGGTTCTTATACTCCATCTGTTCTTCTACAGTAAACCTGAGCCTTGTGGGGAAGGGAAGGCACACAGATCCTCTATTTAGGGCTGAGAATTCTGTAGTCTCTTATTCTGTAAAACTTATCCATTTGTGATTGTCTGTGATAATAATCATCTCCTGCAAATAGAAGGTTCTCAAATTAGTGTTGAGAGATGGATTGCTTTATGAGTATTACAGTAACTCATGAGAAGTCTGTTTAGTATGGTGTGCATTTGACACAGTCATAGTAGTAAGATCTTCCTTAGGGTTTATGACCTGTCTAGCTATAGGTTCTTGGCCTGATAATGCTGCCAAGAATGGGTTGTATCTTATGGAGTCTGGTTTGAATCCAATCCAAAAGTGGTTGGTAATTATCATGATATTCATGCAACTATTGTAGCTGTGGGAATGTCTTGCCAGGCAAATCATTGTTTTGATAGATGTTCCCAATAATTTCCTTAGTTGGTCTTCACTACATAGCCTTTAAATTTTTCATTCCCCATCTCAGTTTATTGAGAAACTAATTACAGTTCTGTGGTACCTGATCTGACATTACTTTTATAAAAAAAATGGGAGAGTGATGTGGACTGCTAAATAAACTTGGTTAAATTGACGATTGATGTTAAAATAAATTAATATCAAAATTGCTACATATAATGCATAAATTAAATATGTCTAGATACATTTATATCTCCTAAAACTGCAATAAGAAAACTATGTAGAGGTTTATAAAAACTAGAAAAGGCAAAAAATAAACCAAAACAACAAATGTTTATATTGTAATACAAAACATTCCTCTTGGATTCTCAAACCTTGACATATTAATAAAACAGTTTACTATCATATGAGCAGAAGAAAGATGTAAGAGTTTATTCCTTACCCTCTTTAAAGGGCCAGTATTCTGACCATGAGCTTTGTAGAGAAACCTTTCAAAAATATGCATTAAGGACATCATCTTGAATCTGTATTTTATTTATTTAACATGAACTTATCCACATATTCATGTTCAAATAAAATCAATCTGCATCATTTAAAATTTTCACAAGTTTCTAAGGAAGAAAAACAGAGACAATATTAACAGTTGTTCATTGCCACTGCTATATAAAGAAAATCATATAAAAATAAAACCCCCCAGGAATACATAAAAGTCATCTAGTATTCTACTTTCATGTTTATCCATATCTGTCTGGATGCCTTTGTATGGCTTTCGTTAAAATGTGCCAAAGAAAATACATATATTTCCCTCCAGTTAAACAATCAAAGCTCCTACACAGAAACTCATTCCCACAGAACCCAAATAAAAACATGAAGACTGTTGCTAGACTAAATAACATTTCAAACTTTTTCCAGGTTTCTATTTCAATACACAGTCTCCTTTACACTTGGTTCACTCTCTACTCTATTAAGCACTGGTGACTAGAACTTATGTCTATAGGTTTTCAATAGCAATGACGACAGATAAGGATAAGCAGGCTCAATTCAGGACCAGAATAGCAAAGAAGAGGACGGTGTACATTATGTGTTAGACCAGCAGACAGCAATAACAGAGTCTTGCTTAGTATCAGTTCCAGAAGCAAAACCACATTAATAATCACCGATTGTATTTTGACTGAATCATTCCTAAATTTGTAATACATTTTATTGTCTGAATCTAAATAACATAAAGATGGAGATAACTGGCAAAAAAAATACAAGATTACAGCCTCATATTTTTTTGGTTTGTTCTTTTGGTTTCCCCTTTGTATATAAATGTCGTAGTCCCACCATGATCCATTAAATTTCTGACAATTAACTGATACAATAAGTTGCCTTTGCTTTATATAGGCTTTCTTTTCATTTCCCCTCTTTTAAGATAAACTTTGTCTGAGAAACAATTTGAAATACTACAGGAAGTCCAGTACTTATAAGAAATGGGCTAAATGACCTATGATATTCTCAGTCTTGATTATGAAATAAAAAGGGTGGAGAGGCAAAGAGCTTTTGGGGCAGCTTGGCAAGAATCTAATATGGGCCAAGGACAAGGAAATGCACTGCTTGGCAGGAATATGACATTGGCCAAGGACAAGGAAGTGGGCTTCAGGTAGGAATGTGACATTAGGCTAGAACAAAGAAGTAGTTTCAGGCAAGAATCTAAATCTTAGGCTAGAACAAAAAAGTAATTTCAGGCAGGAATCTAAATCTTAGGCTAGAACAAAGAAGTAATTTCAGGCAGGAATATGAATTTTAGGCTAGAACAAGGAAGTAAGATTCAGACATAAAAATGACTTTGGGCTAGGAGAGGGACGTTGGCTCAGATATTTTGTCATCCTGATAAGCCCATAAAAACAGTGATCATTGCCTTAATCAACAGTGTTTATTGCCTTGTTTGTTCTTTGACTATTTGTGTTTATTATCTTGCTTGTTCCTTGACTGTTTGCATCTATTGTATTGCTAGTTCCTCAACCTAGAACTGACCTTAATACTTGCATGCACTTAAAATGGTATAAAGACAAAAGGAGGAGGAGGAATGGGAGAGGGGGTTTCTAGGGAGGGGAAAGGGAGAAATGGGGAAAGTAGATGGTATCTGAAATGTAAACAAATAAAATACCCAATAAAAGTATAAACATTTTTTTTAAAAAGAAATGGGATAAAAACGTCTGGCTCAAGAATGATCATTCAAAGGCACATCAGAGGAATATGTAAAATGAAAGTTGTGAGAAAACTAATTTCCATTTTTTTATTATTGTTTCCTGCAACTCTAGGGCCCTAAATGGGGAGAGCCTTTATGTAATATTTGGTGTATTTAGAAATGAATGATAACCTATTTATTCCCATGATAGAAAAATCACATTGCAGATGTCATTATGCAACTCTGTCAATCATATATGCAACTTTGATGCTAAGCAAGAGATTGATACAGTGTCCACGAAGAAATCACTGAATCACAGGGGTGGGGGGACTCATTTTATATGAGTTTCTTAGTTAAGAGGAAGAGCAGGTTTTGTATGTTCCATTCACGAGTACAGTTTAGAACATGGAAGAGAATAGTCAACAAAGATAGAGAAATTGGGAGGTTCTAAGATAGGAACTTTACAAGGAAAATAAGCAGTCCCTTGTATCAGTATGTCCTTTAGTTGTATGTAACTCATCCAAAGATCGGTAGAGTTTCAGAAGTTGCTGAGGAAAATTCCAGTGGTTAAAGGATCAAATGGTCTGTTAATGCAGAAAGATATTTAGAAATCTCTACCATTGTATACTCCAAAATATAATTGCTTATAATCTTTATAATAATGATTAAATCTGTAAATTTTCCCATATACAGGAAGCAGAGCTTTGTCTTGAATATATGCCCAAAACCCTTTTCCTCTTCTCCTTTTCTGTCTCTCTCAATTTCTGCCACCAGAGTCCTATAATATATACCAAATAACAGGAATTATGCACCAGTGGGACTTAGTACCAATCTTCATTCTTATTTCAGAAATATTTAAATATTTTTAAAGTTTAGTAATTGAGTGAAGACATAAATTTTAAGACTCATTTCTCACCTAAAACATTCCATACAAAATTTTATTCTATGCCTATATCACCACCTTGATGTTAAAAACCATCGGATACATTCTTATGTCTCCTTGATCTACCTCCAGCTAAAATGAAAATTCTAAGGTCTGAGTGTCTATGCAGAAGGTATGGCTTTTGTCCAAGTGTCACAAATACCCTTAATGGATATTTTTAAAATGCTAATCTGATAGAATTCAGAGCTTTGCTGGAATAACCTCTCCTTGATTTCCATTCATTCTTATAATAGTTTTTTAATGGTTCTAGCTTCCTTATAAGCACTAACCTAAGCATGGGTTAGGATGAACATTCTACAGGTAGATTAAAATTAATGAAATGTGTTATTAATGCATGTAAGTCCATAAATAGAATAAAACTTGGTTTAGAGAAACTGAAACAAGAAGGGAGATATGGCATGTTGGAGATTGCTATAATAACTTAATTAGAGCCAAGACTTGACATAAGAGGGATGGCTTTTCATCTACAAAATTAGAAGACTGAGGGATATGTAGAAGGAGCACACATAGGAAGTAGTTCTGATGATCAAAGACTCTCCTCTGGTGTTTTAATAAGAATGGGGACAGTGGAAAAGTGATGCGGGTGAAATAATAGGAATAGATAGTTTACCTTGTAATCACTTGTAAAGACTTCTCTCTTGGTCTTTAAGACAAGTACACTAGGGTGTTACTAAACATAAAGTACAAAGCACTAGAGAGTGTTCAACAATGCATAGTCTCTTCAACTTTGAAAGTAGGTGATTGCAAATACTTCATAGAGAGGAAACTATGAAGAGGAAAACAGATGAAAATTTGATTAAATATTGTTCAGGTGAAGAGTAATGTGTCTTAGACCAGAGAAATAATCACAAAGGTACTCATGACTTAACATAGGTGGTTTGTGCCTAAAGCATAATCTGGAGTGAAAAGGGACTTCATTCTGGATTACTGCCCAGTTCACAGAGAATAAGCAATAACTGCCATAGTATCGCACTCCACAGAAATCACTACTGGGTGAACTAACTTCATTTCTTGCTAAAAGCAGCCCTGGGATTAGAACAGAGTGCATCATACCACTCTCTTATAACAGGATGGTCTAAGCACAATAGAGGGTAAATCCCTGAATTTCGGAATCCTTGTGCACCAGGGGACCATATAGAGCTATCACTGGTAAAACTCATTTATTTTGGTAGGCACCTTTCAACAATCAAGTGGACTATTTTTCAATCTGTCACCACGGAAGAGCCCATAAATGTTTTCAGTTCACAAGCCTTGGAGGGACCAATTAAATAGAAATTTCCAAATGTAATTTCATAAAGAAATTGGCTAAGGAGTCCCTGAGCTCTCTATTTCATTCTGATCCTCTTCTCCCCGTGAAAGAAAAGCTATTTCAGGTGATAGAGGAAGAATATCAAAGACTAGCCCAAAATTGTAGCTGAAAGTAAGTTGTATAGTTCATTCATATGATAATCTACATGGAAGTGTTTGAGATGTAAAAATCTAAACTCAGTAACTCTCCCATAACACATCTATGTCTTATTCAGCAAGGCATTGCCTGTACCAGGTTCTATACCTGACCCCTCACAGCAGAGCAATAAATCCTTATTGAATGAATAAATGAGACTTACCATGCTGGAAAATGATGAATTTTTCAATTTTCTCCCTTGTATGCCACTCTTGGTAAAGATCCTTTGGTTCTGAGGATTGGAGAGGGAGTGAGGTGGGGTGAGAGGTGATAAATGCATTACTGACTTAAAAGTCTGTTTTAGAATTGAGATGATCATTTCCCATCACTGTAAAATTTTTGCTTCAAAAGAACAGCAGGCTTTTTGAAATGCCTATTGACAAGAGCTGGAAAATTATTTTTTTCTAGGCGTCTTTTCCTTCAGGTATTTATATTAATAAATATATTAATGCTAACCTACAATTCTCAGATGACAAGTGTCCAATATACATATTTCCTTCAGGAGATTTGCAAACTCATTTGGGAAATGAATATTAAATATATATAAGCTGAAATTATTATATAACTGAGTAACAAATGGTATACATTTGTAATACACGTATTAAAGACACTGAGGGAGGAGGCCAAGAGTTACAGGAAGCCTACGTTATATAGCAGAATTTTACCTCAAAAAAAAAAAAAACACACACAGTAAAAACCCAGAAGAAATAACAAAACCAATGTTATACAATGAAGGACCCAAAGGACCCAAGCAGAGCATTGTATTCCATGAACACTGATTTAGTGTTGGTAAAATGTGACACAGACATTTGCTCTACTGGGAAAAAAAATGTGTTGTTCACAGTGAGTGCAATTTCTCTCCCCTAACTCAACACATATTTTAAAGTCCTCCAAGAAATTCAGCATTCGACTATGTATAAAGATAGAGAAAGTTTATTAAAATGAGACCCCCAAAATGTAAGTTAATGCAGTAACAGGCATAAATCACCTATTTTGATAAGGATGAGTCGGAGAAGGTCACTTGGTAAGTATATATTTGAGTCTACTTTAAAGGGAGTCTAGGGAAATTATTTCACACTTGTGTGTTACAGAAAAAAGTAGGTCAGCACCTACCCAAGCTCAGCATTGGGCAATCTTTTGGCCAGATGCTGTCTCTTGGCTCAGCCTCTTACCTGTTGCCAGTTACTATGGGTTTCACAATTACCTGCTTCTTTGGCAATGCTAGGTAGGGAACACTTCACAACTGTGACAAAACTGCCTGAGCTTGTGGGGTTTTTTCCACTAGAGTCTTCTGAGCCTGGCATAGCAGGTGAATGCACTATTTCTCATGTGGCAACGCGACTTAGAACAAGTCCATAGTAGATAGTTTGGGTACAAATGCCTAAGGATGTTAGAAAAATACATTACATAATATTAAAATTATGCTTTTCAAGTTATAGTCAATCATGAGAACATACTTCACGTTGCATAAGCAGTTGGATACCTAAATAGAGGTAATTTTAAAAGACAAGCATTCAATCAACTGCCACTCATTTTAAATATCTGCTAAAAATATAGAGCTTTTCCCCGCAGCGTTGCAACACTTTTGAAAACAAATAACCAAGCAAGAACTTTTGTTTGTATCAGTTAGGTCCATGTTCATGGAATAAGCAATGCTGTTCATGGTGCATGCTCCTCTTTAGAGATTGCTGGACTCAAGATGTTCAGTTCTGCCAAGGACCTTTTCCATCTATATTCATGAAAGATATAAAACTGACATACTCAAGTTTGGAAATGAGTCTTTTCAGCCTATTGTATGCATAATTACTGATCTGTAGTATTAGAATGTGTATTTAGAACATACGATATTTCTTAGGTCAGTATTTAATAAAACTTACCAGGCAAAATAAGATTGGAATCAGATAACTTGATCTTAGGTTTCCAACTAAAAATTCAACTTCTTACATGAAAATAGCAATGTTCTGGTTTTGCATTCTTAATATATTGTGATAAAATACACTTTTAAAAAAAGTGACTGGTTTTTTACACAGTTAAAAATCCTAGGCATTAAGATCTCCATTTGGCCTGTAGGATCTGTGGTGATGTCCCCTCACACTACATACTGTATTCTCCTCAAATCTGCCATTTTTAATTTTTATAAAGGATGTATTTCAATTCATATTTTTCTCTTTGACATCAGTATTTGCATCAACTAACTTTCCATGATTTTCTTATGTTGGAATGTTCTTTTTTTTTTTTTTTTTAAGTTAGATCATTGATTGTAACTTTCATCACTAATTTTAATTTTTCTTCTATAGCTTCCATATTAAATCAAATTAAAGTCTACCATGTCATTTTTGACATTTTGTTCCCATGACCAGTTTATAATAATTTTCAGTATTAATATTATCTTTGAGGTAAATTGTTTTCCAATGTGTTTCTCAGTTTCTTTTGCTCATTGTTATGTACCTGATATTGATCTCTCCAATGATGTTTTTATATTGTATATACCTTCATATAATTCTTGAACTTATACTTTATTCTGTTATATGTTTCTACTTGTCTACTAACATCTGTTACATAATTAACTATATCTCTTTACAACCAAAAATGCATCATTTAATTAAAAATTTGCTTCTACTTCTTAAATCTCGCTGGGTCTCTTTTGATGTCCTGCCTTTTCTCTAGGCCATATGTCTTATCTTTTGTGTTTCCACATGCTTAGTAATTTTTAATTGCACTGACTTTGTGTAATGTATTACAGAAACCTTTAAAACTCTATTATGTTCATGCCAGCCAGATGGCTAAGTAGGAAAAGGTACTTGCAATTGAGCCTAACAACGTAAATTTGATCCCCTGAACTCAGATGGTAGAAGGACAGAACAAACACTGGAAAATTGTCCTTTGACCTCCACATGTGGGTGTGACATGATTGTGTATCTGTTGAAAGCCTATTGAGTATAAAGGTATTCATGTCCGTGCATGTTCATGGATAGGCCATAGGAGGAGACTGGTTGTCTTCTGTGGTTCTCAGCCATCTTCTCTTGAGACAGAGCCCCTTAGTGAACAGGAAGACGTTTATGACAGGGTGACTTGCCAGAGAGCTCTACAGATTTGCATTCTCCACCCTCTAAAGGTAGAGTTACAGACATGTACAATAATGCACAAATTTTTACATGTGTGCTGGATATTCAAACTCGGGTCTTCATATATGTACAGCACAGACTCGTATTCATGAAATCCTCACTTATCTTATTTGTCCTGCCAAGTTTGGATTTTCCTATTTGCAAGTGATCTGGAAATCCCAAATTCAGTTCTTCATATCTTAAGCCAGAATGGTTAGAGTGTTTTGTTTGATTTTAATCTCCTTATGTTAGAGATTAGAATACACTCTTAGGAAAAAGTCATTAGTTATTTTAAGTTTTTCTTATTTTGTATTACATACAGTCAGAATCATTGTCAAGGTAATCTGGTATAAAGGTTCTGCTTATTTTATTTCTCTGTCTTGAAGTTATATCTCTACTCACTTTTTTAGTAGAAAGATATTAAAAGTGAATATAGAAGAACTGAAACACAGGATTTCAAATTTTTCAAATTTCTCAGCCATTGTATAGTAAACAGAAACAACTTCAGTATTTTCAAAATGAAAATAGTCATAAGAACAATGTAGTCTATCTGCAAGATTTTTTGAGAACACAAAAATAAAATTATTTCTAAAGTATAGTTTTGAAAATGTTCAAAACAAATCAGGAACTCTTTAATTCCTTGGGAACTATGAGAATTCTTTTTTAAAAAATAAATTCTGAGAAATAAATGTTATCTTTACAATAACAAAATCATCATGTCCTCAAACATGTTCCAGCCACCACTCTATGTTCTTCACACTGACGTATATCAAATGCAAAACAAGATTGTGACATATTTCCTAGCTAGGCTAGACTTCCACATGAGGGGCATAAATTCCAAACTAGGTATAAAATTTCCACATTGAAAACAGATGACAGCACAAATGAACAGAGATGTAGAGCCTGGCACTACAGTCGTATTATGGCCCATAAATGCTACAGATGCCTTATCATCACTGGGAGGGGAGCCCCTTGGTCCTGTGGAGTCTTGGTGACCCAGGATAGGGGAATGCTAGGCCACTGAGACAGGAGTGAGTGGGTGGGTAGAGTAGTACCCTCATAGAGGCAAGAGGAGGGGGGAGGGAATAAGGGGTTCCAGAGGAGAGACCTGGAAAGGGGATACAATAAATTAAAAAAAATTACATATTTTGACAATATTTATTTACAATATATTTATTTATTTATTTAAAATATATTTACAATATTTATTATACATTAAATAAAAAAATATCCAATAAAAGAAAAAAGTGAAAAAAGCCACTTCTTGGTCCATAAAAACCGGTTTCTTTCCATGAAACTCACAAGGTAACTATCCACTATTTCTTAGGACCTGTCAGAGGATGTGATGTTTTCTGAGATCCACATTAATGCAAATGTCTCCAATAGGTATGCTGGTAACTGAAAGAGGAAACATGGAATGCTTCATGTGCTACATTTTCCATATCAAACAGTGAAATACATTTCAAGTCACCAAACTCAAAGTGTAGATTCACAAGAGTTCTGAATATTCACTGTTTGATTCCTAGAACTGAGCTATCATACTCTTAAAGACTCATAGAGAAGATATGATACACAGTTGAAAAGGGAAGACTCTCCTCTCTCCCTCTTTCCTCTCCTACCCCTTTCCTACCGCTGTATTTCTCATCCATCTTCCCTCTTTGTTTATGGTAACTAATTCTTTCTATTTCTTTTAACAAACAGAAATAGGCTGTAGAAAATATCTTTTGAAAGCAAATTCTGGATTTCCAAATAAAACACTAATCAGAACTAAAAGCCTAAATTAGTGATTCTTAAATTTTCACATTAGTGACTGTAAGAGTAACAAACAAAATGAGAAAAATATTATAAATGCTGAAACTAGTGGCCACAGTTTAATAAGTTTTGTGAGCCAAAATAAACTAGTCTCATGGACGGCCTTTCTCAGACATTGTGTCACAGCAACAAAGGTAACTAATGCAAATCAGTTATTTGAGGGCTCAGGTTATACTGATGTGCAGGTGACTCTGCCTTGGATATAGTTTGTTTGGCATTTGTTCACCTTTGTTCTTGACTCAGCATCTGACGTTTGCATGGTTACTTTTCACACACTGTTGGTGAACTGTACTTTTGTTTTTTGTCCCACTGCTCTATGTTGTATTCCCATTACAGGTATTCCTCAGAGATTCCTCAAAGCCTTTACCCTACTACTAATCACTGTTTTGCTTTCAGATCTTGATTCATCATTCCAAGACTCCTTCCCTACTTGATATTTAGTATGTTGAATATATATATATATATATATATATATATATATATGAATATAAAACCCTTTATCAATTATATATTTTCAATCTACTTTTCTCCCAATCTAAGTCTTGTCTTTTTATGCTGTAGGGGAAAAAAGTCCCTTTGACTCACCCAAGACTCATTGGCTAGTACCAAACAGCAAAATAAATTTATGTATGTTAATTGAATATCAAGTTCACATACTGCAGAAGCTCTAAGGAAATAGGTATCAGAAGAAGCAGGTGACTGAATATTTTCAGTGCTAGATGTTATGAAAAGTGGGGTGCCACGAAAGGAATGAATAAATGATAGGTGTAAGAGACATGTTCAGAATCCTAGGGTTAATGGTTCTCAGTTTAAATTCTGTGTGGTCTGATTCCTACCAGAGTTCCTGTGTGTTCAGAGAGAGGCATGCCCCTTGCCTGCAGACATCAGGAGGGTACCTGTCATATGAGGGTATTCAGGAATAGGCTCAACTTCCTTTCTGCTCTTACTTATTTGCAAATATTTCTCCCTTAAAATATCTGCTTGCAATGGTACTCTGTTTCCAGGGATGATGCCTGGAACCTCGAGATTGCTGAAATGGAATCCTATGAATTACAGACAACATTAATTTTCCTGAAACTATAATCAATAGGAATATTGGTATCAAGAAAGACAAGGTTAGATCAGAAATGAGTCCACATGATTGGTTTGTGTCTTTCTTATTTGAATTTTTCAGGGAAATATAGTATATAATTTTTGATATATTTAACATTACATTATATATTAAGATTCATAATGAATATGTAACTACTTCCTTATATGTTATTTATTTTCTGATTTTCTGTTTTAAAATAAATTTCAGTACATATATACATATGTACATGTACATATATTTATATGTATAGAAAGACCATGCCAAAGAAAATTAGCATATTCATACTTTAAAGTTATCTATTTTTGTGCATGTGATTATTAAGGAGTTCAAATATCAAATAATCGGCTGAACTTATTTTGGTGTTGCATGGTAGATCTCTATCTTTGCTTAACTCAAGCAACAGCTACTTTGTGCTCTGTGCTTATGATCACTCTCCGTCCTCCTCATATTCTGCTTCTGATCCTTGGGGAGAAAGTAAAAGCAGTTTCATAATATCTATCTCCTTATATTTAGACTGAGTTTTTGCTTTGATTTCTCTTTCTGTTATTTTATTTCATATGTAAGTAAAAGCAAGCAGCTTTCTATCTATTCTTCCTTCCATATGTCTTTGTATAGACACCAGCTTTTCTTCATCTACCTCTACATCTGTGTGTCTTTCTCTACAATTGTAGAAAATATTAGAATGAGCATGAAGTCAGTTTTGTAATCTGCTTCATCTTCTTTGGATACACTCCCAGACAGGCTTTTCTGGATCATAAGTAGCTCTACTTTTTTTTGTGCACTTCTATTTTTAAAAAATAGATTTTTTTTCATGCAAATATTCTGATTTCCCCTCCCCTTACCCTTCCCAATTCCTTTATACCTCCCTTCACATCTTTCTTCACATTTTTTTCTGCATCTGGTTAGAAAATAAACAGGCATCTAGGGAATAATAATAAAATAAGATAATACAAACTCAAATCAGAATAGAGCAGAACAATGAAACAAGAAAAAGAGGCAAGAAAAAGTATAAGAAACAGATGTAGGCACCAAAACGCACATGTTCACACACATAGAAATTCCATAGGAAAACAAAACCGGAAGCCACACTATATATGCAGAGGACTTGTAATTATTTTTTAACTTAACATTATAAGGCTAAGGACCTCCAAAGATGCTGTTGAGTTTATTTTGTGATGACCATCTGGATTTAGTGGCTAAATTTAAGTTCTCTAAAGCATCTCCACATGGTTTTCAGTGAGGGCTACACTAATCTTTCCAACATGTCATTCTCTACACGCTCCCAGCATTTGTTGCCTTTTGACTTGTGTGTGTTGTTTTATTTAAGTTTTTCAACACCTACTAATTGTATGCAATAATAAGCTTCTTTTTAATTTTATAAACTTTATATTATAAAAATTATAAGTAAATAATGACAACATGCACCAAAATTAACTAGACCCCAAATCTATAAAATTATGCAGTTAGAGGAGGCATTCAGAATGAAAGCTATTAAGTATCTCATTAATTTTTTCACTTTCATTATTAAACATACTTTATGTAATTTTCTAGTACAAAATAAAAGCATGACAGAATGGGGTTTTAAAAAAATTAGCTTTGTATCTTCTTTAATCCCTTGTATTTATTATCTGCATTAAGTTTTTCTTCATGTTCTCATATTTAGCCTTTCTTGTTTTCTTTTCTTCACTTTATTTTCTAGCCATATGTGCATTTATTTATAATAAATGTATCTTCTTAGATAGATTCTGCATATTAGAGATAACATGTATTTTTTTCTTTATGAGATTGTGTGATGTCATTTATATTATACATTCTAAGTTTCTACATTTTCTAGAAAAAATTTAAACTTATTTTCTGTAGAGCTGAGTAGTATTTCTGACCTGAAAAAAAAAAAACTGTACAGTGATCATGAGAAAGACCTTGTTTGCAGTAGAAAATAGACAGGGGGAGCAATGGAACTGAACAGAAGAGTGGGAAATAAAACGGCAAAGCTATGCCCACTTAGGTTTTGACAAAAGTGTCAACAACGCACTTAAAAAGAAAAAAAAAAAAAAAGATAACCTGTTTAACAATTGACACCAGAAGTGCTGGATTTCTACCTTCAGAATAATGAAATTAGATTCTTATCTTTCAACGTGTACCAAAATCAATTGGAAAAGGATCAAAGACCTTAATTTAAAACCTGAAACACTGAAGCTTTAAAAAAAAAAAAAAAAAAAAAAAAAACCACATAACCTTCAAGATATTTGGGGTAGGGAAGAACTTAGAACACCAGCAACATAGGAACTCACACAGTAGCAGCAGGTGGACTGGATGAAAATGCAAAGTATCTATGCACCAAAGGAAATAGCCAACAGCATTAACACTTGGCCTAAAGAGCAGAAGAAAAGCTACACTTTAGACGAGTGACTAATATTCACAATTGACTACAAATTACAGAATTAAATAACAAGAGAATAAAAATGCCCATCAAAAAATGAACAAAAATTATACCAATAGTCATAAGTATTTTAAAAGGTATTCCATATCCCTTACCATCAGGAAAATTCAAATTAAAACTTCTCTGAGATAGCTCTACACCCCACTCGGAACAGCAATTATCAACATCTCTGACAACAAATGAAGACAAGGATGTGAAGAAAAAGGAATTCTTATTCACTGTTTGTGGGGATGCAAATAATAATCCTTGTGGTAATCAATTTTGAGATTTATTAAAAATGTTACAAACAGAATTAACATATGACACAAATATTTCATTACTGCACATATGACCAGAGTATTCCATTTCTTCCGTAGGGATATTTATTTGCATCTTCATGTCAAGTGCTGCTTTATTTACTGTACCATAAAATTAGAATCAACTTTATTGTCCATCACCAGATAAATGAGCAATAAAAATATCTGGTACATACATGAGATAGAATACAATTCCATGTTAATGAACAACAAAATGATGGAGTCCATGGCTAACAAGCATGTAAACAATACATTTTGATCACAGTCATCTTGTGTAAGAATCTCCTATTTTCTTTCCACTCCTGCTGATCTCCCCCTCCTTCTAATCTGCCTTTCTTCTCCATTTATTTCTTTCAGCCTACTGAGCTGCATTAGTGTTGCTTATAGGAACATGGCAGAAGGTTGTTAACAATGGTGTAGTCATTGAGCCAGTAGCTACACCACTGAAGAAAGCGTTTTTTCCTTCCCCATCAACCACGGTACATAAATCCTTACAGAAGGAAGAGGTCTCCTTCACATATCCCCTCCCTAAGACAGGATGCTATTATAATCTTTTACTGTTTATTTATTTATTTATTTATTTATTTATTTTAATTTTTATTGGACATTTTATTTATTTACATTTCAGATGTTATCCCATTTCCCCATTTCCCCCCAGGAACCCTTATCTCATCACCCTCCTGTTATTTCTATGAGGTTGTGCCCCCACCCATCCACCTACTCACCCCTCCCCGCCCTCAAAATCCCCCACACTGGGGCATCCAGCCTTCACTGGACCAATGACCTCCTCTCCCACCAATGCCTGACAAGGCCATCCTCCACTGCATATACAGCTGGAGTCATGGGTCCCTCCATGCATGTTCCCAGGCTGGCGGTTTAGACCCTGAGATCTCTGGTTGGTTGGTATTGTTGCTCTTCCCATGGGGCCATAAGCCTCTTCAGCTCCTTCAGTCTTCTCTCTACCTCCTTTATTGGGGACCACATAATCACTTCAATGGTTAGCTATGAGCATCTGCTTCTGTATATGTCAGATTCTGGCAGAACCTCTCAGGAGATAGGTATATC
Organism: Arvicanthis niloticus; assembly: GCF_011762505.2. Lineage (NCBI taxonomy): Eukaryota > Metazoa > Chordata > Mammalia > Rodentia > Muridae > Arvicanthis > Arvicanthis niloticus. The sequence continues at coordinate 58,310,972 of NC_047665.1, read as the reverse complement.
AGACTGTTGTCAACATGCACTTTCTGGCATCCACAACAGTGTCTGTGTTTGTTGACTGCACATGGGATGAATACCCAGAAAGGGCAGTCTCCAGACAGCCCTTCCTCCAGTCTCTGCTTCACACTTTGTCTCTGTATTTGCTCCCTTGAGTGTTTTGTTGCTCTTAAGAAGGACTGAAAAAGACAGACTTTGGTCTTCCTTCTTGAGCTTCATGTGGTCTATGAGTTGTATCTTGGGTATTGTGAGATTTGGGGATAATATCCACTTATCAGTGAGTGCATACCATGTGTGTTCTTTTGTGATTGGGTTACCTCACTCAGGATAATATTTTGAGTTCCATCCATTTGCCTAAGAATTTCATGAATTCACTGTTTTTAGTAACTGAGTAGTACTCCATTGTGTAAATGTACCACAGTTTCTGTATCCATTCTTCTGTTGAAGGACATCTGGGCTCTACCCAGCTTCTAGCTATTAAAAATAAGGCTGCTATGAACATAGTGGAGCATGTGTCCTTGTTATATGTTGGAGCATCTTTTGGGTATATGCCCAGGAGTGGTATAGCTGGGTCCTCAGGTAATCCTATGTCCAAATTTCTGAGCAACCACCAGACTGATTTCTAGAGTGGTTGTTCCAGCTTGCAATCCTACCAACAATGGAGGAGTGTTCTTTTTCTATATCCTTGCCAGCATCTGCTATCACTTGAGTTTTTGATCTTAGCCATTCTGACTGGTGTGAGGTGGAATCTTAGGGTTGTTTTGATTTGCATTTCCCTGATGGCTAAGGATGTTGAACATTTTTTTAGGTGCTCTTTGACCACTAAAGTTTCCTCAGTTGATTGGGGAAAGATCTTGACCAATCCTACATCTAATAGAGGGTTAATATTCAAAGTATACAAAGAACTCAAGAAATTAGACTCTAGACAAATAACCCTACTAAAAATGGGGTACAGATCTAAACAAAGAATTCTCAACTGAGGTAACTATTGTAACTTTAATGCAGACCTCAAGCAGGTAACTAAGGACAGTCACTTAGATTTCAATGGTGTAGCATCCAAGCAGAACTGGCTCAGTGACTAAGAGCATTTGCTGCTCAAATATAAGGACCTCAGTTCAAATCTACAGCATTAATGTAAAAAAGCCAGGTATGGTTGATCCCTTTCTCCTGAGTGCTGAGTAAATAGGGTCACTGGGACTTGTTAGCTGACAACCTAGCTCCAGGCTCATTTGGATAGCCTACTCATGCTGAAATGCAGAAAATGATAAAATAGGACTTTCAAGATCCTTCTGGAGTTCCATAGTCCTCTCTCTCTCTCTCTCTCTCTCTCTCTCTCTCTCTCTCTCTCTCTCTCTCTCTAACTCTCTCTCTCCACACATCTCAAATCACACACAAGCACACTCTCTTTTCCTTAAACATCTTCTATCTCTTACTTTTCTTTCTTTTTTTTTTTAAATAATAATCCTCAGCCTCGGAGAGTGATATAGATCTTCAATTATGGCTGAGTATTCGACAGTCTGTTACCGCAATATTTTCAACTCTTTGGTTATAATCATGTATCACCACCAGGGGAATGGGAAGGCACTTGCTCGTCTGTCTGTCTCTCTCTCTCTCTCTCTCTCTCTCTCTCTCTGTGTGTGTGTGTGTGTGTGTATGAGAGAGAGAGAGAGAGAGAGAGAGAGAGAGAGAGAGAGAGAGAGAGAGAGAGAAAGAGAATATAAAGATGTTCAATCTGTTCAACCCTTCCAGTATTTGTATGTACCTGAACTCAAGGCTGATCACTTCATATTATAACAACATTAGTGGACTTGTCCAACACTCTCCCTTCTCTCTACATTCTTAGTTGCCTGTAGTTCTTTGTCCAGGGTGGAGACCACGAGTTTTGCTCATCCGTATTGATATGAATATGGTTATTGCTTTTGTTTTGGCCTTGTTTAAGGACCCATATTGTGTAGCATCATGGGTGTAGCTTCTCTGCTATTTCTAGCTGGATACATAATCTCACATTAAATTTCTTGGTCCACTCACTCTGGCTCTTACAATTTCTTTCAGTATCATCTTCTGTGACATTTTCTGTTTCTTCAAGACATAACACTCCATAATCACCTCTTCTCTTCACTGTTGCTGGTATTGGTTTTTTGTTGTGATCTTTCTGTTGGGACAAAATGTTTCTTTCATGAGTGATTAGAATATATGCAATACAATTAGAAATTGTTATGTTTTGGTGAAGTGGTTTGTTCTAGAAATGAGATGAGAACCACCATTTTCTGAGTTCAAACTCATTTTCACTCTGCATACTACCTTTATATAATTTCCCCTATTATATTTTATAACTAAATATTTCACAGTAAAATAAAATAAAGCAAAAGCATCATTGAAATAAGATCACTATTATATTACATTGTAAGTATAAGTAGAAAATTATAAATATTGATGTGAAGAATAAGAGATGCAGACTCAATCAAATCACTGTGATCCTTCTACTCTATGGCTCCTCATAAATGAATTGTGTATGGTCCCTCACGAGTTCTTGATGTCACTCATCATCTAGAAAAACATATGATTTGAGAGATTGGCTTCTTTAAAGAACTCACCTGTTAGCTTCTCTCAGCCTTAGTTCCTGAGAAATTCTCATGCTTATTGAGCATGGAAGTATATTGAAGGTCTATTTAAGACAGATGCATAAACTTGGTATCCAAAATAGCTGAAATGAGAATAGGATATTGTTGTTTTTGTCTACTAAGATGGGGGTCAGTTTAGGTCCTGTGCAGAGTTGGAGGCTGTGACGTGCCTTTTGAGTTCATGGAAGGAACAGGAGTTGAGCGCAAGGATGAACCTGAGGTTTGGGACATAGCAGCCTGAGGTTCTAGCCTAGGACAGGAGTAGGAACTCTGATTACTTCCGGGCTCCACTCACCGTGGAAGGCCAGTTCGTCAGCCACTGCCATGATTCTTTGGCAGTATCACCGCATCGCACTCTATGGACAGAACCGCATAAGTCCCACAGCCCTCTAAATAAAATAAATAAATAAATAAAATAGAAAAAGGATGCTGTTGTTGTCTCTGTTGCTTGTATTTCAAGACAAAACCCAAACAACAAATCATCTAGGGAAGATAAGTCATGGCATAAAGTTATTTCTAAGAAATATAAATAGCTAACTTTTACATCAACAAAAATGTTGTCTGAATCTTTACTCTTGTGAAGTTCCAAGAATCCCTTTAGGGTTATAGCCCAAAATAACAAGAAAAATATGCAAAAAGGCTTTAAGATGTAATTACATGCAACATTTACTCATTAGTAAGAAATTAGTATGCTTTGTCTGGTTTAATTCATAGAACACTATGGCAAAGGAGTTAAAGTCATACTAATCTCATATTACAAGAAAAAGACTTAAAGTTCAGAGAGTTTAAGCATTTCTGTAAAGTTTAGTATCTTATCTAAAAGATCAGAAAATGTAAGAGCCACAACTCACACTGTGATCTAACTAAGCACCTATTTCACTTGCATTTGCTTCTGCTACAATATTCACAAATTTATATTCCATAAGAGCAGTCACATCAAAGTGCTAAATTAAAAGTTTGTGTTAAGAGGTTTGGGTTCATTTAACATAGTTTTGGGTTGTATTTGTGGTATATGTCTCTTAGATAAGAATTCGTTGCCATACTGGAAGACTGGTGAGTAAAGATTTATTCTGGGTCCAGCATTCTGTGGCAGGGAGTGGGAATTTGCTCTCCAATACCTCTGCTTTCTCCATACCTTCAGATATATTTTTGCCCCCTGTGGGGCATTAGGTCTACAGGTTTCATAAGAGCAATTACATTTTGGAGAGTTTAAAACAAATTTTTTCTCAAAATACAATTAGAGCATAATTATGCCTATTTGTACCAGTGAGGTACAAGATAGTCCTAATACCCAGGCCATCATTTTGTTAACTAACCAGAACCTCTGTCATCTATCCTAACTAAAACAGTTCTGAACCTGTCTTTTTCCTTGGCTTTAGAATGAATGTCAGCTGAAAACCATCCACTCAAATCTTTTCTCTCAAGGTAAATAGCCAGGATTGGCTATGAGACTATAAGTTTTCAACCCCATCAGAAATCCAGAATGACTGAGTTAACTATAATTGTGGGAAGCACAGAGCATAGCTTCTAAACCTTAGCCAATTTATAGAGACCTCTGAACACCTGGACAATCCCTTGTACCTCACTAGTACAAATAGGCATAATTATGTTCTAATTGTATTTTGAGAGAAAAGTCTTATTTTAACAAGAAGGGTGGTAGGTAGGAGGAGCTAAGTTGGGAGGAGTACTGAGAGGAAGAGAAGGAGTAAGGAGAGGAGGAGAGGAAGGAGAGGAGAAGCTAGGTGATGAGAGAGAGAAAGAGGGAAGAGACAGGGAGGCAGATTTTCACGTGTCTCCACCAGTCAAAGATAGTTGCTATAACTAGGTTGGGTAGTGGGTTATACCTCTGATTGAGCATTACCAAACTTATAAAGCCCTTGATTAATATTTTTAACAAAAAAGTGTATAAATGCAAAAAGGAAAAGGGGATATGGGATAGGGGTTCTCTAAGGGGGGATGGGGAAAGGGGATGGCACCTGAAGTGTAAATAAAATATCCAATAAAAAAATGAAAATAAATAAATAAAACAAAATTTTTAATCTGAATCATCCCAACCAATAAAATATAAAGAAACTAAATTTTAATCTCATGAAAAATAAGTTCATACTACAGGAAAATTATTTATGTAATCTATTTTTAAATGAAACATATTTATTTAAAACAGTATATTTGCATATAATACTACTCAAACCAAGTTTGAAACACATTTCTAAAATATATTTTTAAGTTCAAAAATAATTTAAAGCTTAAAACTTACAATTATTTGTTTTTCTGACTTTATAAGCTTTGAAAAATAATTTTATGTTTGTTTTTATTTTTATGTGTATGGGTGTTTTGCTGCATGTATATGTGTGTGCATACTTGCTTGATTCCTGTGAGGGCAGAGCACAGGGTTGCATCCCTGAGACTAGAGTTATATTCAATTGGGAGCAGCCATGGGGTACTGAGAATCAAACTTGTTTTTATCAAACATCAAGTATCTCTCTTTGCTATGTAGCTGTCTCTCCAGCTCTTCTTTTCTGTTTTTAAACTTAGGTCATGTTGGTATTTTTAACTTATACCTAAATCTTTGCACATGGACCATGGCACATCTCACTAAACCTTCATAAATAGCCATGTATTTAATGTGTATGCTAAATATTACATGTCATACAAGAACATAGCAAAGAGAAAAGAGATATCTCTGTAGTTTTCCTTAAACATGAATATCATAATTTGGTTCAGTATCACCTAAAATAGGCACTGACAGAAAGGTAAGGCTTTGTGTAAAACTTATTCTTATGCTTTATGTAAATCCACATCTTCATGAATCATACACTTCTATTGCATTTAATTGCATAGAATAACAATGTTCTTTCAGAATGTTTCCTGATTGGTAGGGCTTAATTTTCTTTCATCATTCATCTAAAAATAGTTATAAACAAATACTTCCCAAATTTTCTTTCATTTCCAACATGAGGTTTATTGTTTATTTTCAGATAATGTAGTTATTAATTTATACAGTGATACGAGTGATGAAGATACAAAATAATTAGGTTTTCTTGTCACCAAGAGTATTTTACTGCAGTATTGTTAGCTTCGAGTCAAGGAGGATACCGAATGGATACATAAGGACAGACTTTCAGTTCCATATGAATCACAGGGACTGCACTCAGGTTGTGAGGTCTGGTGTTGGCACCTTTATGTTGACTCATCCCAGTCCCCTCTCCCTGTTATTACTATTTTCATTTGAATATTATATCTTAGCTTTATTTCAAACCCATAGTACATAAGAATACCGTAACTCAGATGTGTACTATGTTCATAGACAATTGAAGGGACTTACAAAGAGATTTAAGTGTCAAGTGACTGAAAACCCTGACAGTTTATGTAAACTGAAGAACTTGTTCTGTCACATAGCAATGCCTTTGTTGTACTACACTGTTTAAAGTGTTAAAGAGATAGGATTTTGCTGTTGTGTTCCAGATAAGACTTTTTCTGGCACATTTAGATGCCTAGGTAAGTAATACTGAAACAATGAAACAAAAATGGAAACTGTTTTGAGACATAAAATTGATATACTTTACTGTTAGGAGCTATGGTGAGCGTGATAGCATTCACCATTACAAGATGGCGCGGGCATCCTGTGCTCCCACAAGTAAACAACTAACTGCGCAGATGCAAAAGGCAAAAGCGCGCCAAAGTCACTGCCAATCCTGGGGCATAATATGGGGTGATGAGTGAACAGCCAATCAGAAGTGAACACGCCACTCTAGGGTACAGATAGCAGTGTCTTTCCCGGGCTTGGGGTCTTCCACTTCTGCTGATACACGACTAAAGCCTCGTTGTAGTAACTACCCGAACACTGCCTCACGTGTCTCTTTCGCGGGCGAAGGGGACTCGGAAGGGGCGCGGAACACTTTACTTTTTAATTATTTATATTTCTGCATTATTCTATCTATCTATCTATCTATCTATCTATCTATCTATCTATTATTAATCTATCATGAGTTCACATACATTATATTAGACTATTACATTAAATATAATATCATATTTGCAAAGGATGGGATTATCTAGAGTGGAATCATAGCAACTTGTTAATATTTTCACACAAAAAGAATAGAAAATAGAGTAATTTTAAAATATTTTATTGTAGTTTCAAATTTTCAGACTTTGGTGAATGGGAATATTGCCATGTCATTGATTGTATCTCTCACTCATCCAGTCCAGCTCCTCCCATGGTCCCCCAAATCTTTCCAATTCATAATCCCTTCTACTGTGATTATTAATATTGAGTATGCATACACAGACAAAAAAAGCAGATATAATTTATGTCATACATATAAACCTTACAGAGTCCAATTAATTCTACACAAATATACTTCCTTGATATTTGTAGAAATCTCCCAAATATCTGGAATCTTGCATCATTAAACAAGCATTCTCCATAACACTGTTCCAACACTTATTATTGCTGGTCTCTAGTGAAATGAAAACAAAACAAAGAAAACAAAACCAAAACCAAAAAAAAAAAAAAGCCAATTATAGAAAGAGTTAGATATTTTTCAAATTTGTTTGAAATGCTTGAACATGATGGGAAACTAACAAGATGATCTGCTTAGCTAATGTTTATCTCATCTCCTAGAACCACTCCCTGGCAGAATCCAGGATTAGTGAAGAACCCTGATACGTCCAACTTGTAAGAGCCTCACCCTGTCTAGTGTTTGATCATCTTCCACTTCTGATCAATTTTGTATTCACTCCCCTTTTCAATGGGATGTCTGCTTGCCTGTTTTGTCTTCCATAAGAATCTTGGTAGGTGGAAAAGATCAAAAATCACCCTCACTCTGAATGTTTTTTATCCATTTTCAATCCCATCTCCTATTTCCTCACTATAAATTTTACTTACACACACTGTCTTTAGAGTAGACAAATCTCTTATAATTCTAAGATCCTATTTCTATGGTCTCTATGTCTATCACAATGGCTCTTAACAAAACATTTCCAGGATTTAAACAAACAAAAATGATTCTCGATAAAAGTTGTGGATTTATTTTATTTTATTAAAAATAACAAGGTTAGTGAGAGTAAAACTGCGTAAAATATTTTTTTCTTTTTAAAAGTTCTATGAGTTACTAAACTTTTTAAGTAAAAATAATAAAACCATGAAACAAATCTGTAGGAGGAGCTAAGGTGGGAGGAGTAAAGAGAGGAAGAGGAGGAGCTAGGGGAGAGAAGAGGAGAGAGAGAGAGGCAATCATGAAGGCGGATGTTCACATGTCACCGCCAGTCAAAAGTAGTCGGTATATCTAGGTTGGGTGTTGGGTTACACCTCTGATTGTAAGGGCATCTTGTTATTGGTCATTACCAAATATATAAAGCCTTTGGATAATCTAAGCATTAGAGTCTCATCTGTACTGAGCCCATGTGGTTGGTGGGATAGTATGGGCAATGCCCAGCCTTGCAGAGACATTGTGGAAGACTGGCAGAGCCATCTCCCACTCTGGCGTCTCATGGGTGGCAGGGCTGGTGTCTCTGTCTGGCCATTTCTAGCTGCAGTGTACACATGGACTCTGGCCACGTGGCTGAGCTAGGCAGAGCCACTGCAGCCTAGACAGTTGGCTTCACAAGTGGCTGCTTTTAAAATAATTACTACATCACCAATCCAAGGGAATGTGCCAGATGCTATATTTTAGAGAGCAAAATTTTACTTGTCTCACTGGTCTGTTTGTTTCTGTATCTTAAATGCTTTTAGGAGATGATACATGGGAAAGTAATACATTTTGTATTCTAATCTTTAATGTCTGATTACAAGATTGTTGGAAATGTTTGTATATTATCTGTTTCTTTGTTCTCTATTTCTATTAAATATCTCTATTAAATATCTCTTCATGTGAGTAAGCAACAAAGATAAATGTATGAAGCCATCCTCTATCTAATATCTAGAGTCAATATTCACATAGCTGGTGAGAAAATATCAGAAGTCTTGCTCACTGTATGTGTATAACATATATGCATAATTTGTATAGAATTCACTTTTTGTAAGTAAAAATATTATTGAAAAGTTCATTTGCTCCAAACTCATAAAACACAAATAACATTTTTGCCTGTTCTTTATGATTAAATTATTTATTCCTTCTTATGGCTTGTGAGATTACATTTAATGCACGTAAAGTTGTTCAAAAGTATAAATTATTTTGTAGCAAGGAAGATCTAACCTTGGCCTTTTCTACTCAAGTTGAGTTTGTCTAAAGACGTCATTGTGTATGAATTCTTAGTCATGGAGAATGTTCATTTTAGCTATTTTACGCTGGCCTAACTTCTCTTAATAGCGTTTATCTATTTGCTAAAGAAATAAATGAGTATGTGGTGGGGGTGTGTGCCTTTAATCCAGTACTCAGGAGGCAGATCTCTGAATTTGAGGTTATCCTGGTTTACAGAATGAGCTCCAGGACAGAAATGACTACAAAAACAACCCCTGCTTAAAAAACAAAAACAAAAGAAAGGGAAACAAACAAAAAGAAATACATTTTCAAGGGAAACATAAAATTTTCTATGTTATCGGTTTTTTTCTTTTGTTTTTATTTATTCAAACTTGGAGATATCTCTGACTCTTTTACCTGCCCTTAGGACCCTTCTCCTCCAATTGGGTTGCCTCTTCTAGCCATGAAATGAGATTTTGTGACTTGTCTTATTGTATCTTGTTATTCTGTGTTCTACTGACATCTTTTGGGAGATCTGTTGTTTTCTGAAAAGAAACAGAGGAAGAGTGAATCTGGGGGAGAAAGGATGTGGGAGGGGCTAGAAGTAGAGGGATTGGAACCTATAATTGAAATGTATTGTATGAGAGAATTTTTAAAAAAAAGATCAGGTCAGTTTGTCAGGTTAAATGAAACTCATGAGGTTTTTTTTTTTTTTTTTTCACATTTTTACTATCATTAACCTTGCTATTTTTAATAAACAACTACTTTAATTATATTTATGATAAATTCTAACTCCTAGACAAGTTAACCCCTCTTATGCATACACACAGGATCCTATGATTCTCTTCTGTAGTACTTCTCAACCTAGTGATTAAATTCTTACTTGTAAAATTATTTTGATGACTCTACATAGTAAGCTTACTGGGAGAAAAATGCATATCCATTAATCAGTTTGTTAATTTGAATTGGTTTATTTGCTCTAGTTATAGAACCTACCACAATGTCTGACATTAGGTGCTTGCTCCTTTAGAACAAATGTCTGAAAGACAAAGAGAGCAGCATAGTTAAATGTGTAAATTCATATGATTCATTTTTCTGATAGGCTGGAGATGGAGAAGGCATAGCTCTATACTTAATAATAGACTCTGGGGTCTAAAGATGGTTGTTCCATCTTCACACATGCACTTTATCATCTTAAATGACGTGGGTATGATATTGCTTATCTGCTGCAGGTTTACTGTTTTGCAAATGAACATAAGAAGATTCGCTATCTCATATCATGATATCAGTATGAGAATTCATGAGACCATGAAGGGTGCCATGAACTGAGCAGGTGAAATACAGAGAAAATGTTATATAAGTCGCTATTAACCAAAAAGGAAATGGCTCAACCTAAAGCATGGTGGAAGTAATAGAAATTAAAACAAACAGATAATACTTTACTTATCAAATTGGTAAAGATTGAGATGGCTGATGCTCTCCACGGCTGACGAGGATGTGGTTAAACCATGTACATCCCTGTATCCTTGGTGGTGACCTAAGTTTGTTCAAACCTTATGAGACATTAGTGATATAATATTTAAAGTTTCCAGCTGGCTATTCAGCAACATCAGTTCTCAGCATTTATCCTCTTAGAATATTATTATGCATGGGGGATGATGCTTGTACTTAGTTTTGTTTCATAATACTTCACAAAGTGGGGTAAAATGACCCACCTTTTTCCAGTTTTCTAATTTGTAAGAAAAATCACAGAGATTTACTGTTTAAAGAATCAGTCTGTTCTTGCATCTATCAAAGACAGGGATCTTGGTGCTAAGAGGTGATTTTTTTTTCCTCCTATACTCCTTATATAGTTATTCTCTTTATATACAAGGAGGCTGAGAGCAGCTTTATCTTAAAGAAACCTTATTCCTTGTCAGAAACGTGACATAAATGCTATTGCCATTATAGAAATTATGCCAAACAGGAAAAAAAGTCAATGTTCTCTGAATCCATTCACAGTGGATGGATTAAATGTTCATTGTGGTGCACACTTACATTCCCAGAGCTCGCTGTAAAGTGATCACCAGCTCCAAACCATCCTGAACAGCAAAAAGAGGATCTGTCCAAAAACAAAACAAACAAAAACTAATTACCTAACAAAAAAGAATGAATATACAACCAAATAAATAAGTAAGTGCTAAATACATTCATACTGTAGAAGGTTGTTTAAGTTGTAGTGGTGGTGGTATTGGTTTGCTTTGGTTTTAGCAGCCACTGTTCTTTATTTTAAATGCAAACTCACATACTATTACTTTAATAATCCTAGAAGGAGATACACAAACCAATAAAACCTCCTCTAGCCCAGGTACAAGTTTAAGGAAAACAAAGATGAATCACACAATTCTGTATAATCTGTGATTTTGCCAAAAGGTTGCCATGACTCATTTTTTACTTTCCATAGGTTAAAAACTCTTATTTTTAACCAAAGAAAATTCACCTCATGGTAGTATTATGATGACTTTGAGTCAATAACATACCCTTCACTTTATGGATGACTGGTTTTGAAGAAACAAGGGCCAATACAGTTTTATGCTTTGCCATAACTCCACAGTACAATCGTGTACAAAAGAAAAGAGCGATTATTAAAACCAGTACCTACCTTTAAACAAGCACACTGTTTTAAATACCAATCTATAACTCATAGCCCAGAAAGCTAGGATGAAGGAACATTATTAGAATTCAAATACAAATGATCATAATAATCAAATTACCAACTATTCATAACTTAAATCAACTCAATATTAATTGATACTTTAGCTGATATTACTTTTGAATTTCAGATCTTTGGAGCAATGTTTGGTAAACTAAATGCTTTGTTGTTCAGTAAGCCATAAACACTGCTACAGAGAAAACATAACATTTTTGGATAACTACACAGATTTATTTAACCAATTGTTTTATCCTTTCATATAATATCAATGAAAGCAATCAAAAAGTCTATTTTTAAATACCTTTAATAAGATCAGCACTTCAACATGGGAATGGTACCTATTGATAGCAATTCTTTGAAAAGTTATATTCTCTTGAAGAATTTCTTAAACAAGTTGATTTCTACATGGCCCCTGAAAAGAGATTAAGCCATTTCAATGGTTCCTAATATATTAGGAGTATTTTTACTATTATTCCTTAGGTATTTTCTTAATAAATTAGCTTTGATTGCCTCCTCATTTTTTGGAGAACTCCTTTAGAAGAAGTCCTTTACATTAGTTCCCATTTCAACTCTCTCCCTTCGAACAATTACAATAGGAGATAATACATTCAGGATACACATGATAAAAAGCAATCCAGGTGGGTCCTCCATGCTGTCTTCAGGCTCAGAGACAAAAAACTAAGCCTCACAACAAAAACTATAACTACAAGAGGTATGTTTCCAAAGTCTTCACATCTGTTTAGAAACAAGAAGCTTGGCCAGGCGGTGGTGGTGCACGCCTTTAATCCCAGCACTTGGGAGGCAGAGGCAGGCGGATTTCTGAGTTTGAGGCCAGCCTGGTCTACAGAGTGAGTTCCAGGACAGCCAGGGCTACACAGAGAAACCCTGTCTCAAAAATAAAACAACCCCACCCCAAAACAAACAAACAAACAAAAAAGAAACAAGAAGCTGAGTACAAGACCCCTACCAGTTTTTAAAATTACAATACAGTTTTCTAAGAGCTGTTTAATCTGGAAGCTCTGAGCAAAGAAAACACATTATTACATAAAAAATATAGTGTAACATCATAGATGAGAAAAATTAAAGCGTTTCTAAAAAGAGACACTGTTTTTGTTTTATTTTACTTTTTTTCTTCCTCCTTTGTTGACTTTCATAAGTGACTATACTTGAGGGGTTTGGGTGTGGTTATTATGCAGTTCCTGTCTTCAATAAACTCTAAATTAGGTAGCAATTGTCTACTTTAGATACTATATAGCTCTCAAGCCCTTAAGTAGACAAAGGTAAACAATTTTATCATAAAACTGAAGTCAATTGTGGTGCTATTATTTGGATTTTGTGAATTTTTTCAAGTTCATTCCATGAATCTATAGCAAGAGACTATTTAAGCCCAGTTTGCTTTCTGGAACTTACGTACTATAAACTCCACTTGGGGAACATGAAAAACCCACTTTGAATGCTACTTAGAATTTGCTCCTAGTGAGATTGTTAGCAATATTTGTATTCAGCTATTTAAATTGGTCATATTTTTTTTCTAACCATACTGAGTCTCAACTTTACATCCTGTTTACAGATACAAATTTTTACAAATTAAAAAATAATCATATAATAAAGTTATGGGTACTTTCTTTATCCTTTTGTTGACCCCTCTCTTTTTAATTACTCTGTTTGTTATATTCACAGACTCTTTAATGAAGCTTCAAAAACATTTACATAATACTGAACCACAGGTGTCAAGTAGACATTTCTAAGCTTGAGGTGTATATTCATATAAAATGGGCATCTAAAGCAAGCCAGTCTGAAACGGAAAACCAAAAATTCAAACAAGATCTCAATGATTGTAAACTAAATATGAACTTCCTTAAATTGAAAGGATACTTTTTAAAAATAAACAGACAAGTTCATATTTGAATTGATTAAGAAAAAAGAGGTATCTATTATATTTTACAGTTCCTAATTATTTTTGGTTATTGTTCATTCCTCTTTAATTCTGATGTTTCTTATGGTTTTGTCCCTAGGAGCGAACTTAACTTAGGTGCCCTTGGGCAGTTAGATTAGCTATAGTCTTACATATAAACAGCATCTCTGGAACTCTCCACATTGTTGCCTGGGCTTTTCTCTTTATACTTACTGGATATGCACCAAAATGAAGCACACACTCTTCTTTAAATTCTACCCTTACTTTTACTTTAAATTCAACCATCATATCAACTACTCACTAACTAACTACTACTTACTGTATGTGAGACCTGTAGGGGTGATGTCTTTTCTTTTTCTTTCTTTCTTTCTTTCTTTCTTTCTTTTTCTTTCTTTCTTTCTTTCTTTCTTTCTTTCTTTCTTTCTTTCTTTCTTTCTTTCTGTACCAAATAACAGAGGACACACGGGCCTTCTTGCTTTATAAAAATAGAAACAGAAACATAAAAGTTAAAACCTAGTCCAAAGCAAGACCGATAGCTTGAGATGTAATTGGATTTGAACCTAAGGTGTTCCAATTCCAAAGCTATGCTTTGTGTATTTTAAATCATCTCTTCACCCAGAATGAAACCTCAAATACATGTTACTGTTCTCCTGTCTTTTTAATAGTACAACTGTTTATTTGCATCTTAATATTTTAAATACATACTGTTTTAAATAAAACTAACCCAAGCATCTAATGTTCTCTAGAAAGTCATGATGATATTAAAAAGGCTTTTGAGAAAGATGCAGCAAACATTACTTTTGCAAAAGCCAATTTGGTACTCAGAGCTTTAGACGCATTGTGAACTGTTAAGGCCAAGCAGAGACCAAATTGTTAATTAATGACATAGAAGACAGATGCTACATATGCATGAGGAGCAGCAGATAGAGAGGAATTGTTGCTTATAATATCTTTCTCAATTGTCTGCATGACTGGAAACCACTACCTGCTCCTATTTTAGTTTCATCTTTACAATGTCCACCATTTGGAAGGGTACAGAATTAACATAGATAGTGAACAAATAGAAGACTGTCTTGACTTGAGACATATAGATGGGTGAGTAGATGCACAGGTGGTGGATAGAGGGATGAAGAGACCAGTAGATGAATAGATGTGTTTGTGAGACGGTAAGTAAATACAGAAAAGCACATAAGCATACAAACTCAGTTTTTACAGAAAAGAACATGCTCAAATTCTTACTGATTTCTGAAATTATAACTCCCCAAATAATAAATGTAACAAAGAACAGAGTTATACCCTTTTTTTTTGTTCATCCCAGAGACACTTAGTAGGTCCTCTTATAGGACAGATGGCCTGCTGAGTATTTTTATTTTTTACTATATTTATGCTTGTTTGTGACTATATCTTACATGCCAGGAATTTCCACACATTTCAAACACAAAGAAATAATGGAGTATATGTCAGGTAAGCAGCCACTGAACAGCTCCACCAAAGCAATATAGTTAACTCTCAAAGTAAAAAATGAAAATAAACCTTTAACTTCTAAGCTCAATTACACCTACCCTGGGCAGCTTGCGGGGGACATCATTTTGCCTTGTCAAGGATTTCTTATCATTGAGGAAGAATAAACACTCTAATTAATTTTTTTGCCTTTTTGTTTGTTTCCTAATTAGATCGTTCATTATTCCCCGGAATTCAAATCAACATCAGATTTATAGTGGGAGGCTCCTGAAATATTGATTTGGTTATAGAAATGTCAAGCTTGGCAGGCAAGCTGTCTTATTGCCACAGAGGCTTTGGTTTAGTGATTTTATTTATAAATGGCCGATACAGTGTAATGAACAAGCAGTATGAGTCTTTTCTAGGAGCAGAAAGTACTTCAAGAACATTTATATAGATTGTCTAGCATCCTGCAGTTCTATATACTGAGGATGAACGGTGAAATATGAATTGTAGTATATCAATCTGAATTATTAGAAGATCTGACACTCACATGTCATATCCACACAGCCAGGTTGTCACAAAAGTGAGGCAACTGGAGACAGATGCATGCAGGGTGTTGTAATTAGGACAGAACATGGTGGAATAGTGAGATGAAGGTTCTAAATATTTCTGCAGTTTCTAGCACTAACAAACGTAACATGGCATGCAGTCCACACAGTGAGTATTCTTGTATTGTTATCCCTCAGTGTTGAAAGAAAAACATTACTGTTAAAAAATACTATTCTCTACAAATAAAATATATTCTTACTTCCTTGGACAATCATTCTGAAACTCTCATGTGTGTTTTTTGTACAGAAAAAAAAGTACAGGGGTGACATTTGAAAGGCATAAGTAGAAAACTAATGCTGAATGCCTATATGATACTTAGAATATTCGGGAACATATAAAAGTATTTTCTAAGCAGGGACATAAGCTAACCTTGCTATATGAAAACCTCTTTTCAATATAAAGGTAAATACAGAGTATATTTAGAATTAACTGAAGTCTGTCATTGTTGCTGAAGGGGAAGGAGTTTATAGAGACTAGATGAAAGATTTCTCTCCCACAGTTGCCGCAAAATAATTACATCAAGTTCCATAGACTTATTGCCATCACTCATTTACACCTTAAGGGATGTGAAGGGGGTTTCCTTAAGGGATAACCCCTGTTCCACACCAATTCCTTAAGCATGATGCATAACCATCATGCAGGCCTGGGTAAAAGCTTAGTCATGTTAAGTAGACCTTGGTGAAAGTCTTCTACTTCTAAGAGGACTGAGAGGGTAACCAGCTGCCTAGAAACTGTACAAATGTGGCTCAGATTCATGGTAAAAATAAAGTCTATTCTGGTTATAACTGTTGCCACTCATTTTGCAACAATGTGTGTCTCATTTGGCCAAGAAGCTTTGCACAGAGATGCTTTCCGTTATACGGCATACTAGAGTGATGTTTTCAAATGTTAGGAGCAGACTAGCTTAGCAAACTAGCTTGCTCTTTTCTTCACAGACTTCAGTCTGGTGATTCAAAAGCAGAAACTTTAATCTCATCCTACAAATCAGCTAAGATGTGTAATGTTTTAGTGGTGAGTAAAAGAATATACTTCCTCAAAGAGAATATCTTTAGATTTTTACTGGCTGACTCTAGACTTAGTACAGGAGAAATTAGCTGCTGGCCTCCATTTCTGACCATCATTTTCAAAATCAGAACGATACTGTTGGGGTTGATGTAACAACACGCACTGCTCCTCAGGAGGACTCTGGACACCCTGTACCCCTGGCAAGGCAGTGTGAGTATTAACCTGCAGTATTAACTTTCAGCCAATGTTTTCTCAAATGGCACTTAAATTTCAGTTTCCCTTTCAACTAGCTGCCTTAAATGAATTGAATTTTCCTTTCTCTCCTGTAATTTTCACAATGTGAAAATGATGTAGATTATGGGGAACCATAAATCAACAAGTCAACCATTGTTAAATTGGTGCATGGTTTCCTTTGTGGATATGCTACTTGAGGATGTTTGACACATAACCTTCTGGTACAGATGCGGAAATATTAATCATACCAGCAAGTGACTTTGAGTTTCATGAGCACAGTGTGTTCCTGTCCAAGAAACGCAAATGTACCAATGTAGTATTTCTTTGGATTCACTCAAATTATTTAAAAGTGTGAGCAGATATGGAATTGTGTTTGTGGTAAGATAAATTGCTGATTTGTATACTCAAAGAAATAGCAGGAAAGATGAATAAGTTAGAATGTACTCCTGGTAAAGAAAAGATTAAATTATTTTCAACTGTTATATTTTATTTGGTTTAGATTTAAAATCAGAGAAACAAGAATAGACAATGTAAAAAGGATAAAAGTGCATTTTTATGTTTTCTCTTGTTTTTAAATTAAAGATTTCACTTTTTTTCTTACCTACATAAGAATTCTCATTGACAAAGAACAGAAAAAATTAACTAAGCATCATGTTTCATTGTGTACTATTTATAATAATCCCTGTAACTTGGGACATTGTGGATGGAATATCCTTGAACTAAATTGATAAAATTCCAAGTGCTACACAAAATTTTCTTCTTTATAATGAGCAAGTGATTGTGAAAGAATCCTTTGGAAACTGAAATGCAGTTTCATTCAAAGGAGAAAAATAGACATAATTACTTATTTGTTGTCATGGGAAGTCATCTCAATCCCTCTGTGTTTTTTTTTTTTCCACAAAGCAACTGAAACTTAAGTTTTCAGTTGTTCAGAGAAATAAAAAATAAAGTGGTAAACACTTACCTGACATTTTGTCTTTCATTAAAATCATGTTAGAGACAGTCTAAGTTATAAACTATATTGACATAGTTTTTTTTATAGATTAAATATAACTGATTGATGTGTATTAATATTTTTAGATGTTATAAAATTATTAAGGAATAAATCAAAATGCTAGAGTATTTTTCTTAATTATTTCTCATAATTCAGATAATATCAATAGCCCATAGTTTTTCAATGAAAACATAATTTACTTAGTATCATGCTCATTGCTTACTTGGAAAATTAAATACTCTTTTGAATGTTACCTCAGGCTCAGACTAAGGTCTACAGACGAATTTCCCATAGATCTTCAATCAATGATAATATGTATTATAATATTTAAATTGGTGGAGAATTAAGAAGGTGCAGATTTATAGAATATAATGCTCTGCTGAGAGAAGCAAGCCAGCCTGTGTAGAAGTGGCATTTGTGTTTTATATTTTTATCACATCCTTTAATGTATGTGGAACTCTTTTGTACCTTCTCACAGAATGTATGGGTCTTATAGCAGCTGCAAAGCTGTACACCATGTAGTACAAATGACATGGGGTCAGTTATTGGCTAACTATGTGTAACCTGAGTGTGTCTGATTGATCCCAGTCTTCTCATGATAACTTCACACCACCATTATTTGCAGGCTGATTGTGCTATTAATATATTTTCCCCTGACTACATCTTAAGGGGCAGATAAACTGCTGTGCATTCAGTTCACAAGGTCATTGTCCACAAACTAAGTGCTAGTACAATCGATCAGAGAATAATTACCAGGACAGGATACTACACTGATTTCACTTTAAATAATCAAGTGTGATTATTATTTTAAAGATATTAAGAATAATTGGTTGGATTGAAAACTTCTTCATTCTCTCATTTATGAAAACTTGAACATAGTTGATCCTTGGGGAGACTATATTTGAATGCACATTGGAGAAAATACTTGATAGACTCTAAATTAAATGAATAATGATGCAATAATCAACATTACAACTGACTTGGTATTCAATTATAACAAAATAAATATGCCCCTCATGACTAAGTAAAAGGCAAAGCTTGTATCTGTGGTGTTTAATCTGAATTTATGTATCAGAAGTAACTACTCATTGATTTCATGTGGAAGTATATAGATAAAATAAAAACAGGGTTAATATAAAGTTTCAAAATTCAGCTTCTGTTTATAATAATACCTTCAAAAACAAACAAACGAACTATGAAAGAAACTTTTAAAATTTTTACTGCTTTGCCCACATAATCACCAGATTATGTCATAAACATTTTTCTTAAACATTTAATCCTCCAATTTTATATATATGTTCTTAACTTGTATTAGCCAATCATGTCAACAAATCAGCATATAACAGTTTTGCATATGTTATGTAATTAGTGATGATATTGTAAGCTAAGAACTCCGTCTCCAGATTTACTAAGTCCATTTAAATCAATCATCACATATGCATCTCTACTTTATCAAATCACAAAATTAACATAGCTATGTATTCCCCTATGCCTTCGTTTTTTTCCATCTCATTTTAACTCTGCCTCAATTTTCTACCCACATTTCATTCTTGCAGGAGGGTCTCAAGGTTTATTTAAAATAAGCCATGTAACTTGTTCATGAATATCCATTACTATACTTAACACACTTCTCTATGAAGAAATTCCCCGTCAACAATCATTTTATCTAACAATGTTTGGTCCTTGAAGTCAGGCTGAAGAGCTAAAAATCCTGCTTCGGCAAATTTCTGTTTTCACCACTGCAGTCAGGTAAATCACTATAGTTACAAAACAATTAAGGGCTTTAAAAAAAAACCTGTTGATTATTCTAAGAAAATATAAGTTCTGTTTGGTTTCCATCACAGTACCCAGGAAAGGAAAACGGAGGCTTCAAGAGAAGTGAAACTCTTTGTAAATGATTGGAGTCTTCAGAAAGTATGTGATAACTGGGGTATTATTATCTACAATGAGTTAATACTTCTAATGAACTTAATAAAGAAGCATTTGAAAATTTTAATTAAAATGTGTTTGCAAAACAAAAAC
This sequence comes from Arvicanthis niloticus, assembly GCF_011762505.2. Taxonomy (NCBI): domain Eukaryota; kingdom Metazoa; phylum Chordata; class Mammalia; order Rodentia; family Muridae; genus Arvicanthis; species Arvicanthis niloticus. The sequence continues at coordinate 58,291,258 of NC_047665.1, read as the reverse complement.
CATTTTTCATTCTCCTGATGGAGGATGTGTGTGTGTGTGTGTGTGTGTTTATCAAATAGGTGACTTGTACAGAAGAAAAAGAAAAACATTTCCTTTGTGCTTGTAGCTTGCCTGCATAATGTAAACCTGATTTGATCAGTTTCACCGATTGAACTGCCCACACTTTTATTTTTATTAAAGCCACACCGGAGACACTAATTGAGGGAAGATAAACAGCAAACACAAAGGTCAGTTGAACGACATAGTGGAAAGTGTCAACTGTACAACCTCATATTTTGAAGTTTAGAGTCAATCATTTCCTGGTTCATTTCTGCCCACAGATCTCCCATAGAAAGATAATGGAGAGAACCTGTCCCCAGGGAGTGAATAGTGTGACGATGTTATCTTTTCCATCTCCCTCTTCCAAATGCTTTGCTTCCTGACCAAAATTCTTTCACTTCACATTTTGTCGTGGTTGTGGTTGTCGTCGTCGTTGTTGTTGTGAGAAATGATCTCCAAAACAGAGACCCCTTTATTCAATAACAGAAAATAAAACTGTAAAATAGTAATGATCACCAGGAAACCTAACAAATGCTTTTCAGGTAGGTTGAGCTGTTAAAGCTTCATTGGTAAGAAAGGCACTGAGTGCCAAACTAACCCTTCAGTAAGAACATTTATATTCACCAAACTAGCAAAGTGAGGGGTTAGACAAGAATACATCAACTCTAGGGACAAAGCAAATTGACCATTTCAAAGAGATTTCCCGAATGTACATGAAATTGTCTCTAGCTAAACCAAAGTCTACACTATTCAGCTGTAAGCATGCTGTATTAAAGGTGAGACACAACTGAGGGATAATTCACTCAGCTGTCACTCCAGGTTATTTACATGGGGAAATCCTTCTACTTCAGTGTGTGTGTGTGTGTGTGTGTGTGTGTGTAACACTGGTGCATTCTTTAAACAATGAGACTCACCAACCACCTCAGGACAGTTCCTGGGTTTTAAAGGGGGATTTCTTTTTTTATTCTTCAAACAATTTCTTATATCTGCTCTTTCTCTTCCCTTTGAATGATTGGCTTAATGCCTCTAACCTTTTGTGTAATCCAACATGCCACAGAATAAATCACTTTAAAGTACACACTTAAACCTTTTACAATTGGCGAGGAAAACCAAACAGAGACACATATTTAAAAGGATGAATTTTATCAAGAGGCAAGTGAATTTCGTAGGGTTTTGTCACCAATGAGTAAATGAAAATGCTTGTGGTCCTGTACAGTATATATTAGCTTTCAAAATGGATTCCAACACTCATCCACACTCAGTCATTTTCAGACCTCAGGAAGCCTTGTAAATGTCTGAATTCTACTCAGAGATGAGCTCTGTGCAAACTGTTGGAGGTAAATTCAAGTATTTTCAGCTGTGTGAAGAAGTGGGAAAAGACATATTTTCATGCTATTTCCTTGTTTATTTGATTTTTATAAATAAAAATGACTGACATTTGTAAGTAATAGCTACCTGAAAGTATATAAAATTGATGAATCATAAAGGAGGGGAAATATTTCAACATAACAATATTAGAAGAAATGAAGTATCCAAATGCAAATATCTAAAAACATTATGTAAGCTCAGAGACCACGGAGAATATAAAAGTTAACATCATCTACTCAAGGAGAATGTGCAATGGGGCGACTATAAGAACTCTAATTGTTTTATTTATATTAAAGATACAGCAAATGATATGAAATACTATGGGATGAATAAGTTATTTTAGATTAACATAAATTATTTGACTTCACTATAATTTTACCTAAATATCTATTTTTACATTAATATAGTTTAACATACGCAGTTTATGTTATGTTTGGATTGACATTGTTCTTTTAATCTTTTTGCGTCTATGTTTGTATATAATTGTTTGTGTGTGTGTGTGTGTGCACTTTCAACTGTCTTTCATCAAGATGCAGACTACTTTGCTTTTTCAGCAGATTTTCTCAGTGGACTTCAACATGTATGTCGGTATGGCTGGCTAACAAGCTCAAGGCATCTGCCTGTTTATCCTAAGCACTGGGATTTTATGTGTGTGTCACTATCTCCAATGGTTGTACTTGGGCTCAAAGGATCCGATACGGGTTATCATGTTTGATGAATTTACCCAACCCATGCCATTTGCTAAAAGAAAAAAAATAAATGAAAAATAAAAGTTAGCAGAGGAAAGAACAGTTATTTTGAATGTAACATGCACCATGAAAATTTTTGAAAATAGAATATGTCACATTTACAAATATATTTAATGTGGCTAAGAATAGTAACCACCTAATACCTGACTTAGGAACAAATCTCCAATGGATAGCAAATCTTGACAGGCCCAGCTTTAATATGACAACATCAATCAGTGAAGACAACAGAAAAGATAAAAGATAAAAAAAAATACAAGTTCTAGAATATCTATGTGAGAAGTTAAGTTACTGAGTATTTATTTATCAGCAGTGGAAATTGGGAGACTAAACATAGAAAGGATTGTAACTAAAAGGCTAGTGCAAGGCATGCTAGTGAGAAGCAGTTTGTTCTGATCTTTGCGTAGCTACAATCCTTCTATGTTGCTAGTGAAAAAAAAAAAAAAAGAACAACAACAACATCAAAACCCGTAGGAATAATATTCTAGAAAATATATAATATTTTTAAATGATCTCTTGTCAGTGTCTGAAAATTTTATGTGTGTTTACTAATGTGTTTTGTAATATCAATGTTTTGAAAAATGACATGATTTAGGTGAAGGAAAACTGGAAAAAAAAAACAGTATTAGGTAAGTTCAGTGAGATTACCACACTTATTCTAAAGGGAGACTGCTGGCATATTTACAGTATAGAATACAAAAAATTTACAGAGGTGAAGCTTGTAAATTGTGCCTTAGTAACTCCTAAGTGCTGGAATAGGTGTGCTAAATTTTTAAACAATTATCTCACAAAAAACAATAGTTGTTATTTAGAGTCAGTCTTTGCAGTCTAGTGAGTATCAGGACTCAGAGGATCTGTGTTAATTCAGGAATCTGAAAAAAAAGTATTACATTTCACAGATATTCAAGATTTTAAGATTCATTTCTTAATTAAATACTTTTACATATTTTCTATATATTATGAATTTCTTTAAATATCTGAGGGCAGTGTACATGCCTGTTCTGAAGCCTTTACTTTGCTTATCTCTAGTCACATAATGCAGAATACACAACTCCAGAGACACTCACAAGTTCCTCCTTTCCTAATGCTGCATGTTCAGTATTTAATGGAGTGTTCACTAGAACAGCAAGCTATATTAGATTTGCATGACCTAAGCGTAAAAATGTGACAAATATGTAGAAGAAAAATACCCATGTACTTATTTCCTTAAGCTACAAAGTCTCTTGCTCATTAGTTTCTCATCTCCTTCCCCTATGCCTTTTGAGACAAGGTCTTGTTGTGTAGCCCTTCTAGTGTACTCAGAGCTCCGGGACTCTAGGTGTACTGCAACATTTGATCCGGTTTTTGTTATGTTCTGAAAATTCTGATAATATCTCCATGCTCTATCAAACTCTTCTAATGATAAATCATGAACTGGCATGACAGAAGCTCAAAGGAGAAATAGAAGGAGTCAAGATAACGATTTTGCATACAAGCCTCTACAGTACCATTTTCATGTGTCTTAAAATAATTTACTTTCCTTGGTCAGTCTTGGAGGCAACAGGCAACGTTGAGGACAGAGTCAGTTGCCAAAATCTGCCACTCTCATAAAAATTATAAACATCAATTTAATGAAAGTATAACTGAAATGTAATGGAGTTGCTATTAATTCTTAAAAGACACTTTCTAAGTAATGCCATAGCCAAGAAAAACACATATGTGAGAACCAAGTGGATTTTCAGGACACGCAAACAAAAGAAACCTAATCAAATCATTTAAAAAGCAGAAATAGAAAAAGCGCAATTGATCACAACCAAGAATCAGGATTCTTTCTGAAACTCCTTATATGATCTGTCAAATACTGAAAAAACTTTCAGCAAAATACATACAGAATACCAGTTTCTGTTTTTTCTCTCTTTTATGGCTAAATTAGACCCAGAGAAAATAGTTGCTGATTTGAGCTTTTTGATGACTTACAAACTAAGAGAAAAAATAATATAATAAACTATTAAAAAGTAATTTGGAGATTTTTAGTACATAAATGATTTGAACTTAATAATATTTAATATATTAAGTGAATATGAGGATATTTTCAAGACCATCAAATTATTGTCCTACTTAATTTTTGAAATAGTTTTGCTAAAAAGCCTCAGGTATCTGGGGTCCACCATTCTCCTGTTTCAGCCTCAACAATCCTGGAATTATAGGCATCCACCACAACACCTGGATTCAGATTACAGTCTTGAAACTCAGGACATAATATAAATTAACATAGAAATTTAATTTATGGCTCTGATTTCTTCACTTTATTGATACTCAGGGTGCTTTGATCCACCTCTGTTGTCTGTACTTTTATGAGCACACTTGAAAAATCTACCTGGACACAGACAAGGCACATTTCCTTTTGTCTCTCAAAGCAATGTGTGTATCAACTGACTAGATGTATGTGTCACTTTAGTCAAACAATGCCAAGCAACAAAATATAGAAATTCAGAATAATAGCAGAAGTCAATAAAACTCCTGTGTTGGACTGTTGTGTTTCATAATTTAAATAATAGGATGCTGTCACCTTATGCACATGACTTAGTAAATTGCCTCAGAATTTTGGTTAAAACCCTGCTTCAGTTCAGTTCCTGGGAACACAGCTGTTGATGTATTCTGAAGTAGAGGTAAAGTTTTCCACTGCCCTGTGGTGTAAGTCTGGCTGGCTTTCTAAATGTCAGTACGATCCCTAGAGACAGGTCCTGCTGTTGTCCTTTGAAAAATTAGAGACTCAGAAGTTTGAGTTGGGTTAGTAGTAAAGTAATAAGCAAAGTCCTTCAGTGATTGGATGTCTGGCTGTATCAAAGCAGCTCTGGTCTCAGAGTTGGTGGCAAAGAAAGTCAACTTTGATAGAACATGTAAAGAAAAGGAGACAAAGGGCAGAATCAGGCAGATGTAGTGGGGTAATGTCTGCACAGCAGGAAGTGGAATCGTGGCTGAGATTGTTTTATTGCAATGGTTGCAATGGTGGTGTGTCTTTCAGATCTCACCTTAGGGGCTAAATGGGAAAATGCCACAAGTCTTTTAAAATTATTTTAAATTCCTTCATAGTGCATAAAAGAGGCAAGAGGGATGGGTGGGGAGAAAGAAGAAAGGAATAAAGAAATAAAGAAACAGGAAAGAAAGAAAGAAAGAAAGAAAGAAAGAAAGAAAGAAAGAAAGAAAGAAAGAAAGAAAGAAAGAAGAAAGAGGGAAGAAAAAAGAAAAGAAGAAAAGGCGGGAGAGAGATGGAGAGAGAGAGAGAGAGAGAGAGAATGATTTGATGCTGTGGTTCAGGCTGACTTGGACTAGATAGTAAGACATTACTTGTCTCAAAACCAAAAACATGAAAAAGGAAAAAAAATAACTTTTACCTTGACAAAAACAACAACAAAATGTTATTCAGCCCAGGGTGAATAGAAATCCCCATTTTTAGGTAACTATATACTAACTATTCTTTCTAATAATATGAGAAAGATGTGATTTTGTCTTATTTTTCCAAATGCTCATGTCTCTGAACCACCTTACGTTCCTAGTCAATATCCATAGTTGGTCAACTTGATACTTATATTTAATATAAAGGATTTTTCAAATCTGGCTTGTGGTAATAAACCACGCCCACTGACAACAAAGTGTAAAGATTTCACTATGTGCAATTACACATTACTGAGAATTGCATTTTTCTTCTTTAAAATTATTTAATTTTGGAGACATTTCTTTCTACTTCTTTTCATTTTCTCTGATTAATTTGTGATTGCAATACATGAAACATTTAGTATCTCTCACTTAGTATTCAGTTAACTTATAAAATCCTGAAGATTAGAGACTCTCTCTCAGTGTTTAAGTTCTTGGGGCAGCTGCCCCATTTATCCATGTAGTGACTGTTTTATACATGGTACTTCTTAGTTGCTGCTCGCTGAGATGAAAAGCACAGGGAACCATGACATCTTTGCTGGCTGCAGACTTCAACCTTCTCTTGTGTTCTAAGGACAGTAGTTATTCTGTAAAATATCTGATTAGATAATAAGTTTCTCTTCATCCTAAGGTTAGCATTTTTTCCTTTGCAGAAATGTTATTCTCTGAATAAAGATAGTGATAAGGTTATATGATTACCATTCTAATGCTGGGTAAGTATATTGAGTTGGGTTTTTTCCCCAATTTTTGTAGAAATGGGGGATCCCTCCTTTCTTCTGCATACTCTTCTTTGCTTCTTTTTTTTTTTCATTCCTTCCATGATTTTTTCTTTTTATTGTGGAAGATTCTCCTGTTTCCAAGGGTGGTCGGAAACCTTTTATGTAGCTGAGATTCTCCTTATACTCCCAATCCCCCTGCCTGCACTTCCAGAGCACTGAGCTTACAGGTGTGCTCTACCATACTCGGGCGGCCTTCCAGTTTTAAATAACTGACAACAGATTTAAGGATTATCCCTAAATTTCTCTGGATTGCCTAAGGCTTTCAGAATGCAAGTGTTTACATCCATAACTAGTCAGGATGAAAAGAAAACTCATTTAGCTGGCTTTGGTATATAACTGAGTCTAACAACACTTTTTCATTCTTGGAGTTCTATGTTAGTAAGACTTTGTGTTTTTAGGATAAATACCTTTATGTAACAGCAGTTACATCTTACAAACTCCATCTACATTACCTAAACACATTGAAATTTTTGTACTGGAAAGTATTAGACTTTTTAAATTGATTATTAAAAAACTAAACACCAGAGAAAATAATTATTTAATTATTTACATTTTGGGAGATGGTCTAATTATTCACACTTGCTTAAAATTCACTGCAATACCCCTACTTCAGTTTCATAGAATTATAACAGTGAGCCATATTGCTTGCCCTCCCCCCAATAAAAGTCAAAATAGCAAAAAGAATCTGAGGAAAAAATTACAAGTTGAAATGGCAAAAGAAATCTTTTCAGAAACACTTGATTAAAATGTAGAAGTAAATTTTATACAAGAAATTGTCATGCCTATAATAAAGATCAGTTTGTTACAGCAGTAATAAAATGTGTGTTATCTAGTTGTGTTCATCTCTTCTTCATCAAATAGTCTATGCTAATGTATGGAAAGAACACACATTTAAAAACTGAAACCATGCAATGTAGCATCGATCAGAATTCATTTCCACTGTAATTAATTGTGTTTGGATCTATCCTCACATGACTGTGTACAGGTGGAATCAATTTTTCATAAGTATATATGCATCATATTGCATTAGAAGGCTACTGCACATTTTCTCAATAGGCTTCTCTGAAATCTAACTCCTATTTAGTGTCACAGCATCTGTCACAGACCTGGGTATCTATAGGCACATAGATTCACAGTTAGCACCAGCATCCTTTTAGTGTTTTACTGATATTTCTATCCCTCCAAGAGTCTCTACAGGTAAATAAGATGATAAAATGCAATTAAAGATGTGTGGTGGCCATCAATTTTTGGGTAACTTACTGGTTTGTGGCTTGGCTTGGCTTAATTGTGGTGGTTATTCAGCAGGTATTTTCTTTGCCAATTTGCCATAATTTTTCTTCAATTCAAAATTATGTCCTTACTCCACTCTCCTTCAAGGTATTTCATTCTGTCAGGGTTAAGAATAGATTTCTAAATGTTCTTAGACCAGTAACACCATATCATATTAAAACAGAAGCATATTACAGAGTCTTTAGTCCTCCTAGAGCAGAACCTACCTGTCAATATGACCCCCAGAATATTTCTCTATGCACTCAGCTTCAAAAATAATAACTATGTTGCCCAGCAGCCTGCAGTTGGTACCTTCTAAGCAGAGCTGTGTGTTAATGAATACCCTCTACATATCTTTAAGCAGACACCTTGATTTATTTTCTTACCATTACTGTTCTTAACAAAGAGCATCACAGATATAACCAAGTATCACATCTCAGAGAATTCCATGTGGATCTGCAAGCCTTTAGGTGGTATTAAATTCCAGTTTTCATAAAGACCACACACACTATTCTATACTTCCCATGTCAGAGTATGTTATTAACAGAGGTAGTGAAAGTCTTAATATGTACTCTATGGCTGAGTATTGATTACTTCTTTTTCACATAGAGTCTTACTATCACACCATCAAGGATGGCCTAGAACTCATGATCCTTTTGCCTCTGATTTCTGAGCATTGGGATTACAGGTGTGTATCACCACAAGTAGTTGACCACTTTTGAATTGTACAGTAGGAGAAGCTTCCGTTGCCACGCGAAGTGCCTCAGCTTGTTTGCCAGTTAAGGTGTAGCTGAATAACATTACATTCTGGTGGTGTCATTGGGCGGGAGTTTCCGTTCACTTCTGACTCTGTGGCATTTCTAATAGCAGCTTGAAACAGTTTTAGGGAGACAATGGAGAAAGCAAAACCACCAAGAAAAACATCTGGGCTTCTCTGTTTGTTCTTCTCCCACATGGATACTCCTATGAATTCAAATTATCTGTTACCTTTCTTGCTATTTGCTCTGCTGTAGTTTGATTGGTCAGTTTCAATGCTTGGTAGGAATAGAGAATGTGTATGTACAAACATAGAAAGGGTTCATTTCAGGTGGTTCCTTCCTGGTCCATCCATTGTGTTCTGTTAGTGATTAACAGAAACCCCTAAGAGGTAAATCTGCCTCTGGGTTGGAAAAAGGATACCTGGCAAGACTTCAGGACTCAGTCCCAGTGCATTTACTCATGTGTTATTCAAGGTATAAAATATTCCAAGTTTCTTAAAGATGACTAGGTTTCCTTGTTTAATGGGCTGAGAAAGGCAGAGCCAGACTCTAAATCAGTGGAAAGTAAGGTGGAGAAAAGGCCCAGGTTACCCAGAAAGTGAAAACTTCACTGAAATCAATTGCTACCCTAATTACAATACGCAGTGTTTGGTTCCCACACTTGTTTTCCTTCACAAAATATTTACCACTGAATTCCTTTCTCATAAGTCACAAGCTCTTCGCTTTCTGACTGCATTACAGATTAGGACCCTATGCTAACGATTGGTTGGGTTGGATTACAAAATAAGTGGAAGTATTTCCCTTGTCACACACATGCAAACTCTCACACAAACACATGCACTCTCTCCTTTTGGAGTGCATGAGTTTGTGTGTGCTGGGGACAGGGTGGGGAGCTTGTTTCCAGTGGAGCCTAATAGAATAATTACCTCTGGAGATTACTACATTATCACAGTAATATTTTTCACATAAGCAAACACATCCACATTTTTCTTTCTCTTAAGTACACTTTGTAACTCCTGTATCTATTTTATTGCTGCATTTTCTTCTGAGGTAAGGACTGAGCAAAAGGTCTTACAATATTATGTAAGTGCTTTATATATATCACTAAGCTACACCTCTCACCCTGCTCAGGAAACCTTATGCAATTTCAGGACATCAAACCAGGCTACAAATTATGCAAAGCCTCAAAAGTCAAGATAAACTAGTTATGTCCTTATCCAACTTACTTAAAGGTTATGAAACATTATTGTTAAGGAGGTAATTAAATATGCTTTAAGAGAGGACACAGGGTATGGCTATCTCTGCAGTACAAAATAGCAGATAGAAGCCACACCATGTTCCCAGACAGGACCTCATACAATCTTCCTACCATTAGGCAGGATCAGTTCCTTTGAAAAAATAGATTATAATTTCTCTCTCTCTCTCAATATTATGATCTACAGCTATACAAATGGAAAAATTTGTTAGCACATGAGATGGACATTTAGTACACATCTTTTTTTCCCTAATCATCTTAGCTACCCTTTGAAGATCTACTATGTAGTTTGTCTATTAATACACTGGGTCTTTTCAAGTACCTGATGAATCAGGAGCTACACCTGAGAACTTGAATCTTTCTAGATAAATTTCTTTCAGGAAAAAAAAAAGATTTAATTTATGCTTCAAGATTCAAAAATAGACTCTGTGGCTTCTTAGGGAGAGAGAAGGATTTTTATATTAATTTACATGTATTTATTTGGTGTGTGTGCGCGCACACATGCACACACGTATGTGTATGTGGAGGTCATAGAACAAGTTGGTGAGAGTGGTTCCCCCTTCTACATTCCCAGTTCTGGGATTCATTTTTAGGTCATCAGGCTGTGACATCTTGCCAGCCTGAAAGATGGATTTTGTTGTTTTTTTGTTTTACTTTAAATGATGCAACTTAATTCTTGGGCCAACATAAAACAAGTACAGAATTATAATCCTGAAATGTACTTGATCAGTAGTCTTGTTGTTATATTTCAGTCAAGAAGCCAAAATAAGTTATAACTAAAATCTGTGTGATTAAGTGATTCATAATGGTAAGAGCCTCTTATCCCCTCACTGAGGAGGCAGAAGTTGGGGAATCACCCATAAATTCAAGGCCAGCTCAGTCTCTGTAGTGAGTTCTAGAACTATATAGAACTATATAGAACTATATAGCAAGACTCTGCCTCAAATTACTGAAAAACTTCATAGTATATTGGCTACTAGGAAATAGAAAATATTGCTGAGGAAGCTGAGATTATCATGGAAATGAACTTTTTTTATTTCTAAGTTATAATGAACACAACGCTCATAACCTCATTTATTTAAACTAGTTCAAACAAGCAAAATACCTACTGCCCAGGCAGCGGACAATAGCAATATTATGGTTTTGACTGTTGTAATGTGGTCAAAATCTTTTCAGTGAAACCACAGCTTCAAGTCACACAAGCTGCTTAACATTCATGATTTTTAAATGCATGTGTGGCTGAGGTCCACTCTCACTAGAAAACAGAATGGAGTGATTACAAAGCTTGCACAAGACTTGATTAGCCTGGTGTAGTTGTCTCAGTGCTATAAGTCTTTATGAAGATCTTAGACTTAGAATCAAGTTTTATGTGGCTGCACCCATGTACTATAGGCTTGCAAGATTTTATAATCTACGATGATTCTTAAATTGTGTCTCATTTGCCATACATTTTGAGGTTATAGTCTCCAATTTCTGACCTTAACCTTTTTTTTAAAAAAGCTACATGTAATCTCCTGTATGGCTTAGCTGATTATTTATAACTAAATAACATCAAACAGACCAGTTGTTTTAAATTTATGTTTGCATTGCTGGATTTAAACCTTGGGACTTGCATGTGGCAGACACACACTCTGTTGATGAACTACATCAATATATCTTTTTGAATTTTTTCATATCTCTAAGCAAACTTATGTTTATTTGGATATTCAAGAAAAGTTCTTTCTAAACATTTTAAAAGGTACTTAAATATTCATATAGAAGAATAAGCCATAGGATTTATAGCTATCTCAGTTCATAGAAGAGTTTGGTATTACAGCATCTGTGTTTCCAGGTGTTGGAGCTCTGTAGAAAACTTCAGTCATTCTTTGCCCTGAGCAAGGTCTTAAATTTTTAATTATGCATAATAAACTCAGGCATATTTAATCCGTATATTTCATGATTCATTTACACTTCAATCACTGTGTTGTTATTTTGAAAAAAAATCATTTGATGTCTATAAGCCCTCTGAGCCTTTAATACATGCTTATAAAACTCAATCCCTCCCTATATACACACATACAAACGCACACATTATTTGAAAATAGATCATTATATTTTGCCCGAGGTACAAAAAATAAATCCAAATGCCTTTATTTAGGGTGTGGTTCTGGCCTTAACACTATATATCATGTGCCATTGAAATTCATTTCTAGGAGAGTCTTTGTTTAGAAGGCATATGCACGCTAAACATTTGAGATAACTATTCTTGGGGCTCATGTGTCTAACTACATAGCCAATGAAGTGAGTAACTAAAGGTCTAAAAATATGTGATGATTTTTGCACTTAATTTTATTAACATCTGTAGGAAAATGTCCATTCATCCACGTTATTCCATTCCTTTCTGAGAGTTAGACAAAATATCCATGTAGTTGTTCCATGTCCTTGCATGGGTCTCAAATATATCATAAGCATAGAGACAATCAATTCTCCATTTTCACATCCTTCTTTCCAAAAACAGTTCTCCACATTGTCACGTCCCTCTTTTTTCTCAAGTGATCACTTTCTCCTCTATAGGTTTGTTTCTAATTTGCATTAAGGATATCTTCACCTGCCCTCTTGAAAGTTGGCAGAACTACAATACAGTGAGAAGAGTCTTATTTCTTATTCTGAACATCTAAGTTATCAAATCCTAGAACGCCCATCTACTATAGATTTTTGTAATCCACCCATAAGTTCAAACACTTAAAACTGAATTACATTTCTAGATGCCTGTCTCCTTATTTCTATTCTTAGCAATTTCTCCATATGCGTTTCCCAATTCATTTCTATATAGATATCCAAATAATCTTCAAAAATAAAAGTTCTATCTCGACATTCTTCATTGGATGGTTTCCCATTGCCTTCAAATAGAAGAAAATGATTAACTTCCCAAATCTGGGCTGTGTATTCACTCTCACTTTACATATTAGACAATGGAGAAACACCTCATGGGAGAAGAGTGTTTGGGGAGAGAGACTTGGGTTTGGTTTACCAGGAGGCTTTGTTAATGTTACATTTCATGATTACCTCATGTAACAGAATGTAACGGTTCTTAGTTTGTGTGCGGTGGTTATAGTCTCTGAAATAACTGTAGATTCTGGATTAGAAAGCATCTACACATTTCTTACAAGAAAACGCAGGGCAAGTCCATAGGAGCCTCTGATTGCATTTTATTAACCAGTCACTACATGACTGTATTTTAAATGTGCTCCTATGCTGTGACACCTCACTTAACATATAGTGCTGATTAAGTAACCCCGAGTTTATGGCCCAAAGCCCCATAACTAATGCTTGAACAAAGCTCAATCACCAAATGTTCCTTTGATAAGGACCACCAGAGCTGCTTATGCTTAAGAATACCACACTGCTCTAGAGCTCTCTTCTTTTGTAGCTACTGAAGAAAGTCAAATCAGGAAATAAAAGCACAAAATAAGAAAAAATAATGACACTAAATGGGTCACTAAAGCAACACCTGTTTACAGTTTGTGTAACAAAGCAACAGGGCAGATGCTGCTTGTTAAACCTTAAGCTGTATTTAAGATGCCAGACTTTATTCTCACTGATATTGCTTGGTTTCATTTGTATTTGCATAACAGCTAAGCTTAATGGTTTTTCAACCAGTTCTAGGTGCATCTTTTGTAAAGGCCAGCAATGCACACTGGAGGGTATACCTGAGATGTCTGTCATTCCACAGAAATGCCTGCGCATAACACCTTTATCTATAATAGTCAAGAAAAGTGAAAACAATTTTCCTCAGTAGGTCAATTATTTGGCAATAAAAAGGCATATATTTTGATCCACCAAAACCCTGATGAATCTCTGAAGAATTATACTAAGTGGATAAAAGTGAACTTCTGAAGTCACAAGATACGATTCTCTTATATGCCATTCCTGAAAAGATAGAAGTATGGGAATCAGTAGGTTAAAGGTTGCTAAGGATTAATGTGGGAATGTAGACAAGCAGGAAGTGGGTGTGGCTATTAACAGGCCAACAGAAAAGGACTGTACAGTAAAGGAAATGTTCTGCACCTCACTTGATTGTGTCATTGCCCTGCTATTTTGCAAGATGCTACTATTTGGGGAAGCTGAACATATTAGAATATATTCTTTATTATAAATAGGAAACATATTTGTTAGAGATCATGGTTTTTCCAACGGGATCACATTAAAATCATTACCTCTTTTTGTTTGTACAAAATTTACACTTCTGTAGTAAAGTCAACTGATGTCTGCATTACGCACAGCAATAATGAACTTGGTTTTTTTAAAAAAAATAATGAGTCTGTGGTTTAAACCATGTAGAGCAATGAGTTGACTGACTTTAGGGGATTTTCCCCATGTTTGAAGCAGATATGCTGATATCCTGTATGCATATCCAGAAATGATTATTCAAGTGCAAATTAATGTCATACCCCACACATTCAAACCTACTCTGACTTTGGTTCCTTTGCCCTCTCACCCATAAGCACATCAAAGCTACTTTGTAAGGGAAGTAATGGAACTTTGGTAACCAGGGAAGGCAAGTGAATATTCTACAGAACACACTGCCTTTTAGCCCTCCCTTCTACCTCAAAAAAAAAAAAAAAAAAAAAAAAAAAAAAAAAAAAAAAAAAAAAAAAAACCACCCTAAAACCAGGTGGGTGGCTTCAAATTTAAGTATGGGGGAAAAACAGATTCTAAGAAATCAGAGGCTTTGGTACCCATTTGGAAAGATACAGGTTATTTTTAGATGTAAAGAGGATGTGGTGGTTAACTTGAGCCTAAGCCATGTGAATCCAGTTGCAGCACTTTTCAAATCAAAATGCATTGTTATATGCCACCACCCTACTGAGCAATAGGTAGTAATGGGAAACTGGTTTTCATTTTAAATTGAAAGCTATCAAATGTTAATGAAAGATACATCATATAAAGCAGAGAAGGAAAAGTTATCTCAAAATGTCATTGACACAAGGTATTTAAAGGTTAAATTGTTAAAAGCAATTCGCTAATCGAGTTAGCCATTTAGGGGTATTACATGTATATGTTTGTGTTCCTATGTGCCTGTGTCCAAGAAAGTGCATGTGTGAGTGGATGTCAGAAGTCAATTCTGGGTGTATTGCTTAATCATTGTTCATCATATTTTTGAGGCATTGTCTCTCACTGAAACTGCAGCTTACAGATTCAGGTAGGCTGCCTGGCAAATGAAAGCCAGGACTCTACCCCTCTTCTTCCCACCTCATTGCTGGGGCTACAAGCATACACCATGGTACCTGGTGCTTCATATGAGTACTGAGTATTGAACTGAGGTCTTCAGTCTGAACTTATTTCTCAACTCCAGAAAATGAGGCATTTTAAATACTGAGAATGGCTACCTCCTACATGTCAAATAGTAAATAGAAAATATAGTGCTAATTTTTTCTGAGTCTTCATAGTAATGACAAATCCTTTAGAGTGTGAGAGAGATGAATCAGTAGACAAGAGCATTTGTTGTTTCTGCAGAGGACATTGCCCAGCATCCACATTGTGACTCACATACATACATACATGCATGCATACATACATACATACATACATACATACATACAAACATTCACATAATAAATACAAAAATGTATTCAAACTGACTACAAGCACGCATTCTCTTTCACTGATGAGATCTGGAGTTTTTACTCAATTCATTCTTTGCTTTGCAGCCACACTATGGAGCTTGGAAGTCTCACAAGTTCTACCCACACGTCATATATTCGTCAGTATTGTTGTCATGTCTTTACTTTCTTCCTCAACATCTCCCATCCAATAAATAAGCTGAGCTCTCTACCTTATTCCGCAATCATTGCTGCCTCCTTTAAACGAGTCTGAGGTAAATAATGAAAAATCAAGAGATATTCTTCTATCCTATGATAAATGGAACATAAAAGAAATAAAAGACAATAATAGAATCATTTTAGCATTTTAAGGTAAACTCGGATTCTCAAATAGAAATACCATTTATGTGGTCTGTTAGTTGAATCTTTGTTGTTACAAACTTTTGGGCTAACATCCCCTTATCAGTGAGTAAATACCATGTGTGCTCTTTTGTGATTGGGTTAACTCACTCAGGATGATATTTTCGAGTTCCATCCTTTTACCTAAGAATTTCATAAATTCATTATTTTTAATAGCTGAGTAATATTCCATTGTTTAAATGTACCACATTTTTTTTATCCATTCCTCTGTTGAAGGACATCTGGGTTCTTTCCAGCTTCTGGCTATTATAAATAAGGCTGCTATGAACATAGTGGAGCATATGTCCTTGTTATATGTTGGAGCATTTTCTGGGTATATGCCCAGGAGTGGTATAGCTGGGTCCTCAGGTAGTGCTATGTCCAATTTTCTGAGGAACTGCCAGACTGATTTCCAGAGTGGTTGTACCAGCTTGTAATCCCACCAACAATGGAGGAGTGTTTCTCTTTCTCCACATCCTTGCCAGCATCTACTATCACCTGAGTTTTTGATCTTAACCATTCTGACTCGTGTGAGGTGGTGTCTCAGGGTTGCTTTGATTTGCATTTCCCTGATGACTAAGGATGTTGAGCATTTCTTAAAGTGCTTCTTGGCCATTCGAGTTTCCTCAGTTGAGAATTCTTTGTTTAGCTCTGTACCCCATTTTTAATGGGGTTATTTTGTTGTCTGGCATCTAATTTCTTGAGTTCTTTGTATATATTCAATATTAGCCCTCTATCAGATGTAGGATTGGTAATGATCTTTTCCCAATTTGTTGGTTGCCATTTTGTCTTATTGACAATGTCCTTTGCCTTACATAAGCTTTGCAATTTGATGAGGTCCCATTTGTCAATTCTTGATCTTAGAGCATAAGCCATTGGTGTTCTGTTCAGGAACTTTTCCCCTGTGCCTAAGTATTTGAGGTTCTTCCCCACCTTCTCTTCTATTAGTTTCAGAGTATCTGGTTTTATGTGAAGGTCCTTTATCCACTTAGATTTGAGCTTTGTACAAGGGGATAAGAATGGATTAATTTGCATTCTTCTACATGTTGACCTCCAGTTGAGCCAGCACCATTTGTTTAAAATGCTGACCTTTTTCCACTGGATGGTTTTAGCTCCTTTGTCAAAGATCAAGTGATCGTAGGTGTGTGGGTTCATTTCTGGATCTTCAATTCTATTCCACTGATCTTCCTGCCTGTCTCTGTACCAATACCATGCAGTTTTTATCACTACTGTTCTATAGTACAGTTTGAGGTCAGGGATGGTGATTCCCCCAGAAGTTCTTTTATTGTTGAGAATAGTTCGCGATATCCTGGGTTTTTTGTTATTACAAATGAATTTGCAAATTGTTCTTTCTATCTTTATGAAGAATTGATTTGGAATTTTGATGGGGATTGCATTGAATCTGTAGATTGCTTTTGGCAGGATGGCCATTTTTACTAAGTTAACCCTGCCAATCCAGGAGCATGGGAGATCTTTCCATCTTCTGAGATCTTCTTCAATTTCTTTCTTCAGAGACTTGAAGTTCTTGTCATACAAATCTTTCACTTGTTTGGTTAGATTCACTCCAAGATATTTTATATTATTTGTGGCTATTTTGAAGGGTTCATTTCCCTAATTTCTTTCTCAGCCTGTTTATACTTTGAGTAGAGGAAGGCTACTGATTTGTTTGAGTTGATTTTATATCCAGCCACTTTGCTAAAGTTGTTTATCAGGTTTAGGAGTTCTCTGGTGGAAGAAGGAAGAACAAGTGGGGATGCCTAGGTCCTACTTAGAAGGAGTAACAAAATACCTAAGGGAACAAATATGGAGACAAATTGTGGGACAGAAACTGAAGGAAAGGTTGTCTGGAGACCATTCCACCTGGGTATTCATCCCATGTGCAGTCACCAAAAATAGATGCTGATATGGATGACAGGAAGTACATGCTGACAGCAGCCTGTTATGGCTGTCTCCTTAGAGGTCCCCCAGAGTCTGACATACCCAGAGGCAGATACAGCCAACCATTGATCTGATCAAGGGTCCCCAATGGAAAAGTTAGAGAGAAGACTGAAGAAACTGAAAGGGTTAGTGGCCCCATGAGGAGAGCAACAATACCAACCAACCAGAGCTCCCCAGGGTCTAAACCACCAGCCTAGGAGCACATAGGGAGGGACCCATGACTCCAGCTGTATATGTAGGAGAGGATGGCCTTGTTGGGCATAGGTGGGAGAGGAGATCTTTGGTCCCATGAAGGCTGAACACTGAGTGGGGGAGAATCTTAGGGTGGAGATGTGGGAGTGGAGGGTAGGTGGGGGTACACCCTCATAGAAGCAGGAGGAGGGAGGGGGATGGTATAAGGGGTTCCTGGGTGGTGGGGAGAATGGGGTAAGGGGATAAAATTTGAAATGTAAATATAATATCCAATAAAAAAAGAAAAAAGTTGTTAGAACCAACATCTTTAATAAAATGTTAGCCCTCTTTAAAAAATTGATCTTGATACTAAAATTTGTTTTGAGAATTATGTATTGCAGAATACACAGCCTTGGTGTATCTACTCATCAAGCAAGCTGAGTAGACCTACTCAAACCTCTGATGTCTTGGAATTCCATCTGGATGCTGTGAAGATACAGCATCAGAGGCTTATCAATTTATTCCTCCCCCAACCCCTCTTCTAATATCTCAATGCCTGCCCATAATCGGCTTGAAGAAGTTCATGAAGAGTCAGTGCCCCTATTCCCTGGGCATGGTGACTAAGGTGGTTATTATTGGGCTGTCTTTCTAAGGAAAAGTAGTGGTTTTGTTGGAACAGGGAGGATTAGCTAGGATTTATTTCATAGCCATAACCTATTGGTAGAAATCTATATAATTATTATCAAGATGAAGTTATAATTTCTTAAATGGTACAAAATTTACTTTAATTTCAAATTCAAGGTTTTCATTGGTACTAGCTTCTTATTGATATAAAAGTGAGATGAATATTGTTACTCTCATAGACATTGTGCCTGTATAACACATTTAGGAATACAAGGCTTAGACCCACTCCTTCTTTAACTTTTTTAACTGATTTGAGATGGTTAGCCTGTGAGTTAAGGGCTTATAGCAAATTCATGGCTTTGAGTTTACTGTTAGGGTGTTTTCTTTATTTTATTTAGAAATAGCTGAGGAGTTAACAGACAACAATCCAGATTACCTTACATGGATAGTTGGTTTTCAAAATGTCAGAAGTCCACAGAATTGATGTTACAAATATTTCTGTATTAATGTTCATTTTTATTAGAGAACTGTCTGCTCCTGACAGCTTCCTGTCATGGATTCTAAGAAGAACTTGAGCATCTTTGGAGTTACTCCAGTTGTGGTGAGATAGCCACTAGGCAAGAATTGCCTCTTTCCATCTACAGACAAATTACTGTCCAGAAAAGGACACACTTGCAGAATAGTCAACTGATTATATCTGCCTAGACAGAGTAATCAGCCCTTAATAATTCTGCATCACTAAGGTCTGTCAGATGATCCTGGGCCAGAAGGCTGAAAATCAGATGCTCCAAAGTTTTGTAGTATAGGGACTGTCCAGGTGTTCAGCGGTCTCTATAAATTGGCTAAGTTTTAGAAGCTATGCTTTGTGCTTCTCATAATTCCAGTTAACTCAGTCATTCTGGATTTCTGACGGGGTTGAAAACTTATAGTTTCATAGCCAATCCTGGCTATTTACTTTGAGAGAAAAAATTTGAGTGGATGGTTTTCAGCCCACATTCATTCTAAAGCCAAGGAAAAAAGCCAGGCTCAGAACTAAGTGTTTTAGTTAGGAGAGATGACAGAGGTTCTGGTTAGTCAACAAAATGATGGACTGGGTATTAGGACTATCTGATACCTCACTGGTACAAATTGGTATAATTATGCTCTAATTGTATTTTGAGAGAAAAGTTTTATTTTAACAGGAAGGGTGACATGTAGGAGGAGCTAAGGTGGGAGGAGTACTGAGAGGAAGAGAAGGAGTAAGGAGAGGAGAAGAAGGAGAGGAGAAACTAGGTGATGAGAGAGAGAAAGAAAGAGAAGGGGGAAATGGAGGCAGATGTTCATGTGTCTCCACCAGTCTAAGATAGTTGATATATATCTAGGTTGTGTATTGGGTTACACTTCTGATTGAGCATTACCAAACTTATAAAGCCTTTGATTAACATTTTAAAAATTGTATAAAAGTAAAAAGGAAAAGGGGACATGGGATAGGGGTTTTCTAGGGAGGGGAAATGGGGAAAGGGGTTGGCATCTGAAATGTAAATAAAATATCCAATAAAAAAATATGCCTGGAAAAAAAAGAAATACCATTTAATCTCCCTTACCCTTTGTCTTTATCCAGATATAGAATATGAGTAGTAATTCTGATACTTCAAATTATTTGGAAAAGTAAAGGATATTTAGTATTACATTTCATGAGAGATGAAAAAAGAACATTAATTTGACTCATATACTTTTTATCTATGGTGGATCGTGTTACTCTGGTTTCGATAAAAGTTTTAAATTAACCCTTTATTTATAGTACATGCTAATAGTTAGAGAATAAACAAAACTTCTAGTAATTTCCTCACTAAATATTCTCCAAGAGCTCAAATAAGATATGAGTCATCCTTTCAGAATCTGGTTCTCAAGTCTAAGCACTGCCTTGATCATACTTTAAAGAGAGACACCTTTTTCCTTATAATTATTTCATTGATAAAGCTACATGGTTAACATAGATGATATATTATAATATAAAACATGTTGTACAAAATCTACATGTAATAATCCTTATTTTTATATATGTAGCTTATTATCATGAAATAAACTCACTTTTTACTATCCTGGCCCAACTATTTACACCAACATTTCTTTCTTCTGACAGATTACAAAAAAATAATAAGAAAATAAAACCAAAATTCCCTTCAACTTACCCATGAACTAAGGATAAACTTATACCTTCAGTCATAGGTTTCCAGAGTGGATAACATTCTGTCCATGATCTGCACATGTTCTATAAAGTTTGAACTTTATAGAACAGATCTTCTTCCTAATTAATTAAGGCTTGAAATACTAAAGCCAGAGTCTCTTAGTTTGTGTACTTGCCTACAGGTTCATGTTCCTCAGACAGAGTTTTGCTTTTTCTCTCCCCCTATCTCTCTCCTTGACTCCTTTTCCCTACGAAACATTGCATGCATCAAATACATGCATATACAAACATATATTCATTTGTGCTTATTTTGTTTTATTGCTCATCTCGAAAGGTCAAATGTCTTTGTTCATCTTAAAAAATAATTCCCAGCCAGTCTGACATGCAGGATTCTTAGAAATGAGTATTATCTTTCAGACAATGCAATATCTTCCCTCACACCCTTTATGCTAAAGCACAAAGTTGTGTAGAACCCTGTCTAATTGTAGCACAGGGAGCCTGTGATACATTTGCGAGACAAATACAGGCATTGTGTTCCTAGTTGGAAATGTCCTTTGTCTTCAAAGAAGATATTTGGAAGACATGATACTGATTTTCCAATGTATCATTTTCTTAATGATGCAATTGATGTGTTAGTTTACAGTAAAGTACATTAACTGTAGAACATAAGAACAGAAAACAAGCTAAAAGAAACTAGAATAAAAATGTGACCAGCAAACAAACCCCAGGATTTCTGTTAAAGAATAAATATATCTCAATTTCAATTTAACTTGGGAATTAAAGAATGTAAGAGTAAAGAATGTTTCTGCTATGGGAAACCAGAGGAAATGGAATGATATACTTCTAGCTTTTAGATCAGAATCTGCTCCATTTCCTTTTAATAACAGCATAGTAACTCGCAGCTACTTCTTATAGATCCTTAAAAGACAGGCAAGCCTTTCTCTTTCAGAATATCTACGTAAGTTGAGAGAGTTCTTTGCTATTTGTGATAATCTCAATTTAACTAAATGATTCACTAAACCCTGGGAGTGTGAGACTAAACACTAAACAATTTGTTGTCCCTGTTACTAAACTTCAAATAATGGCATTAATCTACATTTCTTCATGTTGCATCAATTCTATGTTTAGCAGACAAAAATGTATCTCCTAGAAGGCATTGAAATCAGTTGATTAGAAAATGGAGATGTTTATTTAACTTCTTCACACTGAGTTGAAGGTAAATTTCCAAGCTGAGGCTTTCTGACTTGACACGAACACATGCAATACAGAATATTCTCTTTCAGTAATAGATAATAAATTGAATTCACAACTTGAGTGTAAATGGATAGAAACTGAATATTGAACTCATAAACTGTGAAGTTTAGCATATCTACAGTCTTTTTTAAAATACGTAAATGAATTATTTTTCTCATTTTAGAGAAAATGCTTTCTCTGACAAATTAGAAGTTAAATTTCCATAATATTCTCTCTCTCTCTCTCTCTCTCTCTCTCTCTCTCTCTCTCTCTCTCTCTCTCTCTCCTTCCCTCCCTCCCTCCCTTCCTCCCTCCCCCATTTTTCAGCAGTTTTGTAAGTATATCTCTCACTTGTCACTGTACCCTCCAAAGTTCATATTTATTTATTTTGTCACTTTCAGTAAGTTGGTTTGTCGACAAAGAGGCACTGTAGTCCAACCCCTTTATGCCTTTGTTTACCCCCCAAAAGGATAGTGCTCATTTTTAAAGCACTTTGACAGTCTCTCCCTCTCCCGGAACATTCTTTATAAAATGCAGTTGTCTCATTTGCATTTGGTACTGTTGGTGTGAGGTGATACAGCCAGGTATTAAGTTTACAGTGGTAATATGAACTAAGTTCTTTTCTAAACTCGAGGGAGACACTCAGTCGTGAAGTGGCACCAAATGGCTGGCTCCACTAGAATCAGGGTTATCAGGATACTCTGTCTGGGGCATGATAATGACTCTGTTGGTGACAGCCTGTCTACTGCCTGGTGGTATTCATAAAGAGCACTTTTTCTTGGGGGCAATGGCTGTGTGGGCATTGCTTCTCTGCCATCTGCCAAAGCATATACCCTGCAAATTGGGACTCACTTCACATTTCACACAGACAAAGGTGCCTTGGAAAAGAGCACCTGTGGGTTTCACGGTGCCTGCCTTTGGTTTGATTTTTGAAAGAAACCTTTAATAGTTTAAACCAGATACTTATTTCTATCACCCAAAGAAAATCAACAGTTGTCTATGCATATCATTTAGCTTAAAGGCAGCTAGATCTCGTCTGTCCCCAATATACTGCTTACATTACTCACATATTTTAAAAAGATAGTAATGTTAATACTACATCCCTATTGGCCATATTCTGCACTGACAACTAAGAGGTGAAGAGGTACCTGAGTAAGAATTTGGGTGGCAATCTCCGAAATACTTAACTGTTGCAAACTGCTTTGTTTGAAATAAACTGTAACCCATTTGACTAAGAAGCAATGGTCCAATTAATCTTCTTTGATGGTCAAAACTGCTTATTTCACTGTCTGAACAATTAGCACATTTTATAATTTACAAGGAGAATTATAAAAGAGAAATGCCACAATAAAGTCCATGTATTTACGAGATAATCTTATCCAAAGAAGAAGTCTTCACTTAGGTATGGAACTCTGACAAAAGTCTAGATATAATAAGATCAATCAGAGTAGTTGATGGAAAATACCTGAAAATGTTCTGTATTATTTTGATAACAAATAGATTAGGTGACTTCAATAAACTACATAGAAAAGGTATTATTTAAACATTTACACCCATAATATAAAGAGCATCCCATTGTAATTAAATTATATCTGCTCTCTGATTTTTAAATTGAGGGAAAAATGAGAAAAATGGAGAGAAAGAGAAAGTGAAGAACAGGAGAGCAGACACAATAAAAAGCTGATATTCTAATATCAGAGGTTCAAAGAGTATGTTGAGAGAGAATTTCAATTATAAATAAATCTGGGGGAAAGCATGTTGGGAAGTAATGTCTGTCAAATTACGCTTGGAGCACAATTCACAAGCAGCTGGTCTGGCAGGAAGCAATTCCTACTTGCCACCAGAAGGCGACATATTCTCTCAGAACCGAAATAGAAGGAACACAACAAAGCAATTGGCCCAAATTAAGTGGCCTAAAGGGTCAACAAAACAATGACTGACAATATGTGGCTTGGACAGAGTCATGTTTTTGTATTGTGTATTTAATAAATATATTTCAACAGAGAAGGAAGAAAAAAGGGGAGTCTAGAAACTTTTGCCCATGTCTGTATGGCTGAATACCAGTTTGCTCATTTTCATTTCTTCCTTCTAGTGCTTCATGAAAATAGAGGCTGAGGACTGGCATTTTGTGGGCAAGGGGTAAGTGAACTCATCTCATTGAGAGCAGGTTAATAAGTTAGAGAAGAAGTTGAAAGGGACAGCCCAAGGATCTCCTTGTTATGTGTCAGAAAGATGACTTAGTCTCAGAAAAATTTATTTTGCACTGACCTCACAAAAGAATGTTCCAGAAAATGTTGCTTTATAATGCTTTTCATCTGCTGAAGAGATGGGAATGCTGAGTGGGCGAGAGAAAGTATCATCAATGAACTGAATCAAGACACAAATGGACCTACAACAGATTTTGCATTTATGAGCAAATGTTAATAGCAAGAACTTCAACAAGGAAGAGTGAGAAAGGGCAAATAAGGAAGTCAATTTGTATAATACTATAAAAAATAAATCAAAGTATATCTTACCAAGAACCTCACTGACCAAGTGATCCTAGTGTGAATTTGGAAATAAAAATACAATATTCACTAAGCTAGCCACTTCTAAGATACAACTTAAAAATTCAACTATTCCAGGTACATGTGTTGTATCTGAGATAAGTGCACTTGCTTTTGTGGGTTTTTCCCAAACAATGAAGACCTTCTTGGTCATTTGAATTTCCACATGCTTCTATACATTACAGTTTACATAGCAGACTGTTGGACAGTATTCTCAGTTGTTTCAGGGACAAATCAAAGTAATTTTGTCAGAAGAGTCTATGCCAGACAGTCATTAGTGAAATCCAGCCAGAGAGAGAGAGAGAGAGAGAGAGAGAGAGAGAGAGAGAGAGAGGAAAGAGGGAAGGAAAAAGGAAGGGAGAGAGAGGAGAGAAAAAATCTATCAGATGATTTTTCTAGATGATTTACAACTTTATGAGCACTTATTTCCTCAATACATGTTGCTTAAAGCAAGAATTCATCATTTTTTTATGATACTGTTTATATTCCCTAATCCTAAAGTTTAGGTCAGAAACCAATCTCCTGAAATCAGAACTTCTAATGAAACACGAAGGATTATTCATACACATATGCACATGACTAGCATTTTGACATATTTGCATTGTCACTTAGTTCAAAATGACATAAAATCACATTTAAATGAAAGAGTATTACCATGTGTAACAGAAATTTGATAGCTTACATGGTTAAAAATAAGACTTGAAAATT
The DNA here is from genome assembly GCF_011762505.2 of Arvicanthis niloticus. Classification (NCBI taxonomy): domain Eukaryota; kingdom Metazoa; phylum Chordata; class Mammalia; order Rodentia; family Muridae; genus Arvicanthis; species Arvicanthis niloticus. Next base: position 58,266,262 of record NC_047665.1, on the reverse strand, counting down.
ATATTTTAAAAAGCCATCATTGCCAGAATATAAAAGGAAAAATTAAGACATCATAATGAAACCATGATGTCTATTCCACCTCTAAGCAGTGACATGAGGTTCCTGCTAGTTAGCTTAGCTGATTTTATTGTTATCTCTTTTTCCTTTTTACTATATAATTCATCATGAACATATGTAGCAATGGTCGGAAACACTTGTCTTTTCCCTTGGTTCCACTATTCTTGTCTAATAAACCTATAATCCATAGCCATGGTCTTATTTAAAGTAGCATATAAAAGTTAACAAGTACAAGTGTGGCCTGGATTGTAGCTATGACATCCTCAAGGGGGTATGGGTCCTGTGCATCCAGTGTCAATTGGACTACTCAGTTCATCCATAGGAATGAATCTGTTCCTTGTATTACTTCTTCTATATTTTAATATATAGTGTGACCAAGTCCTTCTAGGCAGTAGAGAAATTTCCTAGGTAGGTAATGCTAAAGGTAAAAATTCATATTTTATTTTAAGCTCTATGGAACATTTAGATGATTACAAAGGAACTCCCAGCCATTTTCCCTGTGTCCACAGCCATAACTCCATATGGAGAGGAGCTTTTTAACAGAAGGCTTAGGAAATTTTCATATTGATATTGAGATAGGTAACTCAGTTAAGTTTCTCGAAATTTTAAGCAAAAGCACACACAAAAGATGACGTATCAAATGCGACAAGATCATGATATGCAACAGAATCATAGGTACAAATTTCTACAGCCAATTAAAGGATAAGTATTCCACAATTTCACAGTGAAGGATCAATTGCCAAATGTGTTCATATCACCAATCATCAAGAAAAAGAAAACAGCCATTTTCCCATTTCTCACATTTAGCCCCATATGTGATTTACACTTGAAGTCCTCTATTTACACGGCATGTTTATTCTCTACTATGATGGAGTCATTTCAGATAACCACAAAGTTACTATTATTCTATATATTAACATTAAAATAGTCCCATATTAACACTGAACACAACAGCTTTAGACTGATGCTATGGTTTGTACCTTTGATAATCTATGTTGTATCAAATTAATTAAAAAGGCATCCAAGTTACTGACATGTTTCCAGGTTATGCAACACTGTGTTGCCAGATCACTATGCTTATGCCTTCACAAACTTGGCTTTTCTTCTTTTCCAGCCCCACCCTTTTCTCCTTTGAAGTTACTGCCTTCCTAATCAAGTAAGGTAAGAATACTTATATAAGTAGGGCATGCTAGCTAGTTATTTATCATGTCTCCACTGTGCTCTGAATGACAGAAAGAGCTCTCTAATCCAGAGGGAGCATCACTCTCTCAAGATCTGCATCTGCCCCTGGATCCCAGGTGATTTCACTTGTTTTATGGGAGAACTGCTTGCTGAGCTGCCAGAAAGATCATAAATATGACCCAAAAATGAAATCTGGCCACGACTCCATGTTTTGATAGCTTATTTAATCCTGCATTTAATCAATATATTGTGCGCATTGTTCATGTGGTCATGACGTGGACATCTGAAGCAGAAGAAAGCCAAAAATCAAAGTTTCAATTCCTCTTTGAAGTTCCTTGGCTGCTTAGGCAGAAACACAGGCAAACACAGAATCAAACCAAAGAGCTGAAGAACTGGAATCAGTTTATCAGCTGCATGATTAGGGGCAAAACACAAACATTCTTTTATTTTGTTCATCAAGGTGCTGTCAGCCTCCACCTGACCCTTTCCTTGTGAGGGTTCTAGTTGCTTATGCTGTTAGCACTGTCGTGGTTCAGTCTTGGCTCTGGGCTATGGTGTGCCACTATGACTTAGTAGGTGCGCTTTGAATAGGTAACCTATAAGTCATTAAGAGTGCAAACTGGGGAGCTATCTCTCTCTTAAAGACATTTAGAGATGACTTCTGGTCTTTGCTGGAACAGTCCATTTAATTTCAAAAGATTAAAAGTGCTAAGATGCTTGCACTTTGCTTTCTGTAGGGAAGAAACAATTAAGAAGTTGAGTTAAACCCTCTCTCTCAGTTGATGAAACTACGTGAATAGGATTATTCAAGAGAAGGAAAACAGTGTTATTAGCACTCCCAACACAGCAGAATCCATGGGAGATGCTCCTGTGTCTTTTGTCAGTGGCTTCTACTTGCAGGTGTCTTCTCTGCCATTCAATCATACATGATCGTTAGTAAGATTAAATGCATCTGAGAAAAGCAGAGAACACCACCACAGTTTTTTTAATCTGCTACCATTCTTCCTTACTTCCAAGCCGATTTGACAACTGCATTTATTTCACATGGCAATTGCTACAGGTTAATAATATTGTTTTATCGGGAAACATTTATCTTGAGGAAGAAAGTTATCCTAATACAGCAGATAACTTATCCAAGGACAAATAGAAAGGGGCCTGTGTCTAGAGGGTAATGCTAATGCTTGGCATGCTATAAAAATAAATGAAATCTGATTAACACTACTGGAGAGAAGAATAAGTCACCATTTCCATGAAATATCATTTTCCCGGTTGGAACCATTTTCATTTTTTTGTCAGCTTAAAACACTGTACTAAAGATGAGATGACTTTAAAACAGGGACAGATAGCTCAAGCCCTGTGATTACAAATGGTGTCATAGGCTTGTAATCCTGAGGGTTCAATCTAAAGTATTTTCTCCTTAAAATTGATAGAGAAACACACTAGGAATTCAGAAGATTTTAATTAAAGTTGTTCAAAAACATTTAATGGAATTTTAAAGGCCAGCTCACTAAGTATTTCTGATAATGAGTTTAATTTATGCAAGAAATTTCTTAATAAATTTGGCAGGGCCAAAATAGCCTACCTGTGCATAATATATATTTTCAGGGAAGCATTTCTTTAATTAACCAGCTTTGACTAATTCACAAATGTTAGCTCATTTTAAGCTTTATTCAAAACTGGATTATTAAATCTATAGTTTAAAAATAATGAGAGCAACTGCTTTTTAAGGAAGAAAAACAAGCCACTAAGGCTGAGAAAGCATTGTCTTAAACATATAGATAATCTTTCTCTCTCTCTCTCTCTCTCTCTCTCTCTCTCTCTCTCTCTCTCTCTCTCTTTCTTTCTTTTGGGTGCATTGATGTGTTAAGCAAGAGTAGTTGGAGTCACAGACTAAGGAAGAAGGCAGGGGCATGATTTATTTTGAACTGGAAAGCTGAAACACATCCCGTCTCAAATCACTCCTGTAAAATTGCCTGAGGCCCTGGGCAGAGTCTCAGAAGGTTACTCAACACAGCCCCACCAAAGCTAAGCAAGCAACACTGAGGATGGCATGAAGCTGGCGGCGGCAGGTGGGCTGCTCATAGCTGCAGATGTGATTTCCATTAAGAAATCAGCTCCTAATAATGATAGCAGCTTGTGTTTCTGTGTGTCTGTTTTATAAAGGACAGCGTGGTTGAAATATGATAAGACTTAAAGAGCGTGAGGTTATGGACTCTGCTTTATTTGGGAAGGAACTTCCCCTGTCCTGTGCTGGCAGACAATTGCAGAGTGCTCAGGTGGAGATCTCTACCTGCCCCCAGGGGGAAAAGATGACTGACGGGAGTAGGGGGCCAATGAAAGGAGGAAATAATACAATCAGAGCAATGTAACAGAGTCTTTTCTTCTGACTTTTCAGCTACATTTTCTAACAAACTTACAGAAATACTAAACGTTTACATGCATAAGTCCCTAAGGATGCATATTAAAAAGGAGGATCAAAGATGTGAAGTACTGAGCTACTCTAGGTGACCTCAGCTCATCTGTGCACACATCAATAAGGAAGAGGTATGTCACAAAACTCATTTAGTCATCTGAGAGGCAGTGTGTGTTGAAATTGCTCATTATGTTAGTTTACTAAGTCTTTGTTTGCTTGATTGTTTCTTTGTCTCCATATAGAGGCTGTAACTCAGTCTTGTCTGGGAAGTTTGATCTTCCTGCCCTACCTTCTCAAGGGCTGGGTTCACAGGAAGACACCACTCACCACTACTGCCTCTGCTTTCTTTCATTCATTCATTCATTCATTCAGCTGACGCTGTAGTTTCTTAAGAAATTTTGAACAGCATGGAGACTATCAGAAAGAAAAAAAAACAATAATATAAAAGAGAAAAGGGTCTATTAACTGACTTCATGTGCTGACTTATAGAGGATTTTAACATTTTTTATGATTTATTTTTATCTTATGTTCACTGGTGTTTTGTCTGTGTGTATGTTTTTGTGGAGGTGTTGGATCCATTGGAACTGGAGTTAGAGACAGCTGTGAGCTGGCATGTAGATGCTGTGAATTGAACTCTGGTGTCTTGAAAGAGAGCCAATACTTTTAATCACTGAGCCATCTCCCCAGCCCTTCTTAGGTGATTGTTAAAAGTTCTTTGTTACCAGACATTAACTATGCATTATTAATGTGTTTGTTATGACCTTTTCACACCTATTTATATGTCTGTCATATTTACCCAGTAGCATTTCTTGTCCCATGCCCACTGATCTCCTTTCCTTTCTAACAGTCCATCTATCAAATAAACACTGTCTTGCATGATAGCCATTTTGTAAGAAAACATTATAACAGGTATTCTTTGCACCAGTGTGCAATCCCAGAACTTGTAAGACAAAGGTGAAGGGGGGGTATGTGTGTCACAAGTTCAAATTCAGGTTATGATACATGATAAGACCATGACAGAAAATTAAACAATGTAAATGAGGATGGCAATAAGAAAAAGAAAAAGAAAAAAAGACACTGGGAGAAAGAAGGTACAGTATTGGTAGAAAACAAGTGGAATTTTTAGTAAAAATGTAATTACCTTGTTCTTCCTTTTTCTCCGCCCCCCCAGCTCTTTACATGTCTCCTTTCTCTAACCCCTTCTCCTGGCCCTTACTCTGTCCCAAATTCCTGGCTTCTTTCCCCTGTTCCTGGTTCACATGTCTATTGTTATTGTAGATGTTCTGGTCATGTTTAGGCAGCCATTCATCGGGCTATGATGGGTGTAGTTTCCATACCATTTCTAGGAGACACCCATTTCTTACATGGCGGAAAGGGGATAGCCTTCTAGGGCTTAAACGTGGCAGTCAACAGCACAGGTTCTATCTTCACTTTACAGTTTGTAGTTTGGTGAGTGGTGCACTGAAATCAAGGTACTCTGACTCACTCTCATATCTGCAGGCCCATTTCGGTTGCACAGCTGCTTTGAATAGTTGATTTTAAGATCAAACATAGAACAGCAAGCCATCATTTCCAAGCATTCAGAGAAAGAAGACCCAGTGACTGTTTTCCTATGAAGTGAGTCAACAGAACAGTAGTAACCAAAGCAAAGGTTCAGAGGAGCAATCACTTTATTTAAGTGACATCATTTGAATTCTATAGAAAATATAAAATAACTTTGCCAAATACTGCAACATCAAGCTTTGTGCATTGATGAATTTATCTGAACACAACTGCACCTTGGAGAAAAATTGATGATATTCTAAGAAGATTACATTGATGACACCTTCTAACAAAGTCTCGACAACGGGTTTGCTTGGATTATGGGCATTGCTACTATGATAGCAAACTAACCATCCACTTTTTGGAAGATCTTACAGGAATCTATTTTTATGTGACAACCTTAGAGAAAAATTGAACAGAAATTGGGAAGAACAGTGACCTAACAGTTAGGGGCTAACGAAGAAATAAAACTGACTTAAGATTCTAAAATGGGGTCCAACAAGCAAAAAAAATAGAAGTGTCTGCCCCCACACCTGATAAACTGTGTTTGACCCCAAGAACTTTCATGATGGCAGGATAGAACTGACCTCCACATAATCTGTTGTGGCACACACACACACACACACACACACACACACCATGAGGGCATGAGGGGGAAGAGAAGAAAAATTTTTTAAAAGTAGAATGAGTTAAAGATGTACAGTTGTTTACAGGGTGGTGGGAAAGCTAAAAAATAAAAATTAGAAAAATAAAAAAAAAAAGAACAGTAATGGAGAGACAGCTAGAGTTTATCCCACTAATCAGGAAGCACAAGATGGAAGCCCTTAACTTTCGTGGCATAAAGCAAGGCACAGATAAGATGTAGATTGTTCATTCCATCCTAGAAACAGAGAAGAGATGGTTATATTCAATATATACTCTAACTCTGTAACCCATATGCTATACCCAGGAATCGACCACATGCATCTGGATGAAAGTCATTTAAGAGATGGGAATCCAACGTGGTATGAACCAGAGCTGGATAAGTGACTAATGTATTTGGAGGCAAACAATTCCCAAAGAAAACAGAGAACAGGACTGCAGGGTTTTATCTTCGGAAGCCTGCCTGAAACAGTCTTTATAAATATTTTAGGGGACTCAGAAAGAGAAGCAATGCTCATAGACCACATGAGAACCTCCTCATCTTTCATTAATTTTTCCATGAGCCTAAGACTACAATACATTATTATTTTTACAGCTGGAAAATATTGTTTGAATTAACTGGCAAGTTCAGAATAGAGAAGTTGAAAAAGATAAATATGGCTTTAAAATTGAATACTTGTGTCTACAAAAATCCAGAAAATATAACATTTAAAAAAGATTATAGTTATAAAATAAAAAACAAACCCTTTCTGCAGCATCTTCATGAATGGATGAAATGGTTCAATTGGTATAGATGCCTATAGCCATGCTTGATAACCTCAGTTCAGAGCCAGGTTGGAAAGGGTCAAACTGGTTCTCACAGATTCTCCTCTGATTTCTATATATACAGAATAGTATGACCAAATGCTTGCACATACTCACACATACAAACACAAAGTTAAGAATATAAAACAAGAGAAATTCATTTAGCTGCAAAATATAAAAAAGAAGCCATGTGTCATGCAGGAATCTATAATCTCAGCAGGTGAAAAACTGAGGCAAGAGGGAGGTGAGCCTGAGGTCAACATGAGCTACAGAGCAAACTTCTAGCTTGAAAGTCAACTAGTTACTTAAAAATAGAATAATACATTTTATATATACACATATATATGTATATATATGTATTAGATATGCATACATATAATATAGAAATGATAGGAAACAGTGAAATATGATAGATAGACAGACAGACAGACAGACACAGACAGACAGACAGACAGACAGACAGATAGATAGATAGATGAGACCAGGAGATTAATAGAATGCTTTGTTGATGGTAACAATCCATACAATGAACATACTGCACCTCAGAACCAATGCATATTAGTGCACAGCTGGATATTTCAACTGTGGTGCAGTTGTCTTTGCTAAATCTTCACATGCAGACTATACAAATAAATTTGAATTATCTGAAGAATTAATTAAAATTTATGTAGGTCATATTTATAAATTATGAAGTATAAACAATTGTAAATGTTGAAAATGCTCACCAATGCTCTAGTCAGTAAAATAATAATAATATATACTTTTAAGACTAAAGAAGTAGCCAATGGAGCAAATTAAAAATCAAAATGTACAGAGCTATATGTACTGAGGCCTAAAATTCAAGATTTGAAAAAGTTATGGTACATTTTAGAATGTGAAACCTCATCCACAAATGATATTAAACACAATAGGAGGCTGAATGCTTAAAATATATGAAAGCACTTACATTTTGTTGAATGAGAAAATGAAGGATACCAACTCTATGATAAATGCGAATCTATGTATATATGAAAACAAATACAGGCACAATATATGAAAGCTATTTCAAATCTGTAAAAAATCTTTCATATTATTAGCAACATTTCATCATCTTTGTGCAGCTGGCCTACCATCATGGACTGTGCTGTGTGTTGAGGAGATTTTGGCACATATTTGTAACAAGTAGTATTTATTGAATTCTTCATATATAAAAATCAACTGTATAAGTCATTTGACATTAGCTGACTCGTCTAATCCTTTCAAAAAAAATTTACCAGGTTCATACTGCCTTTATTATAGGAACAACAAATAAAGCTTTGTCAAGACAAGAAGCTTGTCCAAGTTCACACAGATCCCCAGATACTAAATGAGGGTCCCAGGACTTCAAAATCCATCCTCCCAAGAGCTGTAGTACTGTTCTGCCTCAGCTAATACAAGGACATACATGTTGATTGAGGAATTTTAGCTCTCTGGGCATTCTAAAATTACCTTTCTTTTTCTCATCTCTGATAACTCAATTGGCTATTTAAAGCTGTTTGATAGGTGCTAATATCCCTTCAAGCACCAAATACTCAGGATTATAGGTCAGTAATTTTTCCCAGTCCAGGTGAGTTTCCACAGCTGCAGACTTGTCCCTGAGCACCAGCAACAGATCGCCCTTGCTTCCAGAAAGTTGAGTTATTTGTGTGCCACAGACTGTGAAATCAGAGACAGTCTGTTTCTATGGGAACCAGCTTTTTTTAATCTAAGAGGGCAGTGAAGAGTAATTTCCAAATGTTGCAGAGTGAAGAAAAAGTTAGCCACACATCACATCCTTAGTTTGAATCATTATTTCTTTCAGTTCCCTGGTTCCCCTTCAGAGATTCTTTTTAATCCTGTGTAGCTGCAGGAATTGCAGCATCTTTACCTAACCTAATAAACTCTGTAAGAATCTTCAGAACATCTGAAACCCTAAAATAATGTCCTTGATACATTCTCTAGTTTTCCTCATATCCAGAAATTGAAATCATAATACTGGAATGCACAGAATGTATTAACATTATATGAGAGTCTTGGGTCTTCAGGAGTGAATGTGCAGAAACTGTGAGAATAGGTAATTAGGAGAGTTAATTCTAGTTTTTCTTGTCTTCCTCTCTCAATGTTTGCTCTTTCTCAGTTGTCTGATTCTAATTTTAAGTCAAAAATTACAGAAAGACTCATTCTTATTCAGCTTTATATATTCATGTCCACTACTGGGTGGGTGTTTAAAATAAAATGATGTACAATGTGTTGTTTCTAATGTAGATTTTTCCCCTAATTATTATGGCAAGCAGCCTAAAGGGGTTTGCAGTAAATGGCAAAGGCTCCTCTTAAGAAACTCATGCCCAACAAATATTTTAGTATTGCCTAGAAGGAGTAATTTTGTGCAATAATAATTAATTATTAATATTTATTTATCATGGAAGTGTGCCCATGCTGATATATGTGTGGGTGTTAAAGAAAAAAAAACTTACAGATATCAAGTTGCTGCTTCCATCATATGAGTCTTGTGGCTCATCAGTCGTGACAGCAAGAACCCTTACTCATTGAACCGTGTAAACAACTTCCAGAAGAGTAATTTTATGTTTTCTCTTCAACAGGAAGTATAGTCACAATTTATTATAACTGAGTTAATTCCTAAAATTAAGGGAGTTTATGAGTACTTGTGAATACTTTGCAACCATTTATTTAGGATATAAAAGATACCATGGCATGAAATATAAGAAATGTTACAGTTTTCTAGAACGATACTTTTCCAACATCCTTTTCTCTATATTTCATTTACTTTCATTACATTTAAGAGAACAGATGTCTTAATATTTTAGCATGCATGAGATTAGTGTATACATCATTTTAACATAAGATGAAATTAAAATCTGGACATTCAGTAATATAGTGATTAAAAGGTTAAAAATAGGTCAGCATGTATATATTAACCAAACATGAGATTTTCAATATTAAGAATGTAGAAATTTTTAGTACATTGAAGATTATACTTTAAGATATTCAACAACCTTAGAAAATTAATGAGAACGTTATTAAGTAATAACTGCTGAATTGATTTTTGTCTAATACATTTTATAATTACTTTAAAGGACAAGCCAATAGCATTGAGGTTTCTATATAAACTGCCAGAGGGTTGTATGCACATCTCTGCAAACGTTCTAACTCTGAAAAGTGCTCCCGAAGACAACTGACCAACCATGAAGCACTGATCAGAGAATGTCACCTTTTGGACTTGTTTCCCAGGGACTTAATTACAAAAGTGCCCCAAGCATGTTTGCCTTTACATTATTTGTTTGGAAAGTCAGGAGCCCATGGTTAAATAATCATCCAAAGATGTCTTTCCATTCATTGCTTTAGAGTTTCACTTTAGATTTCATGTTTAAGAGTATTCCAAATATTTCATAAACCAAAATACTGCCTAATGTCCTGTTTAGTGACAACAGGAAGCCTGGTAGAAAACAAGCAATCATAAGTGCCTGCCAATACCTAAAGTATGGTCATATGTTAGAAATTTATTAATTTTAAATAATAATAATTTTTAAATGATGATATTTATGCTCACATCTTGTATAAGAAACTGATATTATGTTTATTATGTCCAATTTTATATTTTCATGATTCTTTTTTCCTCTTATTTTTGTGTGTATGAATTTTTGTTTGTGAGCAGGGAGGTCAGAGGTTGATGTTCTATCTTCCTTGTGGTATGATTTATTTTTGAGACAGGGTCTTTGAAACTGGAGCTTTCTGGGTAGCTAGACTAACTGGTTTTCAAATCCCAATCTTCCAGTTTCTGCTCTCCAGCACTGGTTTTATAATAATGGACCACTATGGTACCTAGTTTACATGTGAGTGCTGAGGGATTGAACCCCTGTCCAATTGCTTGACCATCTGAGCCATCTCTTTTTTAGCCCATTTTCCCATTTATCTTAGTGTTAGATGGTAGCCACCTCTCTGCCTACCATCATGGCTGATGACAAAATGATCTCCAATGAGGCTATGTTGATCTCTGAGCCCTCCTTCTTGTCTACATCACAAGACTATGTGTGGTAAAAGAAATATACAAATGTTGCAAATACTGGGCAAGGTTTTTTTTTTTTTTTAATAAAACTTTAACATACAAAATGTCCTAAAGTATTAATCCTGTTTTTTCTTTTTTCTTTTTTTCTTTTTTTATGTCTTTTTGAAAAAATTGGGTATTATATTTACATTTCAGATTTTATCCCCTTACCCCACTTCCTCCCACCACCCAGAAACCTCCTATTCCATCCCTCCTCCTCATGCTTCTATGAGGCTGTGCCCCCTCCCCACCCTCACATCCCCCCCCACACACACACACTCTATGTTTGTTTTTCATGGGACCAAGAATCTCTTCTCCCACCTATGCCTGACAAGGCCATCCTCCCCTACATATATCGCTGGAGTCATAGGTCCCTCCCTATGTGCTCCCAGGCTGGTGTTTTAGACCCTGGAGGGCTCTGGTTGGTTGGTATTGTTGCTTTCCTCCTGGGATCACAAACTCTTTCTGCTCCTTCAGTCTTCTCTCTAACTTCTCCATTGGGAAACCCTTGATCATATCAGTGTTTAGCTGTGAGCATTGTCCTCTGAATGTGTCAGTCTCTGGCATACCTCTAAGGAGACAGCTATATCATGTTCTTGACAGCATGCACTTCCAGCCATCCACATCAGTGTCTAGCTTAGGTGACTGTACATGGGATGGATACCCAGGTGGAATGGTCTTCAGATGGTCCCTCCTTCAGTTTCTGTCCCATGTTTTGTTTCCATATTTGCTCCCTTGAGTATTTTTGTTTCTCGTTCTAAGTAGAACTGAGGCATCCCCTCTTGGTCTTCCTTCTTCATGAGCTTCATGTGGTCTGTGGGTTGAGTCTTCGCTATTCCAAGCTTTTGGGCTAACATCCAATTATCAGTGAGTAAATACCATGTGTGTTCTTTTGTGATTGGGTTAACTCACTCAGGATGACATTTTCTAGTTCCATCTATTTACCTAAGAATTTCTTAAATTCATTATTTTTAATAGCTGAGTAGTACTCCATTGTGTAAATGTACCACATTTTTTGTATCCATTCTTCTGTTGAAGGACATCTGGGTTCTTTCCAGCTTCTGGCTATTATAAATAAGGTTGCTATGAACATAGTGGAGCATATGTCCTTATTATATGTTGGAGGATCTTCTGGGTATATGCCCAGGAGTGGTATAGCTGGGTCCTCAGGTAGTGCTATGTCCAATTGTCTGAGGAACCTCCAGACTGATTTCCAGAGTGGTTGTACCAGCATGCATTCCCACCAATAATGGAGGAGTGTTCCTCTTTCTCCACGTCCTCGCCAGCATAACTGGAAAGGCAGACTTCAGTCAGAACCAGTGAGTGCAGGTAGCACTACAGCTAACCAAATGGCGAAAGCCAAGTGTAAGAACCTAAAGTATTAATCCTCATGTAAAATGAACTTTCTAGTAAATCTCATAATATAGATTAAATATTCCACTAATGCCAAACACAAAATTTCTAACTGATGGCTAGAAATAGTTGAATGGTCACCTGACTCTCTCTATCCCCTCAGCCCCTCTTTTTCCTTTCCTTCCTCCCTCCCTTTCCATAGATAGATATAAAATAATCTTACCTGCTTCTCAAAGGTGAGCTGATACCAAGGTTCAAGTTTGAACATCTTCCAAATGCTATTGTAATAATGGCTTGATTCCCTATTGAGAGAGCTTTTAAAATGACTGAGAATTGAGAGCTTTAACTTCAAGATTTATTTACCCACTGACAGATGCATAATTTAATGGAGTTATTAAAAAGTGATGGAAACTGGAAGGCAGTGCCTGATCATAGATTCTGACTCATCCTTGTTAACTTTTCCATCTCTCTCTGCATCCTGGAGGTCACAAGGTCAAGTTTCCTTCTCCATATTTATCTACCATCACTGTTGTTTCTAGATTGCCATAGAGATAACAGTAAAACAATGGAACCAGTCAATCCTGGGTCAAAAAGTATCTCCACTCTGGAAAGAACCACATTCTAGGTATTTACCAGTCTCTGTGGAAAGGAAGATTCTGGTGAGAAAGAAACTGAAGAAGATATCAGAAGATGGGAAGATCTTCCATGCTCATGAATATATAATATTAACATAGCAAAAAATGTCATCTTAGCAAAAGCAATCTACAGATTCAATGCAATTTCCATCAAAATTCCAACACAATTCTTTACAAAACTTCCAAGAGATAATCTGAGCATCATATAGAAAAACAAAAAACTAAGGATAGGTAAAACAATCTTGAACAATAAAAGAACTTCTGGAGGAATCACTATTCCTGACCTGATCATCCCTCCTCAAGCTGCACTATAGAGCAACAATAGTAAAACCTGCATGATATTGGTACATGAACATACAGGTTGATCAATGGAATCAATTCTAAGATCCCAAAATAAACCCACACATAGACAGACACTATTTTTTATAAAGAAGCCAAAACTATACAATGGAAAAGGAACAACATTTTCAATAAATAGTACTGGTCTAACTGTATGTCTGTACATAAAAATGCAAATAGATCCATATCTATCACCTGACATAAAACTCAATTCCAAGTGGATCAAAGACCCCAAGATAAATCATGATACACTAAATCCAGTTGAACAGAAAGTGGGGGATAAGCCTTGAACTCACTGAAATAAGAAGCAACTTCCTGAACAAAATGCTAATGGCTCAGGCTCTATGATAACAATTAATAAATGGGACCTCATGAAACTGAAAAGCTTCTGTAAGTCAAAGGACGCTATCAATAGAACTAAATGACAGCTTACAAATTGGGACCATCCTATGTATATATATATACACACACACATATATTTAATCACTAAAGAAGTTAAGCACCAACAACCCAAATAACCCAATTAAAAACTGGGGTACAGAGCTAAACAGAGAATTCTTAGGAGAGGAATTTCAAATGGCTGAGAAAAGCACTTAAAGAAATGTTCAATGTCGTTAGTCATCACAGAAATGCAAATCAAAATGAATCTGAGACTCCCTCATACACCCATCAGAATGGCTAAGTCCAAAAACTCAAGAGATAGCACATGTTAACAAGATGGGGAGCAAGGGAAACACTTCTTCATTGCTAGTAACACTTCTACATTGCTGGTAGAAGTATAAACTTATACAACCACTTTGGAAATCAATTTGGAGGTTTTTTTTTTTTTTTCAGAAAACTAGGAATAGTTGTAGTTCAAGACCCAACTATACCACTACTGGGCATATACTCAAAAGGATGCTCCATTATACCACAGGGATACTTGCTCTAGAACTTTATCCATATAGCAAGAAACTGGAAACAACCTAGGTGTTCTTCAGCTGAAGAATGGATAAAGAAAATGTCATGCATATATCTACAAAATGGACTACTATTCAGCCATTAAAAACAAAGACATTATGAATTTTGAAGGCAAATGGATTGGATTTGAGAATATCATCCTGAGTGAGGTAATTCAAACACAAAAGGATATGCATGGTGTGTACTCACTTGTAAGCGGACATTAGCCATAGAGTACAAGATACCCAAGCTACACACCAAAGAAGCTAAACAAGAAGGAAGACTCAATTAGAAGGGAGAATAAAATAGTCATAGGAGGCAGATATAGGGAGGGAATTTGGTGAGAGAGAAGATGGGGAAGAGAATGGAGGAATTCAGAATCAGGTGTGGGGAGAGACAGGAGAAAGGGCCAGAGGATCAAAAGAATGAATAGAAAGCTGAATCTGGTGGGGGTAAAGGGAAGGCATCTTGAGGACGTAACAGAGAACTGGGATGGGGAAGGCTCCCTGGAATAAATAGGGGTGATCTTAGCCAAGACCTTAGTTGAAGAGGCCACCTCCTGTAGCCAGATAGGAACCCCATTGGATCAATAGGTATACCAACCCACCTACAAAACTTTTACCCAAAATTTGTCCTATCTACATGAAATGCAGGGCAAAGATGGAGTAGAGACTGAGGAAATGGCCAACCAATAACTGGTACAATTTGATACCCTTCTCATGTGCAAGTACCAATCCCTGACACTACTAATGATACTCTGTTATGCTTGCAGACAGGACCTAGCATAACTGTTCTCTGAGGGGCTATACCCAGCAGCTGACTGAAAGAGATACAGAAACTCACTTCCAAACATTGCATGACCCTTGGAGAATCTTATGGAAGAGTTGGGAGAAGAATTGAGGGTCCTGATGGGGATAGGAACTCCACAGGAAGACCAACAGAGTCAACTAACCTAGACCACTGGGGATTCTCAGAAATGGAATCACCAACTGAAGACCATAAAGGGGCTGGACCAAGGTCTCCGGCACATATATAACAAATGTGTACCTTGGTCTTCATGTGAGTTCCCCAGCAACTAGAGTAGGCACTATCCCTAAAGCTCGTACCTGTACATGGGGATATGTTCTACTAGCTGGGCTGCCTTGTATGGCCTCAGCAGGAGAGGAAGCACCTAGCTTTCCAGGGACTAGAAGTGTGGGTGTGGGGAGAATACACTTGGGGACCCACCCACTCAGAGGAGAAGGGGAAAGGGAAAGGGGGAAGGACTGTGGGAGGGAGTGACCAAGGGGAGGGCAATGAGCAGGATGTAAAGTGAATAAGTGAAAACAAAAATAAAATTAAATAAAAAAATATCTCTCTGATTCATGAACTTTTGCCTCTCAATTAGATGTCACTTTCAAACATGGCTGCTTCTTTCTACAAACTAACCTTAGACATTAAACGTATGTACTAAGGGTATGTCTGTATTCCAGCCAGATCATACTGTAATCTAGGGCATGTCTGTTCTGAAATTCTTAATTAAACATAGGAAGAACTTTTCTATTGATAAAAAAAGATACTAGCTTATACAGGAACATGTATGAAACATGTTAGCTGCAATTCCAAAACACTGAATAATAAATACTGTAATAAGAATTTATTTTGAAATTTTTTAATTATTTGTGTGATACTAGAGATCATTTTCCATATACATTTTATTTTTTACTTTTATTAAAAATGGACTTTTTTCATAACATATAATTTGATTATTATTTTCCCTTCTGTTACTTCATCCAGTTATTTCCCACCCCATCCCATCTGTTTTGTTAAGTTCCCTTCTGAATGAAAGGCAAAAAGCCTCCTTGAGCAAGAATGTTAACTCCTCAAAATAGCTTCAGGAACTCCCTGAAACTGACCAGATTCAGTATACCCCAATCTTCCAGAGAAAGCAATAGAGCTGGTGCAAATCAGTCTCAGACAAGCCAAGCTGTAAAGAAGACTGAAACCAGACCCGCTACCCAGAAGGGGCAGAAGATAGCCAAGCTGCCTGGAAGAAGTTTAGAGCATTAAGCCACATAGAAATGACATTGTTCAACCTGGTGAACTGTCTTCCAGCTGTGCAGTGTGCTCCAGGTTCCCAGCTTTGATGACAGATAGACTTTGGCAATGGGACTGTTTGAGTAATTTATGCTCCTATAAATAACCTCTTATCCATACTCCTGTAAGTAATCCCAATAAACCCCAAGACTAGAAGACATAATCCATACATAAATGACAGGCAAGGTAGAAAAGAAACAAAGAAAAAATAAAGACAAAGTAGGTCCAAAGATACTTTCAAAATTTGTTTTCTGTTGGTCATCCATGTCTGGGCATGAGGATTACTATTATGAGTGGTCTATTTTCTCAGTGAGACTCTTGTAGAGAACTGATTTTCAATATGCAAGTGGCTGTCAGTTGAAGATAGCTTCTGAGTTAGCGAGTGTGTTCACTTTTTGTGTCAGCTCTAGAACCACATCTGGTGCAGACCTAGTGCCTGCTGTTATAGTTTCTTTTAATTTAGATGTATGGTATCCCCAAGGGCCTTGTTTCTTTAGTGTCCTCTGTTCCCTTGGGATCTTACCCTTTTACTGCCTCCTCTTCTGCAGAGTTCCCTGAATGCAGAAGGGAGGGATTCAATGGGACATCTGACTTAGGGCAGAGAGTTACCAAGTCTCTCACTTTCAGCATATTGACTGGCTGTGGGTCTCAGTATTTGGTCCCATCTGATGAAGGACGAAGCTTCTCTCATGATGGCAGAGCAAGACACTGACCGACGCATGCAGCAGGAATGCCATTAGGAGTAAATTTTGTCTGATTCCGTTAACAGATCACTAGTATTTGATTTTTCCACTATTTGTCTAGTCTTAGGTTCTTGTCTACCCATGCAGCATTGGGTATGGGGTTCATCTCATGGAGTGGGCCTTAACTCAAACCAGATCTTGGTTGCTTATTCCCACAAGTTTTTTGCCACTATTATACCAATGTATCTTGCAGGCAGCTCACCATTGTAGATTGAAGGATTTGTAACTAATTTGTTGTTTACTTGCTTTTTCAGAAGCATTGACAGTAACTTCCAGTTCCATGAATCCTAGTCCACAGGAGTAATGGCGCTAGGTAATCCATAGGGATGAAGGCTCTAGGTAGTCACCAGCTTGACTTCTTCATGTTAAATGAGTTGTACCCATCCGTACATATTTTATATCTAGAGATCTTCATGTGCAACAGATCTAGCAAACATCATTCAATTTACACCTGCTGTCAGGTAGTAGATTAGTGTTATTATTTTCTCAGTTATGAAAAGTATTGGTAAATAAGAAATTCCTGACTATCCTAAAATCAATCTCTCTCTCTCTCTCTCTCTCTCTCTCTCTCTCTCTCTCTCTCTCTCTCTCACACACACACACACACACACACACACACATATATACACACACTTTCACCAAAGTACCCAGTATAGGTTCATTTATAATTTTAAAAAAATTGTTGATCTTTAGGTGGCTAAGATCTGTTACTCATTTCTTCTCATAAAGTTATATACTTTCTTAGACTATAGCTGTAGGGACTATAATGCATTTCTTCTCATAGGGAATTAAAACATAGCACAAAGAAGCCACATTCAAAAGAGGTCAGAACCTTTATTGTCATCTGATACAATGTTTTAGGGAACACACATGTTTTAGGGATCACAGAAACAGAATGCAACATGTGCATGCACAGGTATAAAACTCTCTGTGCTGACATACACACACAGAGATAGAAGGGGGAGCTGAAAACTAAAACAAAGAAAGCTAATAACCTTTTTATCCTCTTTAATATGTTATGTACAGTTGTAAAATGCCATTCACTTACATTGGAAACACTTATCTTATGTAACATGGTGGAGAATGGGACACATGGCCAGGACTACTCTATCAGGGATAGCTAGTTGGCTAGAGCTTGTTGACTTTATGATACACTCTCAGCACCTTCCTTACTTTAGAACATTTTAAAATTCCCTTTTTAAATCTCCTTCCTCATCCTCCTTTGCTTCTCTCCAGGCCTTGTCTTTCTCTTCTTTCTCTTTCATCCTCATGTTTTTATCTCTTAAGCAATTATCTAGACTAATTAGATCTAGTCCTACAAGAGATGATAATTTTCTATTAGTAAACTGCACAGCCATTTGGGTAAGAGACTTTCAGTAAATAGTAACACTGAAGGAGTCCAAGGAAGCACGGTGATCAAGTATGAAACACTGGATGAAGACATCCACTTATGGCTGGAGAGTCATCTTTCTTAAAAACCTGACACATTCGTGGTGAACTAGCGCCAAGACAAACGCACATAGAACCGTAGCCTGGAAATATTTAAACATATTATTTGAATTCTCAGAAGTAGCATTTTTTCTTAAAGTAAACATTGGCATGCAAAGCCAATAGTCTGAGTAATCCTGTCTTGAAGTGTAACTTTATTTGTTATGGGGATTTGCTCAGGGAAGAGAAGGGGAAAAAAATAAACCCAACCCTCCGCATCTAGTGCAGAGAGAAAAATCACTCTTTCTGCAACATCAGAGACATTATTTGAGACCATGTAAGTGACACCACCTAAAGCTACTTCAACAATTCACAACTAAAATTTGATTTAATTATATTTAGCAAAATGTTACATTGGCACAGGCCTCCACCACGATTGCTGTTTGTCTCTTTATTAGCAGAAGGATATTAAGTTCTCTAAGAGGGAATTCCAGAGCACATCCAGATAGCTGTCCACATTCATTCTCAAGCAAAAGCAAGGCCTTCCCCATTATTCTGTGATGCATTATGTGTCTTGAAGCAACAGATCTGTCAACGTTATTATAGTCTAGCTGTTACCAACATACGGGTCAAGGCATACGAGTTCTACAGATACACTGTCATTCATAAATGAGCCTGTTCATTTACACAGCCTTATTGTTTAGAGATGATGTTCCATGACTTTGATAAGATCCAGGAAGATGTCTTATTTTTTTTTTTTGTCAAAACATTATGTATGTAGGAAAGTCTTGGTTATACATCCTTGCTTTGACTAAGTTCTTGTACAGCTCATGTATCCATGAGCTATGCTTGTGGAGCAGATTGAAGGAATAGACAATGTTCATCACCAGCCCTGGAAACTCTTTAAACCCCACTCCTGGTTTCTTCTCTGGTTCCATCACCAATCTGGGATTCTACTCTAAACAGAGGAGTGTGGAAAGCATGTTTCATTTTCTCACCAGTTGTGTTACTTTTAACAATTCTTCAAACTTACTTTTTTTGAAACTTTCTTGTGGGGCTGGAGAGATGGCTCAGCAGTTAAAAGCACTGACTGCTCTTCCAGAGGTCCTGAGTTCAATTCCCAGCAACTACATGGTGGCTCACCGCCATCTGTAATGGGGATCCAATGCCCTCTTCTGGAGTATATGAAGACAGGGACAGTGTACTCACATACATAAAATAAATAAATATTTCTTTTAAAAAAATAAAAGAAAGAAACTTCCTTGTGTCTGCCAAAATATCAATCATTCGTTACCAAGATCTTTTGACTTTTACATTCATTCATTCCCTGACTTTAAATAAGAAGTATCCCAAGTTCATAGGTTGCTTCCCTTTTCTACCTACAATGTACATCTACATATTTTCTCTGAATCAGGATTTTTATCAACTTCTGTTGCATCTCTACCTTTAACATCAAATTTTCAGCTACAACTTCTAGCCTAAAGTCACAGTTAAATCCCTATTGCTTATTGATTTTACTTGTTGGATGTTGTACAAGGAATTCAAACTCCCAGTCCATAGAATCTCTGTTTTGCTAAGTTACCCTGGCCAAATATTTTGGGGTCACTAATGTGAACTATCTTCATACACAGATTCAACCTATTGGTAAATGTTATTGACGGGATTTTTCAAACTATGAATGACATGAATCAGACCTTTTCACCCCTTGTTTAGATGGCTGCAGGTGCCTAAGAAATCCAAATGCTTTGGGCTTTGCTCTTTCATATTTGTAGTAGAGCAACAAAAGTGATGCTTTTTGATACAAATCATGTCATTTACTGTCCTTAAAACATCTCACTAGCTTCTTTTCATCTAATGCAAAAGCCAATGTCCTCTGTGGTCATAAGGCTCTATGTGCCTTGGTCCTTCTTTAATTACTCTCATTCCTCCTACTGCATCTTTCCTTACTTGCAATCTCAGAAACATTTCATGTGTGTACTGTTTTAGATATGTCACTCTACAAATCAAGTATGATGCAGTCTATTACAAAAGTGGGAAGGAATAATATATCTCCCTACATTTGAAAAAAATTTGCAATATTAAAGAAACTATTTCCATAAGAACCATTCCTCTGTCCCAAAACTTTGCAGTTTGGAGTCAGTAAGTGTCTCTGAGAGAGATTTCATATAGCAGAATGTCTCGTAATGATGTATTCCCATTAGCCGTGGCATATGTGCCATTTAGCTCTAATCTAACATAATCTACGACTCATATAAGGAGTGTTTTACATCACTGTATGGATAGAACCACAAGAAATGGGTGGAATAAACTCAACTCTGTGAGCTCCATCAGAACATTGCCTTAGAGGGAACTTCCTCCCCGTGTGCTTCCAGTAGCTAGCATTGAAATGACTGGAGTCTGCCTGTGAGTAGGTGATTAGTAACAAAGTCTTGAGACAAGGAGCAAAAATGAAACCTCAGCCTAGAATCAGATCCAGGTTTATTCCAGTGCAGCTCACTCCCTGTGTGGTTCAACAGGTTCTCTTTACATTTGGAAAATAGATTTTTTTCATCTGTTGTTTGTTTGTGTGTGTGTGTCAATATTATCTTATATTCATAAGTCCATCTACTTTCTAACATCTCCTTCCTTCTGCTGCCCTCCTGCCTCCTAGTTCCTAGCTATTGCTCTTCAATTTTCAAATATCATAAGAAAAATATTTGTCCCCATGTGACAGACAGAGAATATAGAATATTTATCTTTTGGCATCTTGCTTATTTTTTTTAACAGATCTTCTAGCACCAGCTTTTTTCTTGCAAATGAAAGCATTTCACTACAACAAAAATAATGAAAACATACACACTGTACAAAAATGTCACTGCATAAATGTTAGTTGAGTCATTTTATTTTAAATTTTCTTAAAAGAAAAGTTGTTTTAAGAAATTCTATGGTACTATTCATCCATAAAGATGTTGAAAGTCTTCCCAAAGTCAGAAAAATAGAACTTGAGAACACTATGTTAAGTCAAATAAGCCAGACATAGAAATATAAATACTTCAAATTTTTTGGTCACATGCGAAAAGCTTTTGTAAAGGTTCTGAAAGCTGATAGAAATTAGTAGGAAGTAGGAGGAGGGCAAGGTTCAGGCTTCTGTGGAAGTTAGAAAACAGTAACATAGGTGTCGTTTATCAGTCTACTTTGTTTTTTGAGGTAGGGTTTCTCATTAGCCTAGACCCCACGAATTAGGCTTGCCTGAGTAGCCAATGAATTAAATGGATTTACTTGTCTCTGTATTCTGGCTCTGGAATTATAGATACAAACCACCATATATAAGGCATTTATTTGCCATGGGTTCTGAAGATCAAACTCAGGGACTCATTTTTGCAAAGCCAGCACCTTATGCTATAAGCCATCTTCTTAACTCTTATGCAAACATTTTTTTAAAAAAACATGTAAAGCAGTTTCTGTGCAGTCCTACAGCCTCCTGTCCACTTGTTTATATCTTTGGACCTTGTTTTACTTTATGTTGCTATTCCTGATTTTGATTACTTCCCCATTTCAAACTACTCTTTCCTTGTGTTGAGAATCTAGTATGCAGAAGCAAATGCTTTCATTGTTTTTCTCCGCCCTCTGCAGTATCTTCTCCCACAGCCTGACAAGTCATGTTGTCCCTCAGCTCTCAATCACATGACCATCAACTATAAACATAGCGCATGAGCACCGACTGCTTGTCCTAACATCTAAACAGCAAGCGGTTCTCGTCTCACGGATGGCATATCTAGGATTCATGTTCGCATGCACCATAACATTGCCCTCTAGTTTGTCAGTTGACAGATTTTCACAGGCCTTCTTCATCCTCAAGAGCATGAAAACATGGTACCAATACTCCCTAGCGCCATACATCTTTTCCATGCTGGCTTATATCTCTGACATTGAGGTTTCCTCCTGAGTTTTGGGGAATTCAGACTCAGAGGCAGCCTTTGGGAATGTCAGAACGGCATGCAGAAATACATTTCATTGGGGTTGAAACATTTCCCTACAATAATTTATCAACACCTCAGTATATATTTTAAGATACTTTGGGATACTGTCCCTAGGGAAAAGTTATAAATTAAAAGACATTTTCTTCTGTAATCTTTAGAAGCAAAACAATATAGGTTTAAAGTGTTCTGCGCCCTAACAACAAAAGACAAAGTTGAAAGCAATAGATCTTTAGTGACTGATTTCAAATTGAGCTGTTACATGGAAGTAAAGCAACAGAACTGAAGTTTTGGGGTTCCTTTGTTTTCCCAGGTGTTAGCAATCCCTCCAGGCTTTACTGGCTTGTGTTTACTCCATCGTGGGGCTCATTAACAAAGACAGTAAATAGAACCTTACCAAGGAAGCCAGTGCTTTTAATCTGACAGGTACTCACCAGGCAATCACACCTTCAGATGAAGAAATACCTGCTGCCAGGGTTTTTTTTTTTTTTTTTTTCAGACAGTAACTAAGCTCTGTAGAAATATGATTTATTTTTATTTAATTGTTAGGGAAGATCTTTGGCAAAGAAAATTACAATCCCAACTCCTGAAGCCTGAGGCACACTGTGCTAATGCCACCTGTCCTTATGTTATGCTTGCTGCTTTGTCCAAAGATGTGAACTCTTTTTACCTTTGCTTTACTTACACACCCATTTAAAATGATGCAAGCATCTTGACAAAAGCAGAATGCAGATTGCTGGGAAACAAAGTATTTTCATATTCCAGGGAAAACTATCAGTTCAGTATGTAGAGATAAAAGTTTCCTATGCATTGAATCACAGGCATAGTTTACAAATAAATAATTAGTTATCTCAGTGAAGACAATCTATTTTATCCTTTTAACCAATAAACAATAATCTCTAGATTGCAATAACCAGGTAATCACCAATAACCATTAAGAAAGGAAACATCAACACTACCACTGAGACTATCCTGAGGGTCTCTCACCTTTCTATGACCCATATCCTAGATTAATTTGGCTTTTTCCTTGATATATTATTTTGGTTGGAGTTTTACCAAGGATGTATAAGGTAATTTATGAAAGAGACCCTGGTAAGGCTCTCAAGCAAGAGAAACCATTTCATTCAGTGGCACAGGCAGAGAGGAGAGTGGTACCACAGAGCTACTGCTGTCTTTAGCCTTGCTCAAAGAAGCTTCTACTTGCAGCAAACTATTAATGCAGAGAATCATTGTGGATGACCAAGGTGCTAAGATCAACCTTAAACGTAATAAGCATATCATCTCCTCTCCAAGATCTGGAGAACATTACCATAGACGGAAGAGAAAAAATGTAAGAGAAGATGATGATGAACCCCTGTGTTAGAACATAATGTGTTGATGTCTCTTTTGAGTTCACAGCAGCTGCCATTTTCTGTATAGGGTCTACACAAGATTGAGCTAGTCAATATCCAGTCAGAGGTAAGAGTCGGGTTCATTGAGTTCCATACTACCCAGGACAGCTATGGGGAGTTACTGGCTGCTGGGGAAGATGAAATCATTAACTTTATAGTGACATAGTCACTAGTGAGTTACTGGAGTTCCAGAGTAGAAATTCACCCCCATGTCCATGTGGGTAACCCTGGCTAGACTCAAAAAATTGCCAAGTAAAACCGAAAACAAGACATGAAGTGGGTAGAAAGATGGTGAGACCCCGAGTAGTATATGGGGAGTAGAGCGGGGATATGAAGAGATAGGAGAGTGAGCATGAGCAAAATAAATAAATTTTATTCACATGTATAGAAATTTGTGATATATATATATATATATATATATATATATATATATTCTTGGTTTGCTTTGGAACTTTCCATGACACTTCTAAATAGTCTGTCCTGAAATTCACATGTCCCAGTTCTGACACTCAGTGTGGCTGTTGAGACATAAGGATTTTAGCACATAACAAGACTAAAAGGAGATCACAATATTGAGGGGCATTCTTGATCAATGGCCCATATCAGTAAGAATGTAAATTATTACAGTCTATGTGGAATGACAGTCCTTCAAAACACTAAAAATGTGACTATCACTACATTGCTTTTCTTGGTCCTTTTTATACATCCCTCAGATATGATCTATGCCTATCAAAGTACCTGGTCACTTCTTTTTATTGCTGCCCTATTTAAATTAGCTAAGTTATAACTTCAGCCTAGGTGTTATCAATGAATGAAATGTGCACCATCCAACTGGATACATTTAGTGGTATAGAAAAGAATGAAATCCTGTTATTTATGATAAGTGAGAGGGACTGGTGAAAGACACAGAGAGAGAGAGAGAGAGAGAGAGAGAGAGAGAGAGAGAGAGAGAGAGAGAAAGAGAGAGACTGATTAGTTATAGATACTAAAGAAAGTGCATAAACAAAAATATATTCAAGTTATATAATATTTTCTTACCAGCCATGAAGAACAGAGTTATGATATTCACAGGAACATGGATGGACCTTAAATTAATTATGTTAATGAAATAAGCCGAACTCAGAAAGAAATTTTTCACATGTTCTTTTTTTGCTGGCAGAATCTAGATTTTTTAAGAAAGACATAACAACAAAAGGGACCCTATTTGGATAGAAAAGAAAATTAAGAGGGTGAAAGGAAGGGTCCATAATCTGTGAATGTGGTTTAAAAAAAAAAGATGTATGCAGTGTGCCTACCTCAGAATGTCATCATGAACTTCTTAACTGTATAATTACTATATACTAATAAGAGTTTATTGTATAGTACTGTCTACCACAGGCTCAGTAGAGTGGGAAGAGGAAAGATGAGGCTACATAGTAGCTTCCTGAACATAGCTAGGTAGATGTTGTACTTTCCAGTCCAAAGCAGTCAGATAGCTGCTTTCCCAATTATCTACATGCTGCTTATTAGTAACTGCAAGGGTTAAGCTGTAATAGCCAAAGCACAGAGTAAGCACAAGGCAACTGACATGTAATTACCTTCATTGTTTGAAGAGATGCACTGTACACATGGGTTTCAGTCTTAGGCTGTACTCCATAAACATGCACAATTAATTAAATTATGAATGAATAGAAAAACAGTGTTATCTATCCATCTCTGTATGAGTCCTCTATCGGTTTCTCTATCATCTAGCCAGTCTTTCTTTATCTCTTCTGTATAAACTTCGTAAAGTCACAGAAGCTAAGTCAGTGACTTTTGCCTTGTACTTCATTCCAAAACTGAGAAAATATTCTGTTGCTTTGTTAGACTACTATCCTAAGTACTCTAAGAAAAAAACCAGGGACTACTTGCAGTTTGTGTTTTGTTTTGTTCTGTTTTAATGCCGTGGCTTTAATGGCATGCCTGTAGCAACCTCAATATTAACATCTTATTTTTAAATCTATTTTAAAAACTTTTAAAGACAGGGCCATTTGTATCTCAGGCTCTCTTTGAATTCCCTGGGATTAACTAGCAGAGATTTTCTTTGAACTGCTAAACCTCCTGTCTTGTCCTCCTGAGTACTGAGATTACAGAGTGTACCATCTTGGTTGGTTTTTGTGGTACTGGGTTCAACCCCTGGGGTCTTATGCATCCTGAGCAAGAACTGTGCTAACTCACCTGCATCCCAGTCTTTAGATACTGATATAAATGTGACCCAATTTGTGTTACAAGCCTCCTGTTGATGCACTTCTGTGGTGAGCAGGTTTTCTATTATGAGAAACATTTTACAGATGTTCACAGTTTCCAACTATACATCTTTACTGATACTTGTTATTAAACTTTGGTGTTGGCCACTTTAGTTGGAAGAAATGTTATCTGACTGGTACTTGAACTTGCATACATCCTATTATGATAAGTTTGCACCTGCAAACAATCTTACTGGGCATTTTGTTTCTTTCTCTAGAACTATGCCTTTATTTTAGAGCTCCCCTGCTACCCTCCCCCCCACCACCATTTTTAAAATTTCTTGCTGCTACAGTATTTTTCATACTTTATACTTGTTGCTTAACGTATCACTTCCTAATCCCAGACTCCTATTTTTGTTGTTTGCTCCCTATCTTATGAAGGACAGAAAATTTTAATCTTTGGAACCTAATGATTCTTATCGTATTTTTACAAAAGAATATTTTGGTGAAACATAGCAAAGCTGTTTCTTCTTTGTCTCCTCAGACACGTTGTTTCATACCATGTACTGCCAACTCACTCCCTCTACTCCCCATTAGTCTACAATATTGTTTTGCTATACTTGTGCTCCCCACTTGTTATTCTTCTCTCTCTTCTATGTTACCTTTTGAGCCTTAAAGTCTCACTCGTAAACACAGGTGCCTTATAATGTGTTCTTTGTGTAATGAGATAACTATTTTATTCTATAAATTTTGTAGTTTTTGGTTCCATAGTAATCTGTCTAAATTTCATAATCAGTTTATCAAAGTCTGTTGATGAAGAAATCTATTAAGATCTTACTGGGATCTAACTGAGGCTAAAAATCCAATTGGGAAATCAATTTAAAACACTAAATATCCCCTTTTTATACACGGTAGCTTTACAAAGATGAAAACTTAAAATATAAGTTTTACATTTCACCGTATTTCAGACACCAGGATATGATAATCATTCTATATCATATTATTAATATTGTCATAGAGCTTGATTATGCAATTTTTATGTTCTTTATTTAGACAATCATCCTTTTCCAGATGTTTTCATAATTTCTGTCTTTTCAAATTTTAACACGTTTTCCATCTATAATATGTCAATCTCCTTCCCTGAATCCTTAGCTCCAATGTTCCTATGTTAATCAATGCTCACTATAAAGGGAAGGTATCTTATTTTGTCTTAATCTTTAAAAATCTTGCTTAGGAAAGTTAGATTTTTTTTCCAATTATGATCCATTTTCCATTCTGTCCTTTTCTTCTTCTTCTGTGTTTATTAATCCCTTTTCCCGCTGAAACCTTTAACTCCAACTATTTCTCCTTATTCTTTCATGCCACCTGTTTTCTGCACACTCCTCTAATTGAAGTTTTCCCCTTGGATTGGAAGAACCTAGGTTTCCATATAGCCATTTTATGTGTCCTTTGTTTTGGTCAAGCCTTCTTGCAATACCACATTGCCTCAGATCTCACCATTCTGCTCCCAAAATTCCCTCTGTCTTTATTTTACCTATATTTTACCATCCCTCTTCCTTAAAAGCTATCAGCACCGGGTGGACTATTTTGAGCTTTTGGCTTCCACATGTACTCTTGGTTAAACACACAAACAAAATATTTGAAGTATCAGCTGACTTTTTATGAAACAGTTCAAAGAGACCTATCCTTTCTAGTGTACCAGGACAAGGGTTAAACATGTTTAGAGAACAATTTAATTTAATACTCTTAAACCTCTGTTAATGTACATGACAAGGCTTTAATTTAGGCACTGCTTTGACTGTTAAGTTTTCTTTGCTATGAACTGAGATGTTGGGAACTTGGGATGACTTGAATCAGTCCTAATTTGAATGACTGAGCCCATTACACCCTGTTCTGGTCCTCCAGCTCTCATAAGTGAAGGGCTATCAACTAAGATGTCAGCCAGATGTACATCAGGGCAGGCCTGCTATTTTGAGCACTTTGCCATATTCTGTAGATACTTCAGCAACTGCAGAGAAACAGTGCAACTACAGTTAAGAAATACTTTGAAAAGTCTGCTGTATGTCTGAACAAAATTAGCAGGAAACACTTTATGGGATATTGAATGACCTTGTAGGTGTTTTCACCCAGGCCAGAGAGGAACTAGAGGAAGCATTTCCCTGGTAGCTTAATAGAAGACCTGTGTTTGGTGCATACACAGTCTTTCATTTGCATAAAGGATGTACTCTACTTGATGTACATACACTCACTCCTGGCATGGTATCCTTGTACAATTGACACAAACATCTTACCTTACTCCCTTTTTGGAAATTGGATGTTTAGTTCATTCTTTGAACTAATCAAGGGACACTCTTCTGGTCTGCCTCAACTTTCTCTTGCTGATTTTGATCTTTGTCATTAGTAGAGTCGGTAAACTTTTACTGTGAAAAGAAGATATAGAACTCATCAGCAGACTGGGAACAAAGATGAACCCAGGAGAGAGGTAGGAGTAGCTGCTGCCTCAGCCTTCCCAGTGGTAGCCATAGCAGTTAACAATGAGACTTCCAAAGATCAGCTAAGTCATAAATAATGAGAAGAGGGGATTAAGACAGTAACTGTGAGATGCTGAAGATAAGCTATGGACCCTGGTCATTGGTTATAGTAAAACCACGTTGTAAGAGCCACAGGTCTCAAAGAGCACAGGCCCTCAGAGGACTAACACCGGTAAATGACTAATGATCCTGACATTCTGATCTGAGAGCTGCTTCATTGTCACTGTAGGACTGAGCATCCAGACATCTAAGGTCAGTACAAGAGCTGAAACACAAGTAGAAACACGTGTTTTGGCATGCAGAGAATACCTGTTGTTGTTTGCTGTTGTCTACTGCTGCTGCTACTCATGGGTCTTGAAAACTAAGAATGATACCAGCTTCCAACTGCTGAGGCTACTGGTCACTAAAGTAGAGGACAGTCAACCTCCAATTTCAATGCTTCGACCCATGTCTGTGGCTTCTAAAGCCTGAAGGAGTAAGCCCCTAGCTCTTGGACTTGAAAACCTCTGAGTCTATCTGTTCATTCCTAGATCACTTCACACAATACCTGATTACAACCGTGTTTTATGGTGCTTGATTTATATTATGGTGAATATTCAATAAATGGTTTCTAGAAAAATGTGACTTAATCTATGTATTGTAAGAGAATTCCTTAAAGATTTATATGTGATATGACTAAACATATCCTATATACAACAATAAGTATTTGCTGATGTGAATTAAACACATAGATAATCTGACTGTATCTACAGAAATGATAGGAGATCCTATGGTGAGATGGCTTAGTGAATGAAGGCTGATTGCCTGTCCTCTCTACAATCCACCTACTGGAAAGAGAGAACTGATTCCTGATAATTGTCTTCTGACCTCCACATATGCATTGTGGTACAAACACGTGCAAAATAAACAATATAGAGTCATTGAAAAATAATCTATACTTCTCAATCAACTGGTCATGAGCTCAGACTTTAGATTTACCCTACAACAACTGAATACCGAACATGAAAATTACAGATATGTAGGTACATAATGTGCTTGTGGACATATTTGTAGAGGGGACAGAGAGATGCTAAGATCTGAGGATATAACATCAGTCAAACTAGAAGAAAGCATAGCAGTCTGTTCAGAATAGAAACATCCTGTGCTCCTCTGTTTAGGATGAGAAACAAAAATTTATTCTATGTTGTAATAATACATGAGAAATGCTGCCATGCAATTAGGTAAGAAAAAGAATCAGGTTATTGACAGGGGCAGGAATATAAGTAAGATTCATGCATTGAAGTTCACTACACTACTAAGGCTAAACCCTGAATTTCCAGGAAGCTTTATAAAGACAAACATTTTGAAGTATTAAATGCTGATCCTACCAAGAAAATGCATTTTTGTATTTCTGGCTTTTATTTTATTTATTTGTGGGGCATGTTGAAGCAAGATCGTGCAATGGATTCTTGGTTGGCTTTGAACTCACAGAAATGCTCCTACCTCAGCCTTCCAGCAGCTAGTATTATAAAGTGTGCTACCACACCTGGTCAATTTCTGACTTTTCAGCATGATTTTTTTGTTCAGTATTCAGGGAATAAATCAACTTCCTATTCCCTCAACCAACTTAAGAGGAAAGCACACTAATAGGTCTGAAACTGTCCACTGGGACTCCGGAGTTGGTTAACATAAACTGTTAGAAATGATTCTGTCGCCTTAAGGTGCTTTTGTCACAGTTCCCAGTAATTGAAATTTTCTATGGCTGTTAGGGATCACTAAAATAGCCATTTCTTCATCAATTAGAATCTTGCTGCAAGATTGTATGACACTTTGTGAACCAGGTTTAATTTGTTATACATTGTTCCCAGAAGGTGAGATGAGATTACAGGGACTTGTGTGTTAGTTGAGAGATGTATTTTACACTTGCACTCACAGTCCCTTTCTAGTAATTCAAATATAACGGCCTGATCTTGATTAGTTAATCTTTCTACATCAGCATTTTTTAGATGGTACTTCATAAAAGTTTCACTACAATTAAAAATGCAATTAAAATGGATTATCTAAATCAAAGTCAATCTTTAATTACTGCACGCTATCTAGATCCTTGCTTCATGATGGAATAGATAAAATTCTAACAATTGCTGTGCTAATGCCTTCATTATTAAGAGCATAATAACCCCAGCCTTTTGCGACTCATCTCATTTCCTGTCAGTTCCTTTTTTAGGTTGTCATCGAGAAGCTTGCTTCCTTTAACAACCATTCCTACTTAGTCTGGAGCAGAACTTTCTTATTATTCACCTATAAAAAAATATTAGATGGAGTTCATCTAATTAATCCAAGTCCTTTCATGTAAAGGGACTGAGTGCCTCAATCCTGAGCATATCTTTGTCCCTTTTCAGTATCCTCTCTTTTTCCCATTACCATCTCTTGAAAAAAACAATTCAAGAAGTTCTACATAATGGATGTATTAGAAAATTCCATTCGCCACTTCATTCAAATCATTCATCATTTTACTCGCAAATTTGGTTTTATTTTAGCAGTGTGAGTATTAGGCGATGACGTAAGGACTCTTGAACTTGAAAGTCAGAAAACTCCACTTTCCAACTCATTCCACATGGCAGATCAGTAACACTGGAGAAGCCCCCTAAGACACATAAGCTTGCACTCACTTATCTATAATACAAGGGGCAGCAAATACCCTTGGAAATGGCTTCTAGCTGTATAGATCTTGCTCTGCAGCAAGCAGTCAATGGAGAGTGGCTATTTTTATTATAAAATAAGCATTTCCATGTTACTATTTCAGACATTATGATTATCAAGATAATATCTCAACCTAGGTATGTATAAACATTATACAATAAAAACTCCTAATTGGTACAGTTTGAGATTGAAGATGGAGTTTTCCCATCATCTCTAAATTTGCATATATAATTGTGTTTATCTGCTATTTTAAAGCACCTAACCCATATCTGATGTGAAATGCTTGTAATCGTAAAATGTCTTTATGAAATACTTAACAAGATGCTGTTGCATCAATCTTTTATAAAGGCAATTACACTAAAATAATCTTTACCTCCTGGCAGTGTATGCTCCAGCCAACATTGTTGCACAGTAACTAAAGGATCAAAATACATAGGCAATAAGTCAGTTAAATATCATTATTGCATTTAATAAAAGTCCAATAGATTTCTTTTATCTAGATAAACTGCAGAAAATTATTCCAAGAACTCTTATATGATTATGTTGTGTAACTTTTCATGGGAAGACATAAAAAAAATTAATTTGCCCTAGACAGCACACTCAGGAAAAACTAAAGATGCATTCGTATTGAAGTCTATAGTGCTCAGTGAGCCCAAAAATTTATGAGTGCTTAACATTACTTAACATGCATGCATATAAGGGATTTACATACAAGAACTCAGTGACTCAAAGACTAAAAGCTCCCTAGACTAAAGGCCTGCACTAGCAAGAGTGAGGGTTCTTAAGCTCTACCTCAATGAAACTCCTTGCACAACAACTTTCAACTGGTCTACTGCTGTGAGCTTTTTCCATAGCAGTTGCTACTGCTTAAGTAACCTTTGAGTAAATTTTGCAGGTTTTGTTACTTCCTGAGACTTTTAATTTTACTTCCCCATCTTCCTAAGATTTCTTTACCTCCTGAGTCTTAATGTACCTCCCTCAAGTGTGTAACACACAGAGAATAACTAAAGGAATGGTTTGAAACTCTCACTTTCCACACCAGAAAGGCTGACTCGGAGACGAGGAAATTTGGGCACATCTACGATAGAGAAACAGAAGAATTGGAATCTAATGGTGATGAGAGAAAACATATAAAATACCAAAAAAAAAAAAAAAAAAAAAAAATTGAGGTCAGCGGTCTACTTAATAGGGTCTGAAATGACATGAAAGCAAGGTAGATTTAGCAGCCTTGTGGAAAAGGACCCAGGAAAAGAAAAACACGAAGCAAGATATATAGACAATAAAGTCTACTTATTATAATAAACACAATAAACATCGTGGTATATCTAGAGTAATTCATAACTTTAACCCAGTATTATGCCAGAGAATATACTGCTTTGCTACTTTACCTACCTAGAAATGACCCATTTGTGAATTGAGAAGAAAGTGTATAGAAAACTTCAGTACCTGTAAGATTCTCTCATGCCTTCGATGATAGTCAAAATGGGTTTGGGTGAAGTAGGAGACAATTTCCTTCTAATAGAGGATTATTGTCAGAAATCTAAGTTTTATGAAACATTGCCTGTTTTTGTAGTTTTACTATTTTTGTCCATGTGGCCGAAATCAAAACATCTCCTCTCAGATGCTAGATTTTAACCACTAAGCAGGGCTTTTGTTTGCCTCCCAAGCAGTTTATCAGGTATCAAGGCTCATCACTACACCAGCAAACGCTCTGTTTTCAATGTTTTCTGCCCACAGACACATAATGCATCTAGATTGAATCTGAAAAGAAAAACTTCAATGCTCGAGTCGTTATCATTTTGATAGCAAAAACCTTTCTTTGAAAATGTCTGTATCTTCAGGGATGATTGCTTGTTACAGTTGTAAAATATTTACTCTGTCCATCAGATTTGATTATGGATACTTGACAAAGATGAAAAGCGGTACGAAGTTGTATACCTAAACATGAACTTATGAAAAGAAATGTACTCATCATAAATCAAGTGGATATGCTAATAATAAATCAAGACTTGTTCATGAGCTTGATTTAATAAAAAAATAAAAAAGGTGAGCCAGTCGTGTTGACAGTGCACACCAGCATTGGGGATTCAGAAGCAAGCAGATATCTGAGTTCCAGGCCATCCAAGTCTACATAGCCAGTTCCAAAATATTGAAGACTACATAGCTAGTACTTGTCTAAAACAAAACAAGAAAACAAACCAAAAGAAAACATAAAGCAAAAGCAAAAACCAATAAAAGAAAGAAACAAATAAAAGAAAAAGAAAGAAAGAAAACAGTGAGTGTTGCACAGTAGAACTATGTGGAAAAAATTGCTTTGTTCTGTCCTATATCTTTAAAGTTTCGCTTTTGTATTTTACTATTTTTTTTATTTTTATTTTATCATACTCTGTGACCTAAGGACAAGATAGAAGATGATGTGTCATTCAGTTATTCTTTTGAATTCAATTTTTAGATTTATTTGATTTAGAAAATCAAAATAGTTTTATAGTGTTGTAATTGATAATGCTTCAATTTTCAATCAAAGGAATTGATTCTACATGTGTGTCCACACACATGTGGAATCTGGAGGCCAGTGTTGCTGTCTTACTCTGTTGCTCTCTGCCTTATTCTTTTCAGATACTTCCTCTCACTCCAAGAGTATTGTACCACTTGACTAGCTGATCTGCTCAGCAACACCTTGTAATCCCTCTGTCTCAAACCATCTCCGGAACTACAGATGCGCTACCTTTTCATCTTTTTTTCACATGGGTTCAAGGAGTCCAAAGTTAGGTCATGCTTGTGTTCAAGCACTTTATTGCCTAAGTCATCTCCCGAGGTCCCAATGTGGCTGGTACTCTCCTAGCACCAACAACATTACGCTTAAAAAAGTTGAAAACCATATAAAATAGCTCATTCACATTTTTATGAATTGCACACTGAAATTACAGTATTTTTATATAGTGAATCATATTAAATGTGTGGTTAGATTGACTTAGACAGGAAGATCCACCTGTTCCTTTTGTTTTAAAAATTAACAATATTTGTTTTAGATTATTTATTAGATGGTTTTCTCTTTGGGATAACAAAATTACTTAACGATAAGCAACTTTAGGAAGGAAGAGTTTGTTTGGGCTTGGTAAATACAATCTGTAGGGAGAGAACAAAGAATGACTACAGGGGATGAAGCAGCTCATCACAGTGAGTGCATAGTCACGAAGCAGAAAGATGAATGGTGACGGTATATTCCTGCTCCCTATTTTATGAAGTCTAAGACAGTATTCTTCAGAGTGATAGGACCTACCTTTCCTTGTGGGTCTTCCGACTTCAGATAAACCTTGATGGCAGCATTATCATGGCACCTGCAGAGAGGTATGCTAGCATAGTGAGTCAAAATTCTATCAACTTGGCAGTCCAGATTAGCCAACAGAGCCACAGAGATTTATTTTTAATTGGGAAAATATGTGGTTCTCTTGTTAAGGGCCATAATAAAGACATTACAGATAACAGAAAAGAAATATAATACTGGACAGAAGCTGGGGAATAAAGAACTCCACGTAAACTGAAATTCTTTACCTTACCATTCCAGAACTAGTAACACTAAACAACTTTTTCCAATCAGAAATAAAAGTGAATGTTCATTTGAAAATAGAGACAGAATCTAAGCAGGTAGGATTTAATTAACCACACTGGAACATAGCCAGACCTCTTCAGCTAACATCTCTGCTCATTAATAGATAACATTATTCCTGCCCTGCTAAACCCAATGTCAGGAACAGAAAACATCCTTGCTTTCCTTCCTTGTTGGTAAATATCCAAAATTAAATAGGATATTAAAATGCAAGCATTTCAAATTAACAATTTAGGTCTCTATAAAAGAGGAGTAGCCACTTTCCCACTGTGAAACACTACTAATCTGTTACTGGTAGGAAGAGTTTATGTATCAACAATATTACCCATGACATTTTAAAATATAAAATTGAATGATTTGATATTTACCATATGCTGCAATAGATACAAATCAGCTCTTCCCTTGTCCTGCCCCAATCTCTGCTCAATCTGCTCCTCATCTGGTCACCAGAGTCACCTCACTGTATCCTTGATCATAATGATAACAAATGTGCAAACAAGGTTGGTTATTCATCAAGTGTAGTCACATCACATGCAATAGCAGTGATCTCCTACTTAGACTCTGTTAGGAAATGTGTTAAACTGTGCTAACGTAGGACTTTTAGTTCCTATCCTAGCTTCATGGGGAAGTCAATAAGGAAAGAAGAGTTAATCATAGAAACACTTGATTGTTTCTAAAATACCTGATTGTTGGGGTCCCTTGCCTATAACTCAAGCCTCAGGAAGCACCTGTGAAACATTAAACACCATAGTTATTTATGATCTCTACATGTGACTCTGTGTATTGGCTTAGGGCAGCTGAAAAGCTCCTTAGTATGTTTGCTGTAAAGTTTGGATTGGGGTTGGAGCCACCATATTGTTCAGGTAGCTATCAAAAATATGATGACTGGCTCATGCGTGTAAGTGCTGCCTCAGCTTAGTTAGCTGGGACAACAGCAGTCTTCATACCCATTATCCACCTTGTCTCTCTGTCATTATTTGGCTCGTATAGGTATACATAGAATATAGAAATCTATATTCTAAGTGACCAAGTATATTCCATAGCTCATGGAATTTGCCCCAAAACATTCCAAGAATCCCAGGTGAAAACTGCAAGGTTTGTTATGAACTCACTGAGATGTCACATCTACCACAGTTCATTGTTAAAGATGTGAGTCACAGCCTACATCTATGAAGGGGACATTGATAAGAACATGCGTTCTTGGAAGTATGGCTCATCAAGATCCTGCCCTTGGATATTACTTCCGACAGCACACAGGGCATGATGTCTAGACATGGTTAAATCATAGATTCATAGCTATTCTACTTGGTTCTGTATGTCCCAATACCTAGTAGTATCTAATAGTGTATCGGAAAATAACATACACAAATAAAGAACTTTTCAGGTGAATAAGTAGTTATTGGTTTATATATCCTATTTATCATTGTTTATATCCTACTGTACCTTCATTGTAAGATCAATGCAATGATAAAAATTTCTTTATGGTATTAAATTAGAGGATGTTATACAAAGTATTTAATAGCAGGCTTAGAATCAATTGTTGGGTCTATTTTTTTTTTGAGAGTTCTCCATGCTGAATAAGCCCACAGCCTTCCTAATGTTGTGCCCCTTTAATGTAGTCCCTTATGTTATAGTGACCTCCAACCATAAAATCATTTTCTTTGCCACTTCATCACTGCTACTGTTATGAATTGTAATGTACATATCTGTGTTTTCTTATGGTCTTAGGCAACCCCTGTGAAAGGATAGCTCAACTCCCAAAGGGGTCATTAATGATATTATAACATTTCAATTGTTAGTTCATACATTTATATTGATGATGTCATAGCCTTACAGTTATAATGTCATATCTATCCAATGGTGATGTCATAATTATACAAATATTGTGTTATGTATTGCATTGTTTTTTTTCTTATTTTCCAATTGTGATCTCATATATTTACATTGATGATATCATGTCCTTCAAATTATGATATAATATTCTAACTTTGGAGTCATATCCTTCCGATTATGATGTCATAGCCTTACAATTATGATGTCATGGCCAACAAGTTAAAAATGCTGGAAGAAGGCAAATATCCATTCATTCATTCATTCATTCATTTATTCATTCATTCATAAATGGTAAGTACCTGAGATTTAAATTAATATTCTAGGAAGTGCAATTTCGACCAAGTATGAACTGTTGAGGTAGGCCTATTGATTGGGTTTCTAGACTGTTCTACAGATTGACAGGAAAACACATTAACACAGCAACTCATCTTTTCTACTATCTATATATTCTTTTGACATATACCCTAGCTGAACACCTGTTTGGGTTGACAGGAGCACCTAATCAGGTTGGGAAAATTAAATTATACAATAAACTATATGGAACTGAGAAATTTATTTTACTAATGTGATAGAAAGAGTGAAAGCTTAAAAGGAAAAGAAAAGAAAAAAGACAGTAAGAGAAGAGAATCTATCTTACAACCAATGTCCAACAATTATCATCATCAAATATTGATAGTTATAATCCACACATATTTTACTATAATCTTACTGTGAGGAAAACTTACTAGTATTTACTAATGCCAATGCTAACAAGGTATCAATTACATTTAGGCATAAAGAAATATTTAATAAAAAATACAAATTTTAAAAAATATTATCTTTTAATTACCATGAGTGATATATTTGTTAAATATCTTCATAGTCTTTTATAGATTCACTTGCATGAAAGGTGGCATATAGCAATTTCCTCTAAACAGAAAGAGGCTCTACTAAAGAGAGGAGGGAGGCTCATAAAACACACAAGCCTCATGGAGTCCCAACACACAATTCACCTGGCCACTCCTCAAGGTAATGCACTCAGGAAAGAATTGGTGGAAAATGAGACATTCTTACTTTTCCAATTGCCTCAGGACATAAGGAGCTCTCGGGACGTAACTTTCCTAAGCCATCATCCATGGGGTAGGCATTTTGGTGATGTATTCACCTTTGAGTCGTGCATGCTCCTCTAGGCACCATCAGAGCCCTACAAATAACCCAATACATTGGTTCATTAAGCTAGTTGTGAGTGTTTCTTATATTTCTCCTTGATTCCCTATTTGGGACAAAGAGATGCTCATTTGTGTTTTCCAAGAAAAGGTCACAGCATAAGATTTTCATGCTTGAATAATATAAGAAAACATCGTTTCCTTCTTTTATTTTAGTATATAAATTTTCTAGGTGGTGACAGTTAATCAACAAGGATGAGTTTCTGTGTACAGAGTGAGTAACCTTAAAATATGCACAGCTGATCTGACTCCAGAGAAAGCAGAATGAGTCCCACAAAAAAGCACAGAAATTTTGCTTGTATCCTTTCACTTACACAGAAATATTCCAATAATTTTAAAAAATCACTAACTCTACTAATACTATAATCTTTATTATGGTGTTGAGAGATATTTACATCAATATCTTTACAACATTAGGAACGCTGCTTGGCTTGTAAGCTTTAATAAATCTAGAGCATCATCGACACCACCATCATCATCATTATCATCACCATCATCATCATCATGTGGTTCATGATCATCATCATTGTTATGACCAATCATCATCATCACTATCACTACCACCATCATCGTTACCATCAACAACTGCAAATATCATCATCACTACGACCACCACAATCATTATCATGACCATGTGATTCATTAATCATCATATCATCATCAAGTCATCCATATAACCCTCATTTCACCTCTGCTGCTGGGATAAAATATCCTGACAAATAAAAAGCAACTTGGGGAATATAAAGGTTTAATTTAGCTCACAATTCCAAACAATATATCATATCTAGGAAGTCTGCTACAGACTTAAAACATCAAACTACATGGCTTCCACACTCAAGAGCAAAGAGAAATGAATACATGTATATTTTTGGATCAGTTTACTCTTTTACTCTTTATGTAGTCTAGGGTCTAAACATAGGTTAGTCCCCCTTTCCTCTGCCTCACAGTGGACTGGCTCTTCCCCCATCAATTGATATAATCAAGACACATCCCATACATGATCACAGATGGGGCTGATCTATCCTACCCTTCATTGGGACTCTCTTCCCAGAAGATTCTAAACTGTGGCAAACTAACAAATCAAACTAGCCACATAGATCCTTAAAAATCACATCTTTAGTAAGGTTTGGGTTTTATTTCCCTCACCACATATCTAATGTATTAAATTATAGGCACATAAATATAGTATATTATGATTTTCTTACTCAAATACTATCTG
This sequence comes from Arvicanthis niloticus, assembly GCF_011762505.2. Classification (NCBI taxonomy): domain Eukaryota; kingdom Metazoa; phylum Chordata; class Mammalia; order Rodentia; family Muridae; genus Arvicanthis; species Arvicanthis niloticus. Next base: position 58,227,424 of record NC_047665.1, on the reverse strand, counting down.
TGAGGTAGCACTACTGAATTAGGTTTAAATTAAACCCCCCCCAAATGATACTCTGTAAGCTTCTGTTTTGCAAAGTGTAAAAAAATATGGTTTCAAGATGGTTTCAATCACAGTCCTTCCTCATTCACTCTATTGTCTAGAAATAAGCTTTTATAGCTAATACACACTGGCTTGACACTGGCTTGACATCATAAATGCTTTTTGATGGGTCTTTATGAAATATAACCAATTATTGATTTGAAATCCTGCTTAGCCACTACAGAACATTCTGTAATCAATTACATTTGGGGTTTTAACCTATGGATAGAAGACATAAAAAAGCTGAGTTAATGACTTTTTCAACTGGCCAAATGATATCCCTGAGGGGTGAAATGTAATCCCCAAGGACAGGCAGTAATTTCCTATTGTCACTGCTACACTAGCTGTTAGGAGCAGAGCTTCCTATTGCTGGGCCAACAAGCTACTCAAGACCATCACTTATGTTTCTGCAATAAAAGGCCTATGCCAGCCATTTTTCTCTCTCTCTTCCAAATACCACTGATCTTCCTATTTCCATGGTAACCGACTCCTGCTGGCATGATCAAGAAAAAAAATGATTTGGGATTTTAATTAATTGCTTAGAAATGGAAATGTAACAGGACTGGCAGTTCAACTAAGCACATTTTGCAAAGTGAATAAAAATAGAGTTTCTGAAATACTTGAAATTGTTTCAGTGGCTACAGCACATCTTTTGGTAGACACCTTAATTTATTCCATTTTCCAAAATAAATCTGCCAGATGTACTAAGCCATTTTGTCAACACAAATCATTTTGGCAAATACTTTAATCCCTCTTCTAAACAAAATGCATTATAATTAAAAAAAATCTAACCCATCAGTGTGAACCCAAGAGGTCCTATCTTGAAATACTCCTGAGATATTTGTATATCATGTTTAAAGGAGCTGCCATACCTTGATTGTAAAGGACAGCCCCTATGTTGGCTGCCTACTTAGAAAATAAAATTCCCCAAAACTCATAATACTTTCACTCTGGAACATATTCTCCTAATCTAGATACTAAAGGCAATTGTTAAGACTTTGGCTTGTACAAAAAATAAAAATTAATATTGCTGAGAAGACTATATGTTAAAAAAAAAACCCAGAAACTCTATAAAGATGCCAGAAAAAAGCAAAAAATGCATTTGAAAAATGTGTGATTGTCTGTGTCTTTTAACTATATGCAAACTATAATTAGGTTTTCCTATACTATTTAGTTTTAAATGTTCACTATCACACCAATAACTAAAATTACTTTTTCTTTAAGACACAATCTGCCTTTTCTTTAGATAAATGCAACTATCTACTATAAGATACACAAAAATATTCTGTGGTACCAGTAAATGAATATTAAAGATTTTTAAGTTAAGTTTTATTGAGTAAAAGAAGAAAAGCAATTCAACTTCCATGTACTTTTGGAAAAGGGCAACATTTCTGTTTGATTGGAATCTATTTTAATTATATAAAGACAATGAAGTTCCATAAATACAAGGAAGATAAGTCTAATAAGGAAATTATTATTCCTTACTATAAGTTTATAGAATTAAGTGAGTGGATATTGTAGTCATCCATTTTCTCTTACTGTGAAGACATACTTGAGGTTGATTAACTTCTTAGCAAAGAGGTTTATTTGATCACTGTTTTGGAGGCAGAAAGTCCAAACTTACTGGAAGTCCGGACTAAGTCCTATCATGATGGGCAGCTTCATGGTGGTGAGTTGTGTGAGTGGGAACAAGAGCCATGACAATATGAGAAGGGTCACACTCTATGACAGTCCTCTTTTAAGAAATAATTGGGTCCGGTGATAATAACACTAAGCCCTCCTACAGGCAGTATCCCCAAGTATCTGCTTCCATAATGATCATTTAAAAGTCCAATAACTCTTTTGGAAAGCACACCATATACAAGTTGTGTTCTTTTGAACATAGCAAAGCTACAATATGTACATATATTAACATGGTCTGAAAGATAACTATAAAATTATCTTTATCAAAAATAACGTGTTCAAAGTCATTCAGAAAAAAATAATAGTAATTAAAGACAACTTTCCTTACTTGTTAACTAAAGAATTTGGGTACAAATTATTTTTTATTGGAGCACTGTCAGTACTAAATAATAAGAGCAAATTGATATAAAGTCGGTTACATTAGGGATATTTATGAAGAAAGGCATTTATCTGGTCTCCCCATTGAAAAGAAGCTGGTATGATTTGAACATAAAATAAATGTTCATATTATGGTAAGCTGGGTGAAGAGGAAATTGTTTCTAAGTACTGGATGTGAGCAATCAGAGAAAAGGCATGATGCCAATATAGACTACTTCATACCTGCCATCTCCGAGAGTAATTTTTCCTCACTGGAAATCATACTTCTGAACTCAGGTATCATATAATGTCCTTGCTAGATATCCTCAGGACGTCTCAGACATACCACTGTGAAACATTTGTCACACTTGTGATAGTTTGTCCTGTGGGACTTTTTTTTTAATTAATCATCTTCAGGAGGCTAGAGACAAGATTGTCCAGTAGATATTTGCCTCAACAAAGTATCTCAAACAAAGTAGGATATAGAATATTTTATGTTCGATTAAAGTTGAATGATCTCCAATCCTCAAAGTGTGAATCAGTCCTAGACTTGTCTGCTAACCATGAAATATCTTAGAGAAGATAAGCTTCATGGAGCAGCTTATAAAACAGGGTTGAGGGCATACTAGACAAAATATTTTGACAATAATTAAATTAATGAACAGAAAATATATAAAATATCATCAATATTGGAAAAATCTCAGGCAATGTATAAATTATACACAAAGTTTAAATTAGTTATATCTATTTTATTCATCCTGCTAGTTAAAGTATCTTTATTTATTTTTATCTGTAAGCATGTAGGGTAAAGATATATTTTAGCATTCCCATGGTCACTTAGAAATCATACTGTTCTTATATCCTTTTTTGCAAGAAATACCTTTTCTCATATACTAGAAATTCAAGCTGTCTGTACTAATGTGCACTTTTTCTTAGTTCCCAGGGTGCCAATCAAATTTAGATATCTTTTATGGATTATTATGAGTTTGTCTCTCCATTTTCAAAACTACAAGTAGTTTTTAAAGTTACTGTTCCATGCTTTAGTCATTGCTTTTGCAATTCACATATACTGTATATACAAATCCTATAAAAATACACAGACACAGACACAGACACAGACACACACACACACACACACACACACACACACACACAAAGATATTATAAAAGCAAAAGACTAGAAAACAAAGAAGTTACGAAGACTAGTAAACAAAAAATTTACAAACAAGTCAATATGACTTGTTTTCTAAAACAAGTTTTCTAAAATGACATTGAATTCATTTTTCATTGGCCATCTAGTACTGGATTTGAGGACTACATTTAAGTGTGGTTAACATACTCAGTGAGACTTCATGAAAGAAAACTAATTCATTTGCAAGAGGATGTTCATTGGAGAAATCTAGGTTAAGGAATGGTGTTCTTATACACTATCTTATGTCAGCACTGATATCCTGTCTGAACTATGCAGGCCCTGTGCATGATTTCACAGGCTCAGTGAGGCTTTTTGTTTGGTTGGTGTGTGTGTGTGTGTGTGTGTGTGTGTGTGTGTGTGTGTGTGTGTGTTTGTGTGTGTGTGTGTATCTGTGTGTCTTGTGTCTAGAAGACACTTGTTTACTCGATGTCATCCATCCCCTCTAACTCTTACATTTTTTATGCCTTTTCTTCTCTACAGCTCCCTGAGTCCTGGAGAAATCTCACTGAGGACTGAGTGTCCCAGAGTCTTTAACTTTCTGCATACTGCTCAGGTGTAAGTCTCTATGTTAGGTCCCATCTACTGCAAAAAGGAGCTTCTCTGATGATGGCTGAGTGGGGCAATGATTTATAACTATAGGAGAATGTCATTATTAATCTTTTTATTGTTATGTTCTTTAGCAGAAAATAATATTTGGTTTTCTACTGGGTCCATGACCTCTCTACTCTTGGGTTTCTGGACACCTATGTAGTATCAGGCATGGATTTTCTATCATGGAGTGGAATTTAAATCTAATCAGGGAATGGTAGGTTACTACTACATTGTTTGTATCACAAGTGCAGCATATCATGCAGAGGGGTCATATTTGTAGCTCAAGGGAGGTTTGTATCTAGGTTGATGCTTCCTTTGGTCCTCCATTAGCATGTAGAGTACAGCCAAAATGAGGACAGGGAACAGGAAAATGTGTGTAAAGAAAGATTTCTACATCAAATTTCAATATTCCATTTTGTCATTTGTTTCCCAGGTTGTATAATTATTTCATTACCTCACTTTTGGTATTTCCTCTCTGTCTTAAAACCTCTTACTTTTCCAAGCTCAAAAATAAAATTTCTTGTACTTATTAACATGTCAAGGATATATGGAGTTAAACCTCACTAAGAAATAGAAGAATTAGGTCAATCTATGCTGTGTAAATACAACTGTTATCTTTTATCCTACCAGCAACCATAACTACTAGTGTTTACTCAGTGTCTTTGGATATTTTGTATTCTCATCCTGAACCACTTGCTCATTTTATTCTTTTTTTTTTTTTTCTTAACAGATGAAGTACCTGATACTGACTGGATTGATGGAATTTCTCTAAATCCCACAACTGACACCCCGAAGAGCTGGAAACCAAACTAAAAGGAATATCTTCTAATTTCACTTACAATTACTGGTGCATTGAATATATTTTGAAGTAGACACAGTTACACTATAAAACAATAACAATAAGCAAATATTTCGCTTGTACCATATATGGCATTTAGTGCATACAAATAAACATATCTTTTTAAGAACCCTACCCTAGATGGCCCAAATATACATATCTCCAATTCCTATATATTATATATTTCCATCTGAACCATCGAATTCTAGGCTTTTCTGTGATTTTGAAACTCTCTTGAGTGGCTTGCTGCAAGTGAATTGCAAATCTGAGTGAGTAATTAATGCTATCTTTGCCTCTGATCTATGAGGATGACACATGATCCGAACAACTTTCTTTGATCAACATACTTTTGGAGTTAATAAAAGAATGGCTGAATCTCTGGTGCTTTTTCCTGTCTGAGTTTTTAAGAGTATCTACCAGAACCAATTGCTCTACTCCCACTGTAGCCCTGCAAAGATACAGAGATTGAAACAGACAATCTCATATCAGTTTGGCATTAAGGAGAGCATAAAACTCTCACAAATTGCAATAATAATAATAATGATAATGATAATGATAGGAAGAAGAAGTGATAATGATGATGACAGATAGATGATAGATTAGATAGATGATAAATTGATATTTTAATCATAGATTTTAAAAAATTTACTTATTGATAAAAGGTATGGGTAGTATACATATTCTTATTTCTGTTTACATTTTCAAAATAGATTTTGTGAAATATATTTGTCATATGAGCAACCCATGTCAAAAATACACACACACACACCATACAACACACAGACATACACAAACACAAACGACTACTACCTTGATTGTTTATTGAATGTTTGATCACCAAAATCTTTTTTAAACTACCTTTACCCTCGCATATTGTCACCTCCAGGTAACCATTGACTTGCCTTCTGTCTTTAAATATTAATAACAACTTTCTTTCACCCATTATAATAATTTTGAGAACTGTCAAAATTATGTGTGACTATGGTTTGTTTTTTTATTGTTAAGTAGCATTTAGCTGCATGGATACACTGCAGTCTGCTTAAATAGTCATACAGGATAGCAACTAAATTTGTTTCCATTTTGAGTTGCTAATAAGCTTGCATGAATATTCATATTTAACTCTTTAAAAATACTTTTATTTTCATTATGTAAGTACCTGAGGCTGAAATGGCTAGGATACGGTGTAAGTCTGTGTTTAAGAAATTCAAGGTTAAAATAGCACAGTATAACCAAAGACTACAAAAAAGTTAGGGTAAATGAAAATACTGAAAATTAAATATCTTAAACAATAAAAAAAGAAATTGCTAAATCATATTCCAAGGTAACTGTGCCACTTTTTTTTTAAATCTTGACATCTGAGATTCCATATTTATATTAACAATGTTTTACTGAGATTTTGTTTTTCTTCTGATGTTTCTCAATCTGTTAGATCCCAAAAAAGTTTCTAGTTAAATATATTATTAGGTTTCCTTGAACATATTCTCCAAACCATTCATGAAGTGTATTCAAATTATTGGGAAGTACTGGCACATTTTGAAGCATTTGATCAGCATAATTGTCCCCTTCATTATGCATGTTTAGACTCCATCTGATATTAAATTACAGAAGCATCTCATCATTGAATTTTGGCAGCAAACAAACCCATCCTAGTTGAATGATTTTGCTTTGTTAATAACAATACATTAGAATTGGTTGAGTAGCTACAGTATATTGAGACAAGCTGAGTAGCAGATTTAAAGATACAAAGTTGTTCATTCTATCTAAGCACTTCACCTATACAATCAGTAAACTAGAGAGCATAGGTCAAGAAGGATTTCTCAAATCAAACTCTAGAGTATATCAGAAATAGACACAATAATAGCAGGCCTAACAAAATTCCAACAGACTCTGGTCAAACATCATTATGGTCCCCAAATTCTACCCAGCTGTTAAAAAGTGTCAAATTAAGAAAGTCAAGGGCAATCAGACTACCGGAAGGGATGAATCATTTCACTTGCAAAATTCATCTACTGACTGGGCAGGGGTTCAGTTCAGGTTGCTAACCTTCCAACTTCATTTGCCTGGGGCAGAAAAAGTCTCTGTCTCTGGCGGGTGGTGAGCAAGATGACCGTGCTTCAGCCAAAAACCAATGGAGCTGCCCTTTGAAGATAACTCCCTAGAAAAGTAGATAACAATTTCAAAAGAAAATGACAAAGTTTGGGGATAGATTTACATTTCCTCTGAGAGAAGAAGCTGAACAAAGTGAACTCAAATGCCTAACACTTGAGTTAAAAGACAACAGTTCCCAGAAACAATGGCAGTATAATTCTCAGGATCACTTCTTTGTTGACCATTGTTGACTGAACACATAACTCTGTTGACTGGATATATGAGCACTATCTATATGGTTATGCTCATCTGATATTCCCCATGGCAAGAGCAATTGCACATAATGCCATTACCACCAATTAAATAGTGAACTAACAGTAGAAAAATTGGACAGAAAGAATGAAATTAGTGCATTAGGGAATGATTCTGAGAAGTAATGTGAGTTTTCTTTTTTTTTAATTTTTAATTGTAGTTACTACTGGACAAATAGTGTTGTAGATAACAAATCACATTGCAAATATACCCAGAAATTTAAAAGTAAACTACTATGCAGACCCTATATTTGAACTTAGAATAAATTTTTGAGTGACAACATCAATAACCAGCAAATAACAAATCTTAAAAAGATAAAAAGCTAGCATATACGCTGATGAATACAAAAAGAAATTTAGAGGTGGATGATGTCCAGACATGACAATAAAAATCCTTTGAAGATATAAAACTATGCTTCATGCATAACATTAGTAAAAACCCCATGTCAAATAACTCACACAGGATTATGTAGACATAAAAGTGTGGTGGTTTCTCTGAATACGCTTGTGTTTACATCTATACATACAACACACAGACGGTTCCTACCTCACCTTAATTGCATTTCCCTCTTAATCCACAGTGAGCAGCAAACTGAATAATAAAGTTATATTTAGAAGGATTAAACTACTTTGCCCTGTACTTAAGGTTATTCCCAATATCCTGACATAGCTTTGGATTTCAATGGGTTCTTTGTCCTTTTAGGTTTTGATATGCCTTTGACATTTGTTATTTGTTTTCCTGGAAGGATTTCAACCTACTCAGACCCAATGTCTTTGGGAAAAAAAAGGATATGTGTATCTTTACTTGGGAGGTGGAAGAAAGAGACACACTGTGAGAAGAGAACAGAAATGCAGGGGAAAGTTCTTGGGGAAGCTACCCACATTCCACACTCTGTTAAGAAGTGCACATAGTTCCTAAGATGCTTGTAAAGTTCTACTTGAGCAAGGCATGGTGGTCTGGTGCGGTAACTTCAGCACATGGCAGACTGGAAGAAGATCACTAGCACTGTTTCAAACTTTTTTTTAAAAATGTATTTGAAAATGTTAAAGAGCACAGATGTTTTCTCATTATGGAGCTACCTGTTGGCCTGAGTGTTCCCTGGAGACTGGAAAAGTAGCCACCTTAAGGACAAATAAGAAGAGAGCTCCTGAGCCTCACAAGTCAAAATAATCAGAATTACAATTCCTGTGCCTTCTCTTTTTCTATCTTTTTTAAAGTATTCCACTCATTTTCACACTAACAAATAATTAATGGTTCAAAAATGAAATTTCTCTCTGTAGACTATTTAGCATACTGGGGGAAGGCTTTCCTGTACCGTCTCACAAACTGGGTACCAATGGTCTCTGGGCTGTGGCTTGCATCTATGATATTTTTCATCTGTTTACTCTCTTTGTTTCACCTAACCTTTTTTGTTTTGTTTTGTTTTGTTTTGTTTTTTGAACCTCAAGTCAATGGAGAGAGTGGCTAAGTTAAGCATGTAAGGACAAATCGCTGAGGGACATTTGTAGAACCCTTGCCACGTTTAGCAATCTTACACCATGATTCATAAAACATGCACACACACACACACACACACACACACACACACACACACACACATCTATGATGGTACAGATTTGCAGTTTTATGATGGTGCTTTAATGTTAAAAATGGAATATTAGATGACAATGCTTTTTAGTCAATGTCCTGTGACTTGATCTTTTATTCTTCAAATTGAAAACTTCAAACCTAAAACAAAAAAAGGAAAGAAAAAAAGAAAAGAAAGAAAACCCCCAAACTTAAACCAAATAACAATGGCAAGTAGCTCTAGCTGGAGTTAATAACCAAACCTTCAACATTTGGCTACAGAATAGAATTCTTTTTCAAGCCTTTGAGAAAGTTCAAACACATTTAAATTTTTTCCACATATTGAAAAGAGTTCGGAAAATTTTACCAGCTGTTTTTTAAGAAGATACAATCTCTTGCTTCTGCATGTGTTACAAATGCCAACGAAAACATGGTTTAGCTCAGGACATTAATAATAAGTAAGAGAAACGACTGATGGGAAGGGGAAACTGACCTGGCAAAAGGCAAGTAGCCACTGACCTGCAGTATCTTCTACAACAAGCCACCAACTACCCAGAAATTACTGTATTAACGTGGACAATGATGATTAGCTCTTTTCTATGTGTCTAAATTCTTATGGGCATCCAGCTCTGAAGGTTCTTAGGGTACAAACAACATTCGCTAATTCTGTTAGAAACATTAATCCAGGTGTCTTTGTCCAGGAGAAAAGTAGATTCAAAGTCTAATGAAAGGATAAGAAGCAAAGTTCGAAGAGTGTGCCACTCTTAACTGAAGTGGGATTAACGCACAGTCTCCTTAAGACTTTAAAATGCCACGGAATCCACAGCTATCCTAAAAGGAAACTGTATCTTTACATTCAGCACCCCGCCACCCTTGATATCATTACCAGTTATACGGCTCTAGCCTGCGTATATTTTTATAAACTGCTCTCCATCATTACAAGACCCTTTAGAAAATAACTACACATACTTAAGCAATCAATTCATTGTTTCGAACAGTTGAGAACAGTGGGTGGGCTATTTTTTTTTCTTGGGTGAGAAAAGGCAAGCTGGGAAGTGAGCACCTCAGCTTGCTTCTGTTTGTTTGAGCCTTTCATCCCCAAGGCTGTGTTCTCTTGGCTGGGCATACCTGTTGATCAAGCTGCTTAGCTGTAATTACTCTAGACAGCTTTTTGGCTCACAGTGTTATTTCATAGGCTTCATAAATCATACAAATTATTACCGCAATAGAAAACTATAATTACCCACAAACCCTGACATGCCAAAATGTGTATTAATTAGATAAGGTAATAAATACTTTACGGCACATAGCCATAATCATTACCTCAAAAGTGACATATACACATATACTATCTCGATGGTCTGCAGCAAAGGATTCAATATAAGGTTTAATTCATAATATACTTGTTTTCTAATTCAGTTAATCAGATGAGGCTTTGTGGGTTATTTTACATATGAAAAAAGAATCTAAAATTGTAAATGTTTTATCTCAAGATCAAATAAAACACACAATACAATTTCATAAAGATTTCATTTGGAAACAACTTAATGAAAGTGTAAGTTTTTTTGTTTCAAATTTGGACTTGCATAGCAAATCGTAAAAATGATAATCACATCTTAAATTCTGCTCAAACCCAATTTTATAGTAATTTAAAAATAATAAACTCACTGTTTTTAAAAGGAAGAAATCCCTTATCTGGTATAAATGATTATCTTCTGGAGATATATTTTCTATGTGCTAAGTAAACTAGAGCCTTCAAAATATGATGAAAAACCCAGAGTGGATTTGAAAGTATATACTAGATAAATGTGCGGTTTTATAAACTAATAGACCATAATATATTTCCTCACATCTTTATAAAAATGTGTCCTTCAGATCTACAAAATAATGTACTTTATGGGACTACTACTAAATTTGATTTCTTGCTACTTTCCAATTCTTTCAGTCTATATTATTGTTTTTCTCAGTTCATTTTTTCCTATATATCCATTAAACTATTGGGAAATAAATGGGCCTTGTGTTTGTTATTATAAATATTATGTGAAGTGCCTTTTTTATTTGTAGCTCCATTTGTACATTTAGCACATTACATTCAAAGAAAAAAATTTCAATGTGAAGAAAACATATTGTAAGGCAGTCAGATAAAGACCAATTTAATTATCACTTCATTAAATCTGTTCAAGAAAATCATTAATGCCAGTGACTCTCATTTAAGTAGAGATATGCTTAAGAGACTTTTAATATCAAGAAATGAAGTAAAGGCTATCCATATTTTCCTGTTTAGATACTAATCTCAATGAATCATTCGAAAATGAATTCAAGCGTGATTGAGTCACTTGTCTTCATTTTATCGATAACAGGGAAATTATAAGGGAGCATTGCATGAAAGGTAAACCATAGCAGTGATAATGCTGGCTCTTCACGTTTCCCAGAAATAACAAAAGGAGATGGAACCTGGTGTGTGTAGTTGAAGTAGTAATTGCCTGGGTCTCGTCTACTTCTCAATATCTAACTTTCTGCTAGGATTCCAATAAACTTGTTGAATAAGTGAATGTGATCAAATGAAATTTACCCTAGAGGTGATGGGTTAATTAAATCCTACATTACATCCTGAAATGGTATCATTATAACAAAACCACTCTGAAGACATTCAAACAAGTCAGAGATGGTACTACTTCAACATAGAAATACTACTTAAATTTTAAGAAATGAAGAAAGAATCTTTAACATTTTGGCTCTAAACTTTCAAAATCTAGCTGTTGTCCTGAGGATTCATTTGGTTAAAATTCTTCAGAATATTTCAGAAAAGTAAAGAGATTAGTAATAATGGGATCATAAAACCTTTAGTGCCTGAGCCAACACCAAGGTAGTAGAAGAAGTCCTCAAGAAGCTAGAAGAAGTTTGTGGCGATTTTCATCTTCGTAAACGCAGGATAGCAGGGTTCAGAAGAAAACCCTCAAGGGAAAAAGAAAAGATTAGTCTTTTGAACTTAGGTTTATTGGAATTGTTCACGCTCCGTTATTCACATAAAATATTCCATCAGCAAATAGAAAAGATCCTGGATTAATTTTGTTTGTTTGTTTTAAAGTGTCAGAGAAAAATTAAATTATAAGATCCCTGTGGAAGTGTAATGAAGCAGCAACTCTGTAGGATAAAGCCTTACACTAAGAATGTGAATTCATAAAATGTCTGAAAAACGTGGACTATAGAGTAAGCAGGTCAGTCCTTTCTGCTCTTACAAAATGCTCACCTCTTGTTTAAACAGCCTATCTCAAACTATGTCCTAATAAATGCATCTTTGGGAAAAGTAAAATATAAGACTAAGTACATCAATCTCCATTAATAGAGAAGACTTTTGTAGTTTAGAGGAACAGGAGGAATCATAGGATGCTAATTCTAAACACCACTTGTTTGCCATTTGGAAAGGCAGAGAAGATGCCCAATTGTGTATACGGAATCCTTATGTCAATAGGGTCTGACATTATTGGGAGGCATAATCTTACAACAAACTCCCTGAATCTCTGATTCTTGGAATTTTTCCTCCCTTTCTTCCACAAAGTTCTTTGAGTCTTGGATGCTGAATCTCCTTTACAGATGTATCTGCTGAGACCAGGCTCAACAACTATGTATTTTAATTGGATATTGTTTTCTCAGTCATCCCTATGGAAGAGCATACCAATGAGTTATCCAATACAAATGGCCAGCCCTGAAAAGATACATACAGACAGCATTATACAGATTGAGTTGGTCTTTTTTAGGAGTGTATGTTTATTCCTATATACATAGCCAAACACATACATACACATGTTTGCAACAACAATTAATGGAAAAATGGTCCATGAATTTGAAAGACAGCAAGAAGGACAATATGGAAGTTCCTGGATAGGAAAAGGAAAGGGTAATTATGTAATTGTGTTATGATCTCAAAAGAAAGAAAATACATTTTTAACTGCCTATCTAGAAATCCAACATGGGGCTGGCTTCATGTATTTCAGTATTCCTATTGCCTAAGAAAAAATTGACTCAATAAATCAAATAATTTCTGGCACTATAGCTATCGTAAAGGATCTATGCAAAGCAATTTGTGCAAAGTACTGTGGGATATATTCCCAGAAAATGAAATGTAGTTTCCTTATGATAAATTCTCATTTATCTGTAGGTAGATGCAATCATTTCAAAATAAGGGTTGACCTTTAAAAATTTATAAATAAGTAACATTTCCTAGTTTCTACATAATGTCTTAGACTTACTTAGCATCACAAATTACCTGGACTTTCGAATCTTTTTTATAATTAATTATTTTATTTATTCACATCCCAAATGTTGCCTCTTCCCTCTTGGTCCCCCTCTCCCAGAGTTTCTTCATCCCATTGCCCCTCCCCTTCACCTCTTGGAGGGTGTCCTTTCCCCCACTCCAGCATCTATATTCTCTGTTGCATAAAATCTCTACAGGATTAGGCCTATCCTCTCCGACTGAGTCCAGACAAGGCAGTCCTCTGCTGTGTAGATGCCACAGGCCTCCAACCATACTGTGTATGCTCTTTTATTGGTGGCTCTTTTCTTGGTCTTTGAGAACTCCCTGGGGTCCAGGTAAATTGACATTGTTGGTCTTCCTATTGTGTTAACATCCCTTTCAGCTCCTTTAATCCTTCCCCTCTTTCATAGGGGTCCGGGACCTCAGTCCAATGGTTGGCTGTAAGTATATGCATCTGTCTCAGTCAGCTACTGGTAGAGCCTTTCAGAAGACAGCCATGTTAGGCTCCTGTCATGCATGTCCTTTGGGTCTGGGTTACCTGACTCAGAATGACAAGTTCAAGTTCTATTCATTTGCCCTCAAAATTCAAGTTTTATCCTCACATTTGCCATAGTTTCTGTCTCTTTTTTTAAGCAAGTATGGGTTGAGGACAGCCAGTAGAGTAGTAAATAAAGAAAAACCACAAGTGTCCCAAAAAATGGAGAACTCCTAACACACATTCATCCCAAGGCATAGTTTAGAGGAATTTAGTAGTTTAGAAAAACTTTGTGTTATAACTGAAGAAAGATTATTTGCTGTCCACTTGACAGACATATAATAATAATAATAATAATAATAATAATAATAATAATAAACAATTTTAAAACATAAATTATAAAGATGTCATGTTAGTCTGAACATATTTCAGCATTAAACATTTCCTTGTTTAATTGTAATGTGTAATGACCAAATATGATGCATGACAAGCTAATATTTGTTACATGAAAAAGAGGAAAAATTTTCATTGGTGTAACTGTCCATTTAAGAAAGGTTTATAGAGAACTAAGGGTGGAAATGTCCAAAAATAGTGTATACATGTATAACATTCTCAAACTATATATTCTTCAAAAATTAAAAAAAAAAAAAAAAAACAACCTACTAACAAGGAAACAACCCATTACATAAAAGGAAATTGTATGATTTGCTTCTTACTGGGCATACATATTGGTCCACTCAAAGAGGTCTGTAGAAGATGATAGGAGTAGACCACGTACTTTAGAAATTAGTTCAACAGTACAGACTATAAAGAAATTCATTCAATCACTCAAAATAAATCAAAGCACCAAATAAAAAAGAAAGACAACTCATTAATAAACATTGTGAAAATTATCTAAAAACAAGAATTTTTTACAATTTGGGGATAAGAAAGAATGGTCAAATGTGCCATCTTTATTATTTAATCACATACTAAAAATAAGATTATAAAGCTAAAAGGCCAAAACACTTAATTGGTTTATGAATGTCAAACATGGTGGTACCTATATATAATTCCAAATTTTATAAAATAAAATAAAAAGATTTTCTCCAGTTTGAAGTATCCTAGGCTACCTAAAGGGTACTAGGTCATCCAGGGCTACATAGTAGGACTTTTGTAGAAAAAATGTAATACACACACACACACACACACCCCACATATATTTCATATATATGAAAATGTAATGTTATATATAATAAAATATTTTAATATATATTATGTATATATTATATAATTAGATAGATAGATAGATAGATAGATAGAGATAGATAATTATATGATGGATGGAGATGATAGGTAGATTAGATTATGAGGCCAGTATAGAATGAAATCTCAGTACTTGTGGTGATGAGCTATGAAGATTACAATTTCATACTCAGTTGGGGCCACTAAGCAATACATTATATGTAAAAATTAAAAATGAAGCAATGAAATAAAATTCAATTATGTAATAAATGCTAGTGCTATTCCACATAATAGCTAATTCTTGAAACAAATTTATCATAACTACTATTCTTTGTGCTCATTGCTATATTTGCTCTATTTAAAATTGTTTGGTGTTGATATATTTGGTCGATGAATGAATTGACTAAGAGACAGCAAATAGGATGTCCTCCATTACATAACACCACTTACTATAAACTTTTACACACTCTCATGTGTGGTTGTAAGTCAAGCAATAAAGAACACCATAATTACTTAATCAGCATTGATGATAACTGATATGATAGGTCTTTATTTTTTAGGTATTAATTCAAAGTGGTTATCATTTCATCATATTGTAATTGTTGAAATGATCCATGATTCTGAGTAAGTTTGCTTGTTTTCTTTTATTTCAAGATGAAGAGAGGGAGAAAGAAGAGAGATAGAAGTTGTCATTCAGTTTCATATGAACTGAAAGATTTGTAGTAAAGAACTGTTAGATGCAATTTCAGTAAGCAAGGATTTGGTAGAGAGATTAGATCAGTTACAAATTGCTAAATCTGATGGCATAGATAAAGTTTTTACCAGAGGCTCGAAAAGAAGTAGAACATGTTTTGGAGAGAAGAAATTGCCTTCTGGAGAATGTACACAGTATATATTTTCAAAGAAAATTAAATGTAAAGAGACTGTGTAACTAGATTCTCATAATTAGAAATAAATGGTTGGATTTTCATTTAAATGAGCAAATCATCTTTACACAGAATATGTATAGGTATACAGACAGATATCATTAAAGACATTGCCCTTTCTTCCTTGCTAATTATATACATTCTGTGTTAAATCACTAACACAGAGAAGATCTAGTATGTAAAAGTTCTAGTACCTGGTTTTTTGAAAGATAAAGTCTTCTACATCCCAGGTTTTCCTTAAACTTGCTTTGTAGATAAAGATAGTCCTGAACTTCTAACCCTCCTGTCTCGAGCCCCTGAATGTTAGGATTGCAGACAGGTGACAAAACATCTTACTCTATGCTGTATTGTGAATGGCATGGAGAGCTAGGCACATTCTCTACCAAGGAAATGGGACATTTATTTGTTTGCAATTTTCTTCTTTATCACTTCTGTTGTTAGTTTAGAAGTAATTTTTGAGAGCATCTCTTACCTCACCCATTAAACTAATGTGAGGATAAGAAAAAAGATATTGAGGTTCCTTGTAGACTTCTTGTATCAACTGCATTTTTGGATTCAGAATTTCTTATTCAAGATTGCAAATGGTCATATTTTATAAAGACAGCTTGCTATGAAATTTTTATTGGTCTCTCTGTGTGTATTTTGTGTTCTCTGTATATATATGTATGTTTGTGTATGAATGCATGTATACATGAGTGTGCATCTGTGTATATGTGTGGGAGTGTATGTGCTTGTACCCATACTTGTTGCACATGTGCATGGGCGTGTATATGTGTGTACTATGTACTTGTACACAAGCATATGTATACATGTGCATATGTGTGAGTGTGTGCATCTATATGCATGTTTGTGCAATGAATAAATAAGGACATTGAAAGCCAGTTGTTCTTATTAAAGAATGATGTATGTCATTGCTTACAGAACCATTTAAAACAGCACGGTCAAGCCCAGAGCATTACATAACACAGGGAAGAAGCTCTGAACCCCAAAAGCAGACCATGCATGAATCAAAACAAGGCATCTAGGCACAGAAATTTCACAACTCATAGTAGAAGCCATGGACGCAGAGAAGAGACCAAAAATGAGTCAAAAAAGGCAAATATGCATGCAGAGTATTGAAGTGTACATAAAAATTTGTGAAAAATTGTTTCCGAGATGACCATGGTAAGGTGACTAGGAGAGGAAACATGGACAAGCAGGGATATAATCACTCTTTGGATAGTGACTGTTACTGAGAGTAGCTGGTTCTCAATGGAAGACTAGCAATACAGCCTGTGGCCCTGAAAATCAGTCCAACAGGGAGAATTAATACCTCATACCCTCTATGAGTTAGAAATCTCCTGATTATGGTAAATGGTTTTGGTTAAAGAAAAAATTTGAATATATATATATATATATATATATATACATATATATATATATATATATATATATATATATATATATATATAGAGAGAGAGAGAGAGAGAGAGAGAGGAAAAAGAGAGAAACTCAACCAACTCAACCAACACTGCAGTACTAATGTACAAGTCCTGGGGAACAAACAAAAACAAAATAGAAATTCTAAGTATGTTTTCAAAAATTACTAGTACCATAGTAATGGCAACCAATGAGAATGACTTGAAGAAACTCCCAGACAAAATGTATGAAATTACAATTATAATTTTGTTACACAACCTAACAAAAATGTTATTTTACTTAGGAAAAAGAAACCGAGAGATGAGTAAAATGGAAAAATCATTTTGAAACATGCTAATAAATTTCAATAAAGAAACACTGAAAAAGATCGAACTGCAATCTTGGGGGAACCATAAAAAATTACAAAAACAAAAGTTCAGAAGAAAGCCTCATCAATAGATGTGTGGGAAATGGCATATCAGGTTTTAAAGATAAAATGTTAAAAAGAAGAAAAAAAAAACACTCAATAAAGGCCAATGATTTCAAAATGCATATGAATGAAATATGGTAGAGCTTTGGAGTATCATGAAGAGATACAATCTTTGCATTATGGGTATAGAAAAAGAGTAATACTAACCAGAACAAAGACTTAGAAAATATTGATAATGAAAGTATAAAAGAATGTTTTCCAAATCCAAAGAAAGAGATGGCATCCATGAACAAGATGCTTACAGAACACTGGATAAACAGGATCTAAATAAATAAATCTAAAATAGACAGGATAGATGGTAATTCCTAATATATCTTTCAGTGAAAACACATTCTAAAGAAAGCATATTAAAACCTACAAAAAAGAAGAGACAAGTCACTTATAGAGGCCGGCCATAATAACATGATCACTCAACAGAAACTTTTAAATCTACCAGATCCAGAAAAGTCGTAATCCAAGATTTGAAAGACCACAACTGCTTCCCACCATGATGATAATGAACTGAACCTCAGAATCTGAGAGCTAGTCCATATAAATCTTGTCCTTTATAAGAGTTGCCTTGGTAATGGTGTCTCTTCACAGCAGTGGAAACCCAAACTAAGACAGTCTATGAGGGCCATTCTATGGAATACTGAACCCAAATATGGATGGCACCATTCTATTAGTTAAGGTTCTAGACTTAATAAAAAGGAAAAGGAGAGTGGGGTACCAGCGTTCCTCTCTCCATTGTTCCTGAGTATTGCTGCAAGATGATCAATCACTTCATCTTACTGCCATAGTGACACTCCTACCATGATGAACTGTATCCCCAAAGTTGCTTTAATCATGTATTCTGTCAACAAGATGAGGAAAGTAGCTAATACTTCCTCTTAAAATGAAAAATGCATTTGGAAAATCTTCAAGACTCTTCAAAAGATGTAAAATTTATCTTTTAGTTTAAGTTATAAGCCCAGAGTGTCTCTTGAGAGCCAAGGAAATCTCTCAATTGGAATAAACTGTAAAATAGAAAGATTAAATAGATACAGATACAAGGACATTGAGTAAACTTTACATTTCAAATGGAAGAATCTGGCCAAAGCATATAGCTCAGTGTCTAGCATTCATTGTTCCTGGTGGTTTGGCAAGGACTCCAAAGAGCTTGAGCATCGATCCTCTCCACTCTTTCAGGTGCAGCCTAAGTAGCCACCCCTTGGAATAGTTTCTCTCACTACCCATGGCTTTCTTTAAGAATGTACATACACTTCTATTGAGCATTACCAAACTTATAAAGCCTTTGATTAACATTTTTAAAAAATTGTATAAAAGCAAAAAGGAAAAGGGGGAATGGAATAGGGCTTTTCTAGGGAGGGGAACTGGGGAAAGGAGATGGCATCTGAAATGTAAATAAAATATCCAATACAAAAAAAGGAAAGAAAAAAAAGAATGTACATACCTAGCATCCCAAGAACTCTGGCTGTCCCCTGGAGCTTGTATTTCTCCCTCACAGAATAATCAAGTACTCTTTTACAGGAATTGTAACCCTGTAACACACTGCCTCACTTTGCAAATCTTCCTTTAAAATCTGGCTGGTAGCTTACCAAACAACGTAATTGTTTTCTGCACTCCTATAATACCAGCCTCATATGAATAATCAGAATGAATGGTAGCTAGAATCTCTTAGGTCATAGCTTAATCTTCCTGTCACAATGACACCCCTGCCATGATGAGCTGTACCCCTGAACAAACAAAACCCTTCTTAAGTTACTTTAATCAAGTATTCTATTACCATGATAACTGGCTTCTTCTTGCCTGGGTGGTAAATCACAGTAAAATGAATTCTGGAGAGACAATGTTGTGTTGTCTGAAGGCTGTGCCACCTCAAAATATCCACCAAACTTATTTAATACACCACATAAATATAGCTTCACACAAAGTCTAAGGACATAAACAAAATATGGACAAGATCTTTACCAGAATGTAATGAGTGGCTATGAGTTCAATTCCCAAAATAGGTCTTTGCTCCTATGTGAAACCCGATACGTACAATCTGCTCGTATTTTATTGGCCTTCTAGGCTTCTGGGATTCTGTCAGATCTTAACCCTGTTAAGATCTGTTTGCCAACAGTGAAGTTTTCCTCTACATTTTTTCTTCCATTTTTTTCTTACAAGGACTTAAAGTTGGAGTTAGCTTAGTGGTAGAGCTCTTGCCTAGTTAGCACAAGACCCTGGGTTCAGTATTCAAAGACAAGGTGGAAAGGCTTAACAACAGTATGGCTAGGCTTGGTCATACTTCTTTGTCAGAAATTTCTTCATCAGAAATTTCTGTTAGGTTTCTTGCTGCTGTGACCAAATTTAAAAAAAAAAACAACTTCCTAAAGATTAATTCAGTTTGTGATTTTGGAAGTTCTTGCCCATCATAGTGACAGGGATGTGACTTAAAAGCTTACATCATGGAGGAAGAGGGAGCAGCAGTAAAGGAACATGCCTAGCAGGGAATAGCTCTCAATGACAAGTCTCTAGTGATTTCCTTTATCTTGCTGTGCCCAGACACCTAAACTTTCCTACAACCTCCCAAGAAAACGTCATTATCTGGGTACTCTACTTTGAACACATGTATCTGTGTGGACATTTATACAGAAAAATAGAAGAGGGTGAGTTAACACACTGACTTACATCACTCATTGTACCATTAGGAGATAATTAGAATGATGAGACAAATAAATGTTTTGCTTTTCAGAAGATTCTTCTTCTTCTTCTTCTTCTTCTTCTTCTTCTTCTTCTTCTTCTTCTTCTTCTTCTTCTTCTTCTCCTTCATTTAAAGTTCAGTGTCAAAACTCACATTATACAGAAGCAAAAATATCGGAAGATTTTGTATTTAGCTTTTTTCTTTGACCTATCCAGTCTTCACATATATTTCTTAGTACAAAAAAAATACATCTCTTCCTGCACTCTGCTTTTGCTTGGATTTCTCTGATCGCTTGTCTGACATCTCTTTCTGTAGGCCATTGCTATTGACTAAGCCAAAGCAGAAAATGCATAGAATGTTTTCTGTGTAATGATAAAACTCCCCAGGATAAACACTCCACATTCACTACATGACCACATTTATAAAAGCGGCTGAATATCTAAGAGATGCCCTAAAATTTCTTTGGGGACAAAAGCTAATGGAGTGATTTCCATGACTTCCATTTCCAGCTTTGTTCAACATGCAAAGCTTTTCTACTTATGCCAAGCTAGATTGTTAATCCCAATTTAAAAAGAATCCAAAGTTCAGATTACTATGGGAAAGCTAAGACAAAAGCTTAAAAAGTCTGGCTATGTCTATAGTTATACTGACACCAATGAGAGCTGAAAGTGGTAGAAAAATCAGGAAACTCAGTTAAATCAAGTCCACAGGTTGAACCAAACCCTGCAGCTCCATCATACAAATGAACTTCTAGATCTTAGATAATTTCTGGTTTGACCAGCAAGTCTCCTCTATGTTTTCTGCTAAGACAAAAACTGTCTTGTACATAGAATCAGGTAATCCCATTGAGAGGCAAGAGATGATAAGGAGATTAATCAAATTTAAATAAAGGCTGTTACCAGGATGTCCTGGTAAGAGAATGACAGCATGTAATTTCTCCAGTGTGTTTTTAAAAAGATGGACAGAAACAAGCAAATCTCATTGCCTGCATCTGTAAAACTAAATAATTGTTTAACCAGGTGTTTGGCCAGTTGACTACTTCTCTTCTTAAATTCAGACTCCACTGTGTTGTACAGCTATATTCTGTGTATCTTCTCAGAAGTGAAATTAACTCAGAAAATCTCCACAAGCTGATGAAGCTACTGAGTCCCCCTTATGCCAGGAGCCTTCTGTAGACAGACTGATGAGGCTGAGCTGAATTAGTCTCAGTGGGGGTCACTTTGTCAAGTTGTTCAGAGCCAGTCTCCATGCCCTTTCCAATCTAGTTGCAAATAGGAAAAGTCGGACTTTTGCAAAATCAGCAGGAGAGTGTCCCACCTAAGGGCGAGGCAAATTGAAATTAAGATTGTGAAATAGATGCCTTGAGCATCAATCAGAAATGTTTTTAAAGAGAAAGAGAGCAAGAAGTCTTCAGGCAGAAGGACGCTTTAGATGTGCTAGTCTCCTTTGGCAAGACCTGCTACATGTTCTGAAAACGAGGTCATGAAAGTTGGCAGGAGTGTCTAATAGAGAATGAGATTTAGGGGATGTGGTGCCCACGGAAACAGGAAGGCTATTTATAGAGGTAATAAAAACCAATAATTTGATCAGAGTCTTATAAATGGCATGTCATCAGAGAGCTCAACTATCTGTCATAACCATAATCTCTTTTTACTACATCCTTGTGAAGGCAGAGATGGCCAAATATCAGCATGCCAGTTATCAAGAAAGAGAATTTCATTCCGGAATAATTTAATAATTTATTCATCTTTGCACAATAGATCAAAGCTTAACCAAGCCCAGCATGTTCATAGTTTTGTGGTATAGCTCTGGAAGGCCCTCAATGTTTAAGAAGAAAATGTAGGCCAGAGTGAAAATCATGGTCCTATTTCTAAACTCTGTATATTTGTTTATCTTTAGTTTGACTTTCTTATTTTTCCTACCATACAACTACATCACCTAGCTAAAATACCTCTTTAAAATTCTATTTACAATTGACCAATCATTTTATAAAGTGATGAAGATAGAAAATCATGCAAAGATCCTAAAATCAATGTTAAATTTTAGAGAACAAGGGCCATTAAGGGAGCTTGGGACTTAGTCTCTCTAGACAGTATCATGCTTGTTGCATAAACACGGAGATCCATGTTTGGTTCTTCAACATTACATTCAATTAAAGAAAAAAAAGCATGTTGACTCAAGTCTGTAACTGGAGTCAAGGATACAAATATCCCAGGGCTTTTGAGAACAGCCATTCTAGCTGACTAGTGAGCTCCAGGTTAAGTGAGAGTCTCTGTCCCAGAAATACATAAATAAAGCAAGGTGGAAAAGTCATAAAGGACAATATCTATCTGGTGTCAACCTCAACCCCTGGCCTCTACATGCACACAGACATACACATATAGTCACACACAGATAAAGACACACAGACACACATACACACACACACACACACACATAAACACATACACAGACATACACACAATCATACATACACACAGAGACAGATATGCACACAAACATACATATACACATACAACACACACACACACACACACACAAACACAGACATGCATTAGTAGCACTGGAATTCCTCCTTAAAATTTTTATTCTATCTTCAAAGAGAAAAGCTACTATGGGATGGAGAAACAGTTGGATTCTACCTTAGTAAGTCACTAAGATAAACTTTTCATGAGCAGAGCAAACCTGCCTCAACACTACTGTACTATAAAAAACATCATATGGCATCTATGGTGAATACAGTCACTCCTCTAGAATATATGCCTTGAATGTTATTATGAGGAGACATCAGATAAACTCAAGTAAATATGATTTTGCAGATCAAAGCACTTTCATTCCTCAAAATGCCAGGGTCATCATGAGCCTCAGAAAGACTAACTTGGATAGACTGAGCAGGACTAATTTTATGAAACTAAATAGAGTATGTAATCCTATTAAAACATTACTAGGAAGGCCAGGAAGATGGCTCCTTGGGTAAAGGCACTTTTCATGCTCACTTAGATAACACACCTTGATGCTCAGAATCAACATAAAAATGAGAGAAGAGATCTGGCTTCATGGTGTGTTCCCCTCACATCTACATCAGTACTGTACCACACATGCACACACAATAATGATAAATAACTTAAAAATAAATAATAATCCTACAATGTAATTTGAATCTGGACTGAATAATGCATTTAATTAATATTATTATCTGGGGTTACTAATCATCTCATGGATATACTAGAGATTATTTGTTTAATAATGTGGTGAATTATTTAACAATGAAAGCTTATAATGGCATGGTTTATTTTTGTCTTATGTGCTTCATATAAAAAGCTAATGGATACTAAAACAAATGAAACAGTATGTAAGTAACTGATGAATAGATACAGGTGTCATTTAGGAAATCCTTCAAAGTCTGACACAGTCAGCACATAACTTATAGTTTCTTGTTATGTGTTCAAAGATGTTCTGTATGTTGGAAAGACACTAACCAACTTGGCAGGTAAGTTACTCTTGGGAGAGTCAAAAGATTTGCTTGTGTTCTTCAGGGGATCCCTAGTGTGTACATCTTCATTTAACTAAAGTATAATGTGGCTCGGAATCCAGACCCCTTCTTCTTGAAGTCAATACCTTTATTTATCAAATTTCCCATGAAAGCTAAGAAACTAAACTGGCAGAATTCAAGATGCCTGGATGGCTGCTCCTCTCCTTGTCCAGGCTTTTTCTTTAATGTACCAGTGAGTGTCTTATATTTTCTCAGGTCACTATGAAGAATTTTAGTGTTAGAATTTGTAAAAGCTATTTGGCCATGTTTGCTATCATGTCTTTCATTGTAAAGACACTGAGGAAACGGAGTATATACACACATGTATGTACTTCTATCTTTCCTGCACTCCATATAATTGCACATAATTTATAGTACTTATTATTTCTAAAATATTTTTAATGAAAATTGCATACTCATGTACTATATTTACCATCACTTCCTCCCCCTTTGCTCTTCCCTCCAACTCCTCACCCACTGTCTCTCAAAGTATTTTTCTCCTTTTTATAATTATTATTGTTTTATACACATGTATGTCTGTCTGTATGTATGTATGTACACATGCATGTATATATGTATGTAAATAACATAAGTTGAATCTATTTAGTGTTGTACATATGTCTGTGCCTTTAGGGTTCACACTTGGGATTGGATAATACCCAGAGAAGACTTGTTCCCTCTCTGAAAGCCATTAATTGCTTGCTGCTCTTCATCCAGGGGGCAGACCTTATGCAATTCTTCCAAAAGCTGAAAGCAGATTTACCACATGACCCAGATCTACTACTTCTTGCTATATGCTTATTAGGTTTTAGTTTCTGAATAATCATAAAACTGAGAAAAATGGACTAGAGCCGTGCAGAGCTTTGACTGGTCTTCTACGGGGCCAGGTTGGGTTCACAGCACTCATGTGGGGTCTAATAACTGTCAGTAACTTCAGTTCCTTGAGATTTGATACCATTTTCTCACTTCCATAGGAACAAGGCACACTTATGTTCCACAAACATACATGCAGCCAAAACACCATACATATAAAATAAAAAGAAATCTCAAAAAAAAATGACAAATGAAAAAAGTTATAACCTACAAAGGCATTATTCTTTCTAAACACTCTACTCTATATAGACCACAAGTGGCTGAGATTAAAAGCTCTATTTTTTAAATTTTCATTCAATTAATAATAAACTCTTACCAATATAGTACACTAGTCTGTATTATAATATAATACAATAATACTATACTCATGAAATCTATCATAATTTTTCAGATTTAAGAATACATGTTGAAGGAATGTGAAATTACCTATTTTCATCTTAGAGATGATTAATGTGAGAGACAGAGGGTGGAGTAAGTTTCTCAAGGGCATAGGCTAGTAGTGATATCAGAAGTTCCAGCAAGTCTTCGATGTATAAATCTTATTCTCCAAGTGCTGTGCTGTATTGTCTCTCACAGTGATGATCCTATGGCACGATTTCCATTATCCACAGCAGCAGCAGCTGTCACAGCAGCTTCCGTGTTCATTAAAAGCTGCTTTCAAGCATAGTATTCAGCACTTTGTGTATCTTGTCTCATTATCAAGGCTCAAGGGTTCTCATTAATATTCTGATATATGCATAAATTCTAGTAAATTTCAACTGGTTAAAAAAACATATATCCAGAAACACGAAGTTTTATAAATATTAGGTCTGAGGTTGAATTCTTGGTCAATTTTCCCTCTACTCTTAAATTGCCACAAATACTAGTGAAAGGGAACATGAATTGGAATAAAACATACAACCATACTTTGCAAATCAATGATGTTTGATATCCATGATTTAGTTAATGAATCACAGCAAAACTGAGTGTTATCTTCAGTAGGAACAACTCACATATGAAGTTCGTCTGTGTTGTATTAACCTTTGAGTGTGTTTGCTCTGTCTCATAATCCTCTTTAATCCTTGCTTCACATGCTTTAATGGTTTGTGGTCATATGGTCTAGATAGTATGTTCTCAGAGTGGTTTTTGTCTTACAAATAAGTTTGTCACACAAATACAACTTATAGAGAATTTAATCTACATGGAAAAATACTTCTTATTGGGATTGTCTTATATTATAGATCATGTTGTATTGTCAGTCTATCCTCAAAAATGCAAATGTGCCATTTTCCCAAATACTTGAAAGGCTTAAAACCTTTCATGAAAGAACACTGAGCTTCCTGAAGATTTTAACTCATTTTGACTCATCATTGAGTTACATAATCAATCTTATGTGATGCCTATTTCCGATTCTTATCACAGATCCTTTCTCTCTCCTTTACTTTCCCCGTCTATTTATATCACTCTCTTATTTTTGTTGTTGTTGTTGTGGGGTTTTTTGCTTTTTTTGGGGGGGGGGTTGGTTGGTTGGGTTTCTTTTTTTGTTTTTGTTTTGTTTTTTTGTTTGTTTGTTTTGTTTTTTGTTTTTTGCCTTCCCTTCTAATTGCCTTGCACCCCACCTCCCACATTGGAATCACAGATGTGTTTATTAGAGCCAGTGCCTTTATCCATGAGATTGAGAATGACCATGGTCTATCAAACAGTCCCAAAGAAGGAAGATTACAGAAAGAGAAGTTGACAGAAAAAAGAAAAAGCTGGAGCAAACACAAGAGACTTAACTACTTAGGGTCATAGTATTATCTCCTAGCAGTGTGGAATCCACATATCACATAGTTATTCTGTCACAGAGTAAATATTACAAACTACTTGTGCAAGAGGCTGGAGCTACTATTACTAGCAAATTAGAGGTCCAAGGAGATGTTAAGGTTTTTGTTGGGATGTGGACATCAATTTAAGGAAAAGAAAGAAAATAATGTTTCAATTAATGGTGATAAGAGTGGCCATAGGTCATCACCAAATTATAAAAGAAATCTGTTAATTATTCAAGTGAGCATAGTGGTGCAGGTAGCACAGGAACCGTCTGGAAGAAAACATCCAGTTGTAAAACTTGAAATATTAGTAGGGACCCACCAACTGAATGATAGTGTGGAGACAGGAGATGATTTTCAGTTTTTCTTCAAGTTAAATAAAAATTCAACTCACATTGATTGTTTGTTTTCCAATGGTATTTATTGAAGGAGATTGTGTGTAGCCTTTAAATGCTGAAAAACAACTCACTGTTTCTGCAGATCATTTCCCACTTTTCAGCCAACTAAGCCTAGGAAAGTGAATTTCTCAGAACAATGAAGATGGATCACTCTCAGGAAAGAAAGTATACTGTAAATACTGTTAATCACTGGAGTGTACATTCTCTGAAAATCCTGACATGATAATAACAGGTTATGCATCACATTCATTATTGCTTAATGGTTGTATAATCAATCTTATCTATAAATCTACAAAAATAATGAAGGGCTTATCAAGTCAAATCTACTCAGCCTCTCCTCACTAATTATCTGTTTCTTACAACATGGATGAGAGGTGGATTCAACCAGGAGATCAACTACAACTGGGTGGCAAGTGTTTTAACTCTTAAGAGATATGTGGTCTGAATGAGGTAAAAACGACAGAAAAAAATATGACATCAATTTAGTATAACCTACAAATTATATTTGCAAATTTACAATAATGAATATTTACTTATTCAATTCTTACTTTATATCTTAAAGTTCTGCCCAGGACCGTAAAGTATTAATGAGCAACTATTTAAACAAAGAAATTATATAGTATATTAGAAAATTATTAAGTTCCATGAAACAACACAACAGTGATAGTAACTGGGAGTAGCAGACAGGATATGTGATTCAATGATGCGTATGAAGTCTTTTAGAAATTTGAAGGGGTG
Source organism: Arvicanthis niloticus (assembly GCF_011762505.2). Taxonomy (NCBI): domain Eukaryota; kingdom Metazoa; phylum Chordata; class Mammalia; order Rodentia; family Muridae; genus Arvicanthis; species Arvicanthis niloticus. Next base: position 58,199,958 of record NC_047665.1, on the reverse strand, counting down.
CAGTACTTTCTTCTCTGGAGAGAAAGTCTGTAATAAACATATTCCAAATAGCAGAAGGCATCAGAGCAAAAACACTGAGATTGGTGTGTATGCCTGGCCTACTAAGAAGTAGCAAGGATGCCTTTGTTACTTGTGCTGGAATACAAAGAATAGGAAAGATGAAGAAGAGAACCACAAATTAATTGATAGAATTAGTAAACATTATCAGAGAAGCATAACATGCAGGTCTTATGGACAATGAATAGCCTTATAGTTTCAATCTGAATGATATGGGTTTCTTTTTGGGGGTTAAACTTTTTTACTCCATTTTATTGACTGTTCTTTGGAAATGATAGTAGAAAGTTGGGCAATGAAGAAGCTTGTCAACCAGTTAACAAGTAGTTGTGGTTTACAGCTGAGACATTACTACAGTCTGAACAACAAGCATACATGGCGAACCATATTTAGATTCTGGATTCACTGTGACGGCAAGGTTACCAGCTGTGTGAATGTGCAGGAATTTCTAGCCCTCTGTGTTGCAAGAAAGGCTCCAGAAGCTCAAGGGCAGTTCTCTCAAAAAAAAAAAAAAAAAAGCAAGACACGAGAGAACCATAAGAAGCAAAGCAAACATAAGTTGTGAGATAAGATCTGAAGAAGAATGGTGGAGAACTGATAGCATCTCCAGCAAACATAATGCCAATTTTATAGTTCATTCTAAGCATAGAACATCCAGGAAGGAAGCCTGAACTAGAAGTGCATACTACAGAACATTAACACAAATGCATTTAAAAAATGAGAATGAATGAACTTTGCAAAGAAATGAGAATACATGAAAAGTAGTAGGACAGTGTGTAGCCCAGTATGGAACAATCATCAAGAAAAATGGAACAATGGGGCAAGAGAGATGGCTCACCTAGTAAAGTATTTGCCGTGTAAGTATAAGAACAGAAATACAGATTGCCTTTAATCTCAATACAAAGACAGAGGTTATCTGGAGTTTATTATCTAAGAAGTTTAGCCAATTAGGAAACTCCCAGTTCAGTATGCACACATATATAAAGAGGAAGAAAAAAAGGAGGACTAGCAATGGTGTTGAGACTATCATCAAAGCAAGAGTAGAACCCAGGAATTGAAGCACTGTGTAAGTACATTTAGGAAGAAGGAACATCCAATTGGGTAAATGCTATTGAAAGAACAATAAAGATAGAAGGTGAAAGGGGAATACTCTGTCTGGAACCATGTGCATCACTGGCAACCATGACTTGGGCAAGAAAGTGCAATGGAGTGAGTGAAAATTAATATAAAATATGTTTAGCAAAATCAAAAAGTTGGGTACTGTGAATTTAGATAGTATTTCTATGAATAATTACGGTTAAAAGGAGATAAATAGAATGGTAGCTACCAGGACAAAAATGGGATGAGAGAATATTTATTTTTAATAGAAAAAAAAAGTAATAGCATATCTGTTTGCTAGTGGAAATAATACAGTAGTAATTCTGCATCATATTTTAAATGAATTTTTTGGCTTATAAGGATTACCTGAAATATATTTGAATGGTTCTGCTGTAAAATATAATCCACAGGGATCCACAAAAGCTTCAAGAGAGGTCTACAGGCTGAACAAAAATATGTCAACAAGCAAACCTAATGTACACATGTACTATGTAAAGCATAGAACTCACTCATAATTCCTCAATACTACATCTTCTACTGATTAAAATGTTTTCCAAATTTAAGTATATAAAAACATCTTACATAATTTTCCTTTTTCAAGTATTTTAGCTTTCTGTTTATTAGTAAATCATAAGTGGAATGTCATGGCATGGAAAGTACTGGAGATACATAGAAACATGAGAATAATATATTTTTTACAAGCTAATATTTTATAATTTGATTGCAGAGATCAAATATACCATTGTGAAATAATACAAGATGATAACAATGCAATGGATTGTGGAATATATAACAATGTCTCTGGCCTTTTCCTATACAGTTCCTCACTATATCTCTTAGACAAATTAGACCAGCAAAAATAATCTCCAGATAGCCAACTACACTTATGTAGAAAAAAAATCACTTTTTAAAAAAATTTTTGTTTATTATTTAACTAGACAAATTTCCAATCATTTCAATTCTATCCTCTAGTTTGTATATGTTTTTGAAAAAGTAAAGAATTCAACTTAATCATTATAGATATTAAAGAATTACAAGTATACATATATTTACATAACATATATTGTAGGTATTTAAAGATATATTACATACACATTAAAACTCTTTTTACAAATATTTTCAATAACAAAAAACATTAATGATACAAATGTATAAACAGCAGAGGTCTATTACTCTAAATGGAGAAAACAAAATTGCAGGTCTCTAAAACAATATAATAAAATATTAGCACATTTTAAAACATAACCATATCCTTCCAAAATCAAATGGCTATGCTAAAGCCATACTTAAAGAGTCACGTGTTTTCAAGCATCCATTCAATGCCTCTTTTGCATGAACCTCTGCATTGTGCCCCCTGGGGAAAATATGCATAGTTCATGAGGCATAATTAAAAAGAAAAGCAGAAATCACTTTCAATAAAATAATATGCCAACATAGGGTAGCTCTTGATTAGCTCTCTCACTAAATAAAATAGTATTGACTTCCAAAAAAGCTTAACTATTTAAAAGTTGGGTAATCTTAGGAGACTTCCTAGAAGGGGTATAACTTGAGTGACACATGGACTAATTAAAGTATATTAGAAGAAGGCAGTTGTAGAACAATAACAAAGGGAGAGAAAGGTTAAAAATTCCAAAAGAGCTTGAAAAAGAGCTAGGAGAAAATCTCAATCTAGGAGAGGAAGACGAACACAGAGTGTAAATGATGAACATGATTGGAAAGTTTCAAATTTAGATCTGCAAAGCACTAGGTAATCAGAAAAAAACACATCATTTAATATTAGATTTTTTAATCAAGTTTTTTTGAACAGAAGAACACAAGAACCATAGTGGTTTTGTAAAAGGTCAAACTGGAAGGTATTGGATAGACACTAATACCACTGGAAGACAAGTTATAAACACGAAGTAGGAGTGTAATCTAGAATGCAGCTCTGAGAATAAGCTTAGATAATATATTTTTACAAGCTACTATTTTATAATTTGGTTGCAGAGATAAAATATACCATTGTGAAATAATACAAGATGATAACAATGCAATGGATTGTGGAATATTCACCAGTGTCTCTGGCCTTTTCCTATACAGTCCCTCACAATACCTCTTAGACAAATTAGGACGCCAAATAAACTATTATCTGAAGAATGAGTGCAGACTTCATGCTCCTAGTTTAGCATTTATAATTCTATAATCTCTCCTGCTTTCACAGTAGTGTGGACTATGATCAGATAGCCACAACAATGGTTCTAACCAATGATAAGCCTAGTGATCGTTATACTGCAAACACAAGTTCAGCTTCTCTGTTATACTTACCTGCTTTGATATCATGTATTTTCTTTCTCCCACTCCCTTTGCAGCATGTCCTCAGCTGCTCTGTAGCTTGGCATGGAGTGGAAGAATCTCCTAATAACACCTTCAGTGTTATCAATTAACTCTGCTCTAGGGAGTATGAGTCAGAGTTATTATCTATACAAGTCAAAGGAAAGTGACAGATGAGACTATTATCTGATTCAAGGAAGCCAGGACCATAAGTAATGTAGTCCAAATGAACCTGTAAATCAGTATGAAGAATCAAGTTGAGGTCTTTCAAACTTGACATGCCTTTGACATTTATGTTTATAATTTAATCCTACACTTCCTCTGTCTCCCCAAGTTTATGTTTCCTTTTGTACAACATGGATGCTTCGACTTTAGTTTAGATTGGGAAACTATACAATTATTCAACACTGCAGTGTCTGCTTAAATCTGGGGAAGAGACAGAGAAAATAGTCAATCTGGGACTTCAGTTCACATTATCCTGGATATTTGAGGCAATCAAAGATTATACTGGAGAGTGAATTGCTGGGCCTACTGACATATTACTGTCAAAAATGTTATAGGAATGATGGTATTATTAACAATGTTTGAAATAATCTTTTAGATTGGTTTAGCAAAATATCACACGAGAGAGACCAAAGGCTTAGAAAAGTCCCTTAGGCCACCCAAGTAAATGTCCCATCTGCTTACTGATGCCTGAAATTGCACAGGAAAAAGAGTCATTTCTTAGCCCAAAGCATTTGATTCCTGTTAACATGCAAATCTCTTGAGTGTGGTAAGGCTCTTAAGTTGCTGTAACCCAGAAAAAAGTTCCCAAAACTTATATATATATATATATATATATATATATATATATATATATATCTTTACATGTATATATACACATAAAACTTTAGTTATATATATTCATACACACATATATGTGTGTATATATATGTATGTATACATATGTGTGTATATATGTACATATATACCCACATATATGTATGTGTTTATATATATTCTTTTTTTAATATAATCTTTAACACATTCTGACCACATTTTCTCCTTCCTTCATTTCTCCCAGCTCCCCACAAACACCTTATGTCTCCCCAATATCTACTCCTCTTTTCCTCCTCTATTACCCTCAGGGGACTCTGGTGAAGGTATAACAGAATTACTGAATGGGAGGAGATCTACGAGCTAAAAATAGGGAAATAAAAGGAGGCGAATACAACATGCCACAGACAGAACATACAAAGAATTTTTTGAATCTGAGAGTTGACATCACTCAGGATGTGCTCCTCTTACTAATGTATGCCTTGCATCAGATGCTATAGAATACCTTTCTAAGTACATCTCTACAAATACTTGGGGAAGGAGGCACTCTTCTAATCTCTTAAACAAACTGATATATTTTCACAAATCTTCAATATGGTGCAGGATAATTACCCAAGACCAACTTTTAAGTATTTATTTATTTGACTTATAGTATTTCAGTTTTAAACACAGCTGTAGAAACTTAAGAGTTTTCATTAAAAATAACAAATATTTTGATGATGTACATTTAAATAATGTTATATTTATTCAACAGGCTTAGATTTGCTTAAATACAGTCATATTGATATATTTCTTATCCTTCTTTATCCTAGGAAAACTTCAGGAAAATCATGAGTATTAGTTGAGGACACAGCAGCAGCAACAAAAAGACTTGCCCATACTTACTATCAGGTAATTTTCTCAAAACAACACAAGTGGGGCAGGGGGAAGTGGTGGTTCTTGCTTATAATCCCAGATCTTTGGATTATGAGGCCAAGAGTTCCGGCTATCCTAATTTCCTGGCAAAGTCCTGCCTGCCCCTTACCAAACACAGAAGTAGCTATGTCATTTTTTAACAGAAAAAATATAACTAAGTTGATAGACTGTCAAGTAACTTTAATGAATTAAGTTAGTAACAAAGCTTAGAATATCTGAATTTCTAGATATGGACTATTTTCAGTTTATTGTTTTTTTTTTTTTTTTCAAGAAACTGGGACAAAGTTACTGAACGAATCCAGAGGAAGTAGTATAATGCAGATAATAGCATCATCTTCTAATTCCATGTTTAGAGAGCATCCTACAACAGTAATCTACCCCATTAAGAACAGTGAAGTCATGCAATGTTTTAGAATTGGAGGACCATATATTTAACATTTATGAAACTCAGGAAGGATGAATGAAAACTCAAATCTGAGACAAAGCAGAATAATGATTGGGCATTGCAATTTTCATTGGTTACTTAGGAAACTGGGGTACTTAGAGGTCCAAACATGTCATATACAACTAATCAATAAAGAATTGGGATTAGCTCATTACCCTGAATTCTTCCAATGCAAAACATGCTCAGAACAGTGGACAAACCTAGAGAATCCTGGAAGAAGTTCTTCCAATTGCAGGAAACATTAGATAGTGTTAATATAGAAACATGCCTCATGAAGAGACATGGGTAGTCATGATGAGAAATACTCTCTGATATTGTGAAATTCTGTTGCCTCTGTTTTAAATAGGTGGTTGGATTATCCTCTCCCCAGTATAGCAATAGCAAAGAAAAGCAACCAATCATTCACACCTGGATTAATTGTCCAATTATTGCCACATTGTATCCTCTGCCTAGTTGGTAACATTGAGCAGAATGCCTACACATAGTAGACTTCTAGATGAGCAGTCATGGAAGAAATGAGGAAATGACTATATGGGCAAGAAAGATTTAGCCTTGAGATTTACTGAAAATGAAAATACTTGTAGCTGAGAAGAGTAAAACAGGAAGAGAAAGTAAAAGGAGGCTACTGATATAGACAATTGTGGGATCAATTGGCAAAATGTTCTACACAAATTTCACCAGCAACAGTCTACACTGAAAGAAGTCACCCACTTTTATATTTCACCACAGATGCACCAGGTGTTTGATGTCAAGGTTGTCATTCACGAATGTCTCAATGAAGGAGGTTCCTCATGAAAGAGGCGAAAATAGAGACCATTTGTCAATTTAGGAACTGAAATAATCTGGATTAAAAACTTTCATTTTCTCCTTACCAATGGCCTAACCCTAATATACTTCAAATGTTAAGGTCCCAGTAATAAGTTGTGGCATCTAAAATGTAACCTGTAACCTTTTAGTTTAAGCTTTGAGGGCTAAAAGGAATAAAATACAAGGGGCTCGCAGAAAATAAAGTGCAAATGGAAAGCTTCTGTTTTAGTTCTGTTCACAATCATGTATTCACATAAGACAACATGACTAGCCTGTACCACCATAAGATATTGATCAGAAGTGAAAATCTATCATCAGCTGATGTTATATGCACTGTGCTTCCTCTCAGCTATGTGCAGCCCAGTGAAGAAGGTTGGTCCACAGTAATATATGCATTTTGGGGGAAGGTAAGTTCCTTGGGAAGCATATCTTCATTGCCTCTAAAGTGATAACATGAAGACTAGCCAGAAATGTCTGAAGCAGTTGTGTCCACTCTAGAAAACTGGGCACTACTCTTTTGGTCACTCACGTCCAGCAGCTGATGGACACCAGTGAGGGGTGGCAGAGGTGAATTCACCACTCACCGATTACTTTATTCTTTGTCCTAGACACAAAGTCAGTCCATGCCCTGCTTCTCTGGAAGCTAATCCAAGTTTGATGAATAAGTGTTGACTTATGTCATAAACAGGTTATTTGGCTTACACTTCCACATCAGAGTCCTGCTCAAAGGATATCAGGACAAAACTCAAGGCAGGAACCCAGAGGCATGAATTGAAGTTGAAACCATGGAGGAAAGCTGCTTACTGTCTTGCTTGTCTGATGTCCTCAGACTGCTTTCTTACATAACGTAGGACCACCTGTCCAGGGATGGCACTACCCACAGTGGCCTGAGCCCTCCCATCACCATCAATACTCAAGAAAAATCCAACAAACTTGTCCACAGACTGGTCTGATGGTAGCAGTTACTCAATTCAGGTTACATCTTTTGTAATGACTCTAGAACCATTGTGTCAACTTGACAAAAGTCTAGCCAGGACACAATCAATAGGACATCAGTCAATGAGGAGAAGAGTAGATCTCAGAAAGAAAGACACTCCATGAAAGAGAGAGACACTGAGTGGCAATATGATCATTCCTTTAAAATTTTTGTTTCTTTTTTTGTTTGTTTTGTTTTTGTTTGTTTTGGTTTGGTTTTTGTTTTGTTTCTCTGTGTAGCCCTGGCTGTCCTGGAACTCACTCTGTAGACCAGGCTGGCCTCAAACTCAGAAATCCACCTGCCTCTGCCTCCCAAGTGCTGGGATCAAAGGCGCACGCCACAACTGCCCAGCAAAACTTTTGTTTCTTAATTGTTCTGTCTGTGGAGTGGTAGGACAGTGCAACATTGAACTTAGGCTCTGGTATATCTGTGTTTTTATTAATGGTATTGCATGCACACTGATATTGGAAATAAAAATAACACTGTGGGGATTAAAAAAAAAAACATTATAATAGTCAAAATGCTTTCATTTACATTCTCAATCCAGGACTGAATTAAAATATTTTTACTTCTCCATTTTATAGTATGGCACCAAAAAGAGCTCACTAATTATAATTTGGAGTTGATGAATTTACAAATACCAGATATTAAGTACATGTGGTACAAAGTCAGGGCTAAAGAAACTCAGTGGTATTTAAAGCAAATAATGAATGCTTTAGTTTCAGATTTTTTAATAATACCTATGCAGCAACCAGAAACTTCTTTCCATATCCTTTATACTTAGAGAAAGTTATCACCACATGGCATGTGATCAGACGCTCTACATACTTGACCCATTTCCACTTTGCAACATGTCCTTGAACTATGGAAATTCTAAAAGACAGTCAATTTTTTTTTCTATCAAAGCCAATTCGAAAATGAATCGGTTGGAGGCACAGATGTAAAAGATTCAAACTTTGAACTGAATCCAGAAATTTTACAGTAACCACTTTCATTTTGCACAATCTGCCTGGCCACTTTTGATGACTTCATGCTTCTCCTTATTAATGTGTGATCATTGATAGTACTAATACATAATGATGAGAGTCAATAATTAGTTCCTCAATACCAAATTACACAGTGCCTCAAATTTTTATTTCTTGTGACCTCTGGTGAGGACTGGTAACTTAATGTCATGACTCTGCCTCTGTCTGCATATGTGTCTTCAACCTTCCCTTCCCAATACCCTTGGCTTTTGTCATTGTCCAGGTTAGGGTAGTTTCCAAATCTATTCTCTCCCCCTTGTTCCTGATCAGGTCTCTCCACATCTGTTGACTATCTCTCATGAATAGGACTTTCTATCCCCTGTGTGATCAATTCTTACTTGTCAAAGTTCCCCAAAACAACCTCTTTCAGGGAGACCTTTATCCAGACATCCTGATTCATCTATCCAATATATCTTAATTTTTTCTTTAAACTTAGAACACTTATGGGGCAGTATCATTCCTGGCACTTTCTCTTTTCATTCTAGATGAACTAAGGAAATATTACTTACTGTATCATGTCTTTAGCATGGCTTACCTTACTTCTTCGGTCTAAAAGTATATCTAATTCCTTATTCAAAGGAATTAGATATTTCCCATTTGCTTTCCTTAGAGACATGACAAAATGTTCATTTCTGAGGATAAAATGATAACTCAGTCAACAAAGTGATGGCTTAGCAACCATGACATCTTCAGTCCTCAGAAGTCAAATTTTTTAAAAAGGAAGGAAGAAAAAAAATAAGGAAGAAAAAAGAAAGAAGAAAAGAAGGAAGAAAGAAAAGAAGGAAGGAAAAAAATCTAATTAAGGTGATTTGCCCTTATAATCCTGGTGGTGAGAATGTGGGAGAGAGAGAGCTATAGAGCTTGCTGGCCAGCCAGCCTAGCCAGCTTGGCAATTTCTAGGCCAGTAAGAGGCTCTGTCTCAAAAATAAAATAAAATAAAATAAAATAAAATAAAATAGGTGAACCATGCTTAAAGAACAAGACCAGAGATTGACCTCTACATGCACACACATGTATGTATATTGTCATATACATGTAAGCAAACACATGAAAATTTCCACTTCCCACACTGCTTTCATTTGGGTACAAGGGAACAGGGATGATTTCAAGGCAAGGTGTCTCTACAGAGCTCTGGCTGTCCTGGAACTCACTATGTAAACCAAATTGTCCTTGAACTGCCTCTGCATCCTAAATGCTCAGATTATAAAGGGGTATATCACTGTAGTGGTTTGAATCTGTTTCACCCAGGGAGTGGCACTATTTAGAGGTGTGGCTTTGGAGTAGGTGTGTCATTGTGAGTGTGGGCTTTAATACCTCTTTCTAGTTGCTGGAAAGTCAGTCTTCCACTAGCAGCCTTCAGATGAAGATGTAGCTTCATGTCAGCTCCACCTGCTCTCACCATGCCTGCCTGGATGCTGCCACATTTCTCACCTTGATGATAATGGACTGAACCTCTGACCCTGTAAGCCAGCCCCAATTATATGTTGTCCTTATAAGACTTGCTTTCGTCATGGTGTCTGTTCACAGCAGTAAAACTTTAACTAAGACAACTACTAAGGACAGCTTTACGATCTCCTTTTTAAATTTCCCTTTCTTGTATGTTTCCTTTCTCTGATTTCTGTCTATCTTTGTTTCCCCCAAGAAAGGAACTCCACTGTGAGTATTCTTTTCTACATATAAGAGCCAATGCATAAAACCTCATCAAATTCTATTAACAGTGAATAGTTTTAAATTTGGCCCTAATTTTTATGTTGTGAGCCAGCCTTTAACAGCTGAGCCATCTCTCCAGACTCTTTATTTAAGATTTTTCCTTCTATTGAAAAATAGATTTTTCTTCTCACAGAATATATCCTGATTACAGTTTCCCCTTCCACTATTCCAGTTCCACCTCACATCCCCTCCCATTCAGATCCACTCCGTTTCTATCTCTCATTAGAAAATAAACAGGCTTCTAAGGCACAGTGATAAAATATAACACGATATAAAGGGGACCCATAGGAATTGGTCAAAACAAAAAGCAGAAGAAAAAAGAAGGCAAAAGAAAGCACAAGAAACAACCCCACACTTGTCTGCACACTCAGGAATCTCAATTTAAAAACAACTGGAAGCCATAATGTATACACAAAGGACCTGATTCAGAGCCAAGCAGGCCCTGTGCATGCTGCCTGATTCTCTGTGAGTCTGATGTGCTGGATCATATTGATTTGGAGGGCCTTGTATTCTTGGTATCTTCCATCCCCTATGGTTCTTACACTCTTTTTGTAGCCTCTTTCTTGGTGGTCCCTGAGCCATTTAGCTACTGTGATTTTTTTTTTTAGACTCTTGGTCCCTCGGCTATAGTCATATGTTATTGATTATCCAAGCAGTGTTGGTTGGGGATGATTTGCATCTCATAAAGTGGGTATTAAGTCATATCAGTTATTGGTTGATTATTCCCACAAGCTTTGGGCCACCATTTCTTAGCATATCTTAGAAGCAAGACACTACTGTAGATGAAGGGTTTGTGGCTAAGTTGGTTTATGTTTCTCTTTATGACTTTTACCTCTCTTGTGTTATCAAATGGCAATAGATGGCTACCTGAAACTCATAAAGCCACTGCACTGCCCAGAGACTGCCATGCATTTATATATTTTGAGATAACAAATCTTGGCTTCGTGTTCAATGTTGTATTTCTATTGTACTTGATAGAACCAATATTCTGTTAGTGCTCAGTAATTATTTTATGATTCATGAGTGAATCTGATAAATGAGAAAGCCATATTACCACATAATGTTGTTAGTATCTGTTTACAGCTATCATTATCTGTCTAGTTACAAAAGATACTATAATCTCTACAAACAGAGAGTTCATCTATTTTTATAGCTAAATCACAATGTCAGGATCAGATGTGATGTCACCTAAGAACAACCTTGGAACTCATTGATCTTGTAATAGAAATATTTTCAAACTGTACACATGCAAAGAAATCTCCTAGAAGAATGTATACTTCCATTATTTGATTATTTTATTAAGGTGTTAATATATAATTAATATTGTTAGAATTCACTGAATCATTCTACAGAAAAGAAGTCTCTTTTCCAGGCAGAGGTGACCCCTGAAGTCATCTCAGATATGGTTGAAATTGAGCTGAATGAGTCACTTTCTTGATGGAACACTAACTGACATAGGACTTACACTTTGTGGTAACCATGGAATTAACCATATTTTGAAGTTGAAATAGTGAGTCCTGGAGGGAACACTCAGGAGCAACCAAAAATTAAGCGAAGATTTTAAAAGGTAACTAATCCTGTGGTCAATATCCTTGAGCACATGCATACTAAAAGGAAGGAAACAAGGTTGAGTGAACCCTGGAGATGATTGCAAATGAGGAGATTACATACTCAGGAACAGAAAGTTATAAACAGAGAAATTGCAGATGGATCTGGAGAGTTTAAGATGTAAAAGAAAATCAAGTGAATGAGATTTAATTTAGATAGACAAAGTACCTTTATAAGAAGAATAATGCCAATGGGATTTATAAATCAAATGAATACCAATTAGAAGCCAAAAGAGAAGACAAGAACAGCAAAACTGTGAGTTTTAATGTCAAAGAATTTGTGCCTTGAATAACTTTCAGGATTTTTGAATAAAAGCATAGTCAATTACTGAAGCAGGCTTTTGTTCTTAATCTGTATAAGTGACACATCTAAATTTAAAAAGAAAATATATTATTACTCCCAAAATATTTACACAAGAACCAGGATAATTCAGAATATATGTTTGTTAATGGATCATTGTTGGTAGCCAGGCATTTGGTTAAAGACCAGAAATGCAAAGATTATCATAATATGGTCATAGCCCTTAATATGTTTATTGTCAATTTATATAAAGTTTTATTTAGTCATGTAATTTCAAAACATCTTTTTTATTTTTATTTTTTTATTAATACTTTTATTCATTTACATTTCAAATGATATCCTCCTTCCAAGTTACTGTTACAACCCACCATCTCATCCCCTCTCTCTTCCTCCCCTTTGCTTCTATGAGGGTGCTTCTCCACCCACTCACTCACTCCTGCCTCACCACTCTATCATCACCCTATGCTGGGGCATCAAGAACCAAGGGCCTCCCCTCCCACTGATGCCAGATAAAGCCATCCTCTGCTACATATGTATCTGCAGCTATGGATTCCTCCATGTATGCTCTTTGGTTGGTAGTTTACTCTCTGGGAGCTCTGAGTGATCCGATGTGGCTGCAATCCCCCTAGATCCTTCAGTTCTTCCTCTAGCTTTTTCATTGTGGTGGCCTGACTTAGTTTGATGGTTGGCTGTGAGCATCTGTATTGGTCAGTTGCTAGTAGACTCTCTCAGGAAACAGCCATATAAAATATCATTACAAATATAAATTCAATTATATATGCTACATGGTGTCATCATTCAAAAAAAATGAGCTATTAACTTAGAACCATCTCTGAACATTCATGGGACTTTCTTTCTTTTGGAACTTGACAAGTAGATGCAACTGACCTTAAGAAGCCACAAAGAGTTTTAAAATATGAGCTCATAGGAACAGTAATATAACTTCAAGATAAATGTAAGCTACGGTAATTCATACAGAGTGCTGCTGTCAAGAGAGACTAGAGATCCAGGAGAACACAGATTATAGAAGAGAAATAGATGGTCAAGAAATAGATGGTTACAAAGAGAAGGAGCACAGACAGCCACATCAAAAGATGTAGTGAAGATATAAGGCAGCCTTCTGTTAAATGGCAATTGACTATCAATGTACAAAAAAAATTTTTTTTATCTATATATTTCACTACATATAAATACATAGAATTTAAATGGCAATTGACTATCAATGTACAAAAAAAAATTTTTATCTATATATTTCACTACATATAAAATTTGACCTTTATAATGAATCACCCACAAAACAAAGGTTTTATTAAATGTAAAATCATAAACTCAAAACCTCACAGAGAAAACTCTTTGTGACTTTGGGCTTAAGCACGGCTAACTTAGACTAGGCTAACTTAGACTAAAAACAACAATACTTCACCAAAGAATGAGATGTTTACTGGGACTCCATCCCACTTAAACTGTTTCATTTAAGAACCTGTAAAATAAATGAAGAGGTGACTTCAGACCAGTGAAATGTAGTGTGAAAATTGAGTGTTTGATAAAGCAATTTTATGAAGAACATGTAAAAAATTACCTAACTCAATGATAGGAATACAAGAATCCCAACAAATAGTGGGTTACAATTAGACAAGCCAGTTCTTCACACTTTCACCCCTGAGAGAGAGAGAGAGAGAGAGAGAGAGAGAGAGAGAGAGAGAGATAGAGAGAGAGAGAGACAGAGACAGAGACAGAGACAGAGAGACAGAGACAGATAGAGAGACATGGAGGAGAAGAAAGCGAGCTGCTTCTCTTATTGAACTCTAAGACAGAATTAACTGACTGACTATGTACTATCTTGTCATCCATATCACCAATATATCTTCATTTATAGCAGACATTATTTCACAGATCCCTCCAGCTTACTTGATTATGACTTTTAAAATACTATCCATCATTTTTCTGACAGGGTCGAGAAACAGTTGTTGAAAATTTCTTGATGAAATAAGGGAATATATGTGTGTGGTGAGTGACATAGCATATTTTTTTCTTGTCTTTTCTGTCCTTTGAGATCTGACTTTTACTTTTTGCACCAAGAACTATCCTGTATACAAGCTCCAAGGTTATTGTTTTTTTTCCCAAGCAACAGTCATCATCATTTAAATTTTAAACCATCACTCAGAATTTAAATGATTTACGCCAGCAGGGTACAGTTACTTAATTCTGAGCTAAGGCACATAGTGTTCTCGAAACACCTGCATTAGGTCTCATTCCAAACACACACACACTGCACAATGCATTGCCAAGGACTTGCTACAACATAAATTCTGAAGCATTCCTGTATAGATTCCAGCTCACTGTGTAACTCTTTGCTGATGGTAAACATTGCCTTTCAACTTTGCCACAACAACACAGTCTGAAGTTTTCAAAAATATTCGAGGAGCAGCTGTGAAAACTGAGGAGAACCTTGAGGCCATTTGTGCCCCTGGATAAACATACTTCCTGTGAAACTGCTCATTTCACTGTCTCATGAAGAAGACACAGCAGAGTCTCACTCCGGTTTGTCAGTAAACGTGTACCTCAATCTACATGGTGAAAACAAGGCCTGTGCTTTTTTATTTAAACCTGTGTGTCTTTCATAGAAAGCATGGGAGCTTCCCTATTCTTTAATATCCGGAGAACACCAGAGGGAGATTTGATTTGTAATGAATTTTTCTTTCTGTGTCACATCTTATAATGAAGAAAATCTAGGAACTCCAAGGGTTTACAGCATGACCCTTAAGGCAGTGAAACACACACACACACACACACACACACACACACACACACACACACACACAGCAATGCAAATAAAAATAGATTTTCTGTTGCTTTTACTCCAACATAGGCCCAAATTTTTTTTTTTTTTTTGTGTGTGTGTGTGTGTGTGTGTGTGTGTGTGTGTGTGTTGGTATTGCTGTGCTTTTTGCTGGACTGAGCCACTCTCAGAGATTCGCAGAGGTAAGTACATAGCAACATGGAAATCAATAGGAATTTTCTAAGCTGTATATCGAAAAGTAAAAATACAGCAAACCTATTTCTTACACGGCTTATCTCAGGAAAGTTAGCCAAATCTCTGTCATCATTGTCACATCTGAAAATCTCTCCATTACTGTAATTGCCTTCACAGTGCTTTGCAACAAAAATACCGAGAATCCCAAGTATCATGTTTATTGACAAAAAAGTCCACATGGGCTGCACTGCATTTGTTATTGTACTTTGCCTTCAAAATAATTTACAGTTTTATTCTCTTAAATTTGCTTTCCCATAAAAGTAGAAAAGCCTTTCTTTTACTTGTTTCCACCATAATAATAGAACATGATCCATAAAGACACATACGATTTTATTAATCTGTAAAAATCTACAGATAACTCAAGTTAGATTTTTCCTATTATTATAACAATAATGATACATTTATTACTACCAGAAAATGATGCAAAAATATCTGCAGTTTAAAATGAGTCACATTATTAAAGACCCAGTCCTTGTTTTGAGGAATGTTATATAGTGCTTCATGGTTTCAGAGGGGATATTTGTGACTCTCAGCTATTCCTAACATTTGATGTGAATTATCAAGGAGACATGTAGGTTCTTATTTTCACTCAATAGAAAGTACATTGATAATTTGTCAATATTTGAAAGAAACAACTCAAAATATCCTGGATATAGTTTCATTTAACCTAGAAAGAATCCAAGACAAGTAGCCATTGACTTATTGAATCTTAATTCATAGTGGGAAAGGAGAGTGAGCTGTTCTCCCAGGATCTAAAGAAAGAAAGGTGAGATCTTTGCCCTCTGGCTTCTCAATCAGAAAGCAGTATATGCAAAGCCTAGGGCTCTTTAAATATTTCATTCTCAACAAGTGACTTTTAGGAGCACAGCATGAATTGGCTAGATACTGGCTTCCTATCTGTAAGCTGTTTAAATGGGCCTCAGCAAAGTAGGCATGACAACAAATATCAGAAATTTGCCCATTCTGATATAATTTCTGTTTGTTTTTGGTATTTTTTTTCCTGTCTGGGCCTCTCTCCCTTGTTCTCAGCTCTTTATCTCTCAGTCATTGTGATAAACACACACTGAACATCTCCAGTGGACATAATGTTTTATTGAAGGCTTGAAACATGACTCAGAGAATATTTCACCCTTGTCTTCTAGGAACTTAGCTTATAACTAAAGATTCTAGATAAAAATCATTAATAAAAGCTGAAGCATCGGGATATGTTCCCAGCTCAGATTGGCTTCTTGCTACCAGTGACCCAGTGGTCAGGGAACCATGATTGACATATAATTGTAAGACTCTGCAGAGAAGAGCAAGTCTTTCCATGCTGTTTAATATTGTTGTCCTCCTGCATTTATCCCACTGAAAACACCGGGATTGATTATGTAACACATGGCAAATGAATGAGTCTCCTGCTGGAGGAATGAATCAGTTGGTAAGGTGTTTACCTTGAAACCAGGAGGATCTGAGTTTGATGCCAGATAACTATGTTTCTAAAAGAAGTAACTGTGGTGGTATAAGAGAGAAACAGAGACAGGTGGATTCTGGGACAAGCCAGCCAACCAGCCTATCCCACCTTGCAAGTTCCAGGAGATACTATTTCAAAAGAGGTGGATAGCATTTCAGATGATACCCGTGATTGTTATTTGGCCTCCATACACACACACACACACACACACACAATACACACACTCATACACACACATACATACACTCACACACACATTCAAATTTAAATAAATTTTTCATAAGCTTACTAAGCACATGACTATTTGTCATACATTTCCAACTGTCTTACAAATTCTTGGTACCTGATTGTCACAACAGATATCATTATGGGTCAGTGACTAACCATATACAAGGTATATAATAAGAGGAAGAAGAAAAAGAAACTATTAGATGATGTTTGAATAGATATCTCATATTCTTAGCCTTCTCTCTTTCAACAAATTTGTCTTAATTATCTGTGCTGGAAAAAAATGTGCATATTTACAAACATGTTACAATTGCACATGTGAGTTTAAAATAGATTGTGTATATTTAAGAAAAACTGGGTAGGTTTGGGTATTTACATTGCAGTTCATATATAATTCTATTGGAGATGAGCCCATTGGAGATGGGAGTTTGGAGTCCTGGTTTAAAATTAAAGAGTGACCACAGGATGAGGGGCACAGAGCCAGGTACTTCTTCCTTCTCTTCCTTATCAGCGGAGTTTTTCAATCAACCTAATCTAGCGGAACATTTCTCCTTGGTGACTGAGATATATGTGCAGGAGACAACTTTCCCGTCACCGAAAGAAATAGCTTTAACCCCTTTGCTTCTTAAGTCTTGTAATTTGGGAGAAAAAGTGAGTTTCCCATAAGGCATTTCCAGGAGGAAAGAGATGCAATCTGTGTGGAAAATCAGGAGAAGCAGTGGGAAATTGCATTGCTTTATAAGTCCAACTGCATATAGATAATTTTCCTCCTGGGGAAGAAAACCTGGAAATTTTATTTTAAAAAAGAATTTGCAAAGTCAGCAGCAATTGGTAACAGTCTTTCCTGCTCCAGACATCCTTCTCCCACCCCAATAATAAAGGATAATTTGGACCCATTCCTACTTTTGTTGAATGCTGTCCAATTCTATCGTCTTTCTTCCACTTTCTCTTCCCATTTGAGAGATGATTGTGTGGCTTGTAGAATATGATGAATCACTTCAACAAGAAATATGTGGCATCTGGTTAAGCTCCTCTCTAGCATATAAATTAAGCGTGAATGACAGCCAGGTCAAAAACATTCCTTTGAAAGGGGTCCCTGTGTGGCAGGTAAAAATCAAGTCTTTTCAGTCTGTCGGCAGGAGGTCCCTCTCTGACCTTTATTTCACAGAAGTGGGTCATCTTGCCACTTCTCCCAAAAACTGTTAAAAATGGAGATTTGGGAAAGGAAAACAGAAAAATGTCTTTAATAACTATGCTGAGATGAAGATTATTAAAAGAAAATAAGAGAGAATGAGTAACCCAGAAAGATGCTGTAGAAAATAATAATACCACCAACAGAAAGGAGCAGTAATAAAATAGAGCTATATGACGCAGTGATATTTTGCCTTTTAAAAACTTCCTAGTAGAGAAAGAAGAGATGAAACCAGAAATCACCTTCTGTTTCTACTTTAGGAGCTATTTTTGTCAGATTAGAAGTATTCCTTTTCACTCTTTTTTTTTTTGTTCTGTTTTGTTTTCCTTAAATATATATTTCATAAAAGAGGTAGACTTTACATTACCAAGATGTAATTTTTGGGAAAAAAAACAATTACTTTGTTAACCATTCTTCCCTGTGCTGCAAACATCACCTCTGTCTAAAACTGAAATTCCTGTCACAGGGAAGCCTGCAAAGGAACAGAAACAGCAAGCAGAAGATTCTCCAACATTCCACATGATGGCAGAAGATCTTTTCCTTATTAAGTAGCTGAAGCTCAATAGGTTTGCATTATCCTATTAAACATGGAGAGATTAGTGATCATCCATATTCTAGAAGTCATTTTAGAGTAATTTGTTCTGAAGATAAATCAGAAAAACAAAGCCTTGTGTTTTCCTGTGTGAAAAATAAACAGCTGTGGGAGGGGGATGGTGTTGGGGGCAGTATTTTTATAAAGTTTTTCTAAATAATGTTGAGGCTTTTAAAAGTTCTGCTAAATGTCGTATTTCAGACGGAATCACATAGACCCCATTTCTGAGGGTCAATGGTCATTTTGGGTATTTGTGTCTGCCAATCACAGCATATCCTGGGAGTGCCCAAACTACTTACTACAAGGCAGTGTTACATGGAGAAGATATTCAAGAGTCTTTTTGCTAGATATTTCCTTGGTTTTTTATGTGACTCCTCCCAACAAAATCCTCAATAAGATAGTGAGTAGTCTCTTGCTTCAAACCAGTCTTTTAGGCACAGTTAATCCAGACATCCTCTCAAATATCCTTTATCCTTTATAAAATGCTTATATGCCATGTTTTATTTGGAATGAGAACAAACAGACTGTAAAGTTAAGATTCTCTAAAATTTATAGGTGTTTATCACACCTCCTTTATGTCTTTCCCCACCCATTTCTTAACTCTACTAACTTTATTTCATTTTTTTTTACTTGCTTTGTTGTTTTCATGGGCAAATCATGGGGAGATAAAGAAACGTGGTTATGGATTCATCTCAACCTTGAGAACCATCTCAAGCTCAATGTGGCAATTCTCTGTGTTTTGTAATAATGAAGGCAAGGTAAGCATGGTTTGTTACACGAATCTCATATGTTACTAAAGTAGAGTGCTCATTGCAACATACTCTATTAATTGTTTTTGACAAAATATCTTTAAAAAATGACTTTAGAAAAATGGTTCAGTTTGAAGAAGATTTAGGTCTGTGCTGGTGGGAGGGAGAAGTCATAAGAGGGTGTAGCCCATGGCAGGAGGCTTAAGCCCATTGGTTCTTCACGTAATCATGGACAAGGAAGCATAAAAAACACATTAGATCCAGAGGCTCTAGAAACTTCTGAAACCTTGCCTACAGTGACTTATCTTATCAACCATGCTCTATTTCTTAAAAACAACACAACATTCAAAAGAGTTCTACAAGCTGCAAACCAAAAATTCAAAACAAGGGCCTGTATAGACTATTCTGTTCCTAAACTATAACACAGAGCTTTCTATGTGTAATATTAGGGAAAGACTATTAAACGGATAAAACTTAGCAAATGATTTACATTGGTGCCTTCATCTATGAGAATCCAGCCTAAAGTAGCAATATCTTCACAATACTTGTAAATATCTTCTCTGTATTCTATGTCTATTGTGAGATTTAACTCTCATATAAATGTTCCTTATATGTTATTTGTTACATTTTTATAAAATATCCAACATAACATGAGATTTCCCAGAAACACATTGT
Source organism: Arvicanthis niloticus (assembly GCF_011762505.2). Lineage (NCBI taxonomy): Eukaryota > Metazoa > Chordata > Mammalia > Rodentia > Muridae > Arvicanthis > Arvicanthis niloticus. The sequence goes on along the minus strand of NC_047665.1, from coordinate 58,179,971 downwards.
TTGGCAACAGTGATGCCACATTCAAGATGATGGAACAAAGAAGCAAGGGGAACAATATCATCTCTCTAATGACAACTTGAGCCTAGATATCACCCCTACTGTGTGCATGCATTTTGTCTCCTGAAACCTATCAAGGTCTACCACTATTCATAGCATTGCTTTCTGCTCATAAAAGTTCCTTTAACTCCGAGAAATTTCAGTCTTACAAAAATGACTATGTTTCTGTCAATCTCAATTTTAATCTTCCTGGTTGGCACCAAGAAATGAAATCAATCTTGGTGAATTACCCAGTAACTAGTTAGGATCCCCAAATCTAGTCAGAGAGGTGGACATCTTCAGCATTTTACCATGAAAGAAAATTGATGACATCACCTCACCTTCAGAGCATGCCATACATTTTTTAAAAATGAAGTTAAAAAGTTGTTTTTACCATAATAGAGCTATGAATTGTTAAGAGATGATTTCCAGTACAAAACAGCAGTTTGACGCAAATACTATGCTTACCCTATTGAAATATCATCTTGATAGAGTATCACTGTGATGAATTATTTGTAAATACAAGAATTGATGTTAACATCAAAGATAGCATGGCCGAGCAATACCAACATTTAAAAAGAGATTTTCTGTATGTTTCTATATAGTGATATAAATATAAAAATCTCAGAATTAATGTTTTATATAATTTATGTTTTATGAGAAGGAATTAATACAGGTCACTTGAATAACTGAAGCTTAACAGATTGAAGCTACAATTCATCAAATGCTCAGAGTTTATTGATTGAATTAACTAAAGAAGTCTCTTTTATATTATTTTTTGTAGACTTCTTTAAAAGTCTAGGCTTTGCACTTGGTTCCATCTTCTCCAAGACTCAAGAAACATTGAAAAAAAGAGACAGAACTTTCTAGGGCTACAGAGCCTTTGCCATTACAAACTTTCAAAAGCAATGGATGACTTCAATACATCTACACTAGAATGAACCAATCAACAGCCAGATGGAGGTAGAGAAAGGGATTCACAGGTCCCTATTCCTTACTCATGAATTGATTCAGAGTAAGAGAAAATTCTTGCCTACAGCTATATAGGAGTCATTGGTGACTCCAAAGGGCTCCAGTGGATGTTACCAGTCAACATAGAGATTGCCCTGCTTAAACTAAATAGGTTCTACTGCTAAACCAAAGTCATGAAAAAACACACAGATAGAGAAAATGTGAGTTAACAGGAGTGGGAGAGAGAAAAGAACAGAGAAGAGAGTAATCAGGATGTATTGTATATGTGAATTAAATTGTCAAAAAATAACAATCAAAAGTTCAACAAATAATGTCTATAACATCTACACCTTTAAAATGTAGAGTTCTTAAGAGATTTAATGGCCAATGGGACTAAGATTTTCACTTGAAAAAAAAATGTATCCCAAAATGTTGTGATGTATGATTTGTTCAGATACTATGGAAGAGTAATGACATAACAGAGGCTGGAAATAAAATCCCTTAACTCTGGAAAAAAATATTTTCTCAGTTGATCATTTGCAAATCTATAACATCAAGAACATTTTCAAACTGTCATGTTGATGTAGTGGATTCATAGAACTTAGAAAAATGTATGGTAAGCCATGAAATTACTGGGAAAAAGAAACTTACAAACATTAACTCACTTTAGATCATAGGTTTATTTCTGCAATATTAGGACATGTATTTCTTCCAGAAATGAATTCTTATGGAAATAATTGTCAGAGGAAAGGATAAAAGTTGTCAGATCTCCATAGATACATATGCATATAGCATTGCTTTTATTAAAAATAAAATAGAATAAAGATCAAACACCAGATGAAAATGTAAAAGAGTTGAATATGTTGATTTTTTTTCAATCTACTACTTATTTTCAGGAAGAAAAATGTACATGTGGAATTGTAGGAGGAGCTAAGGTAGGAGGAGTAAGGGAGGAGGGGGAGAAGGAAAAGGAGGAGCTAAGGGAGAGACAGAGAATGGGAGAGGGGGACATGGAGACTGATGATCACTTGTCTTTAGCAGTCAAAGGTAGTTGGTATATACAGTTTGGATATTGGGTTACACCTCTGATTGTAAGGGCATCTTGTTATTGATCATTACTAAATATATAAGCCTTTGGATGATCTAAGCATTAGAGTCTCATTTGTACCAAGCATGTGTGGTTGGTGGAATGGTCTGGGCAATGCCCAACCTTGCCAAGACAGCATGGAAGATTGGCAGAGCCATCTCCCACGCTGGTGTTTTTGGCTGGACGTTTCTAGCTGCAGCTCTCACGTGGCCTCTAGACACGGAACATGGCAGCTGAGCTCAGCAGAGCCGCTGCAGCTTACATAGTTGGCTTGACCGGTGGCCATTTTTAAATAATTTCAACAACATGAAATTATGAGAGACACCCTCTCCATTATCTTGGATAAAATATAAGGATTGCTACTGTTATTTATTTGACATTTTATTTATTATCACATGAATGTATGTGGAGGTTGACACATGCTCCCAGGTGGGAATGAAAATGTCAGAGCAACTTTCAGTTATATACATTTCCTCCTTCTGGGAGGATCTGCTGGGATTTGAGGATCAAACTCAGGCTATCGAGCTTGGTGGCAATCATCTTTACCTGCTGAGATGTCTTTCTGGTCCTATGGCTTATACTTTAGAATATATGAAGTAGATGGCTTCATGTTTTGTATAAGTTGAGTTAAATAGTGAGGATATATCACAGGAAGTCTCTATGGCTCATGCCTACAAGATCAAATACTTCCCATTATCCTGATGTATCTTTCTATTGTATAGATCAGAAAAGTTCAGCAAAATTCTTAGAGGACACACATAAGACAGTTGAGGTTATAGTCCAACAAGATTTACATATTTACTTTAGAATAATCCTTGCTCTATTTATTAATCCAACACTGTTAATATAAGATCCCTTTTTAGGGGATTCTTCGCACTTGATTTAAGTAAAATTTTAAAAACACATTATTTTGTGGATAGTAGAAATTTATCCAATAAAAGACATCATTAAATGCCTCTTGATGACATTCTGCTGAATTCATAAATAAGAGCTTTGCTCAGCCATCTTCAGAGAAGCTTCCTCCTACAAAAGATGGGAACAAATACAAAGACCCACTACCAGACATTATGCAGAGAGCACGAGACCTTGGAACACTCAGTACTAAACAGAATGTAACCATCAAATCCCTCCACTCGAGCTCAGAGAATGCTGTGGAAGATGTCATAGAAAGAGTTAAGAGTCAGGAGTGATGGAGGACACCAAAGAAACAAGTCTCTCTAAATCAACAGGATTGATGTACATGCAAACTCACATCATGGGGTTTCCTGAATAGGACCTGAATGATTCTGCAGCAGATGATGTCCTAAAACTAAATGAAGTGGACATACACTGTATATCTCTAATTCAGAAACTATATCCAATTGATAAACATTTGCAAAAGAGAATTTCATTTTCTCTGAGGAAGAAACAACTGAAGAAACAAAGCACTCTTAAGGGTAGGCATCATGTTCAGTAGTATATGGCCAACACAAAATGAACTCAGCAGTATCTTTGTAGGTTCTCTATCTCATTGTCATGCCAGGGATTTTAATGTTATGAACCCTTTACACACAGACACACACACACACACACACACACACATACACACACATACACACACACATAAAATTACAGCTTTCAGTTTAATGTTTTATGGGATTCCTGTGTGTGCATATGTGTGTGCCTCTGAGTCTATGTCTGTTTCTTGTGCTTTTTCTTCTGTTTGTTTGTTTTGCCCAATTTTTACTTATTTGTTTTTGTTTTATTTTATTGCATTTTGCTTTATTATTAGTCCTTAGATGAGTGTTTGTGTTGTAAGGAGAGACAGAAAAGGAGTAGAGCCGGATAGGAGGAGAGATGAGGAGGAACTGGGAAGAGTAGTGGGAGGGGAAATGTAATTAGACTATATTGTAGAAAAAATAAAATATTTCAATCAAAGATGAAAAGAAATCAGATGTCTATAATATAGTAGTGATTCCAAAATATTTATTACAATCTTCCTCTTCTCATGTTTACTACATCATTCACATATTTTTGTGTGTGTGAATGTATTTTCAGTGCGTAGTATAGCTGTGCAAAGAGAAATCCTGGAGCCCTGTGATCATTTAGATTACATGGTTTGGGATGTTTCCAGCATTGCTGAATTGGATATCAAGGGACTCATTCGCTTGTTTTTTGATGCTCTTTTAATAAAGGTACATATTCCAAAATTTTTTTGAAGGGAATGATACATGAAAACAGCAAGCGACTCTAACCATTTAATTTGTTTTGTCACAAAATTGGCATTTTAAACTTTCTTCTTAATATCTCCCAATCTGTCTGTCTGTCTGTCTATCTATCTATCTATCTATCTATCTATCTATCTATCTATCTATCATTTACTGTAAGTTTACATCTACCTGCAATGGTGTACCTGTGAAATCAGAGAAATCAGAGTTGGTTTCTTTCTTCTATCATGAGAATTCCATGTATTAAACTCAGGTTTTCAGGTTGGTAATAAGAAACTTTACCCAATGCGCCATCTCACCAGTACAGTACACAAATACATTATTTTTAGTATATGTTTTTGTAAAAAAAAATCATGAAAGTTAATATTCTCCATGTTCAACAATTTTCTAAATGCATTTGCAATATGGCTTATTGATCTTGCCTAAAGTAGTACGTTTCAATTGGTCTTTGGTTTATAAAATTTCCATGCTATATTTTGTATATACACATAGTATAAAGTCTAGCAGTAGCTTTCTTGGCAATATTCACATTCGTTTGATATAACCTTTGTCTGTCTCATAAATGTGAAGGGATGCTCATAACATGATTTCTTTTAGCATGCAGATACTTTTAATGCAACTTATCAAACACTTATTGAACAACTACAGTAGAAGAAGAAACTCAAGAACATTGGAGATATATATTTCATATTAATTTATATAATTTATTTCTTTGGGAGGTGTGTTATGTTTTGCCTGGTGCATACATGGGAGGTGATGAGTACATGGGTATGAGTATCCCTATGGAGGCCAGGACATTAGATGTCTGCCTCTGAAGTATTCTTCCTGTACTGCCTTGTAAGCTTGCCTTAGTTGTTGTCAAGCAAGCTCTTAATATCTGTCTGCCTACAAGCCCCTCTGTCCCATTCCCAGTATTGGAATTAGAAGCACAAACTGCCATAGATTGATACTTGACCATTCATTTAAAAAGCCACATTCTATAAATCTCCAATGTAAAAAACTCACTTGATGTCTCTTGAATTTAGGGTCAAAAATGTGTCAGAAGATGCATACACTAGAAAATATATACAGGATCTTATGATCTCCACTGGGCAATGTCCCTTTACTTAACACAGAAATTAGTGACAAAGTTTATGCCTCTAGAAGGCATAGTTCTGTACAGAGGTGGCCTGGTTTAACGTTGAGTTCTGTGTCTCTTAGTATAATTACTATCATAATTTATCCACATATATTTTCTATTCTATCAGTAAACTGTCCATTTTTAATTAGTTATTTTATGACTGCCTGCCTTTCAAAACAGAATAAGAGATTTTTGGCCTCAGGACAATTAATGAAAGCAACGTGATTACCATCAATGATGGATGAAGTACTGTGTGCATTAAAGCTATTTAAAATGAGATTTATTTGCTATATTAATAGAAAGATAGATATTAAATAACATTGAATTTAGAATAATAATGAATTCTCAAAAATATTTCGATAAAAAATCCCATAAAAAATTAAAAGAATTAAATGAAATTCCATAATTTATTTTTATGATGTCACTTGCAAACAAAATCTTTTTGCTTAAGATAGAGATTTATTATTTATATATATATCTTTTTATTCTTCAGTGGCTGACATTTTCTATTATAATAAAAAAGAAACAATGGCAACTTGGGAAATAAATGGTATCAGGTACACTGCTGGCTTTCTAGAGTTCTCAGAGAATATTTTTGAGCAATTTTCCCAGTAACAAAGTTCACCCATTAGTAGTAATATATTAGAAAATAATCTTAATTAAAACAGTTAAAGATCCTTGGTAAAGAACTGTTCTCCAATTAACTATCCACTCTCTATGGCTTCTCATTAAGGGTTGGTTGGAGCCTGGAGATAAGCTACAGCATCTACTATGAGATTTTGACTGACTTGATCTTCTGTAGGTAACCATTGCTTGCTTAGGATATTGCAAAAACTAGAAGAGAAAGAAGTTTAAGGGGTCAATATGGATGTGATGGGGGTTTATGGAGGGAATAGATGGGAAAATTGGGAGTTTGTATGATTATATTTCATTGTATATATTCATGAAATGATAAAAAAATAACAGAAAACAGTCAGACACATTATACCTTCCTGATCATCTTAACAGATAATAATTAAGAAAACTGAGCCTTAACACTGACATCCACATACTCTATTTTTTAGTGTTATCTGTCTTTTCTTTCATTTCTGCACATGAACTAAGATGTCAGTATCCACTTCTGTTTTGCTATCTCAATAATCACTTTGGAAATACATTTCTTTTGATTACTTTATTCTGAAATGCAGTCAGTGTAAGAGATCTATTAGAATTATGTGTAAAATATGTATGTATAGGCCCTGAAACCCAAAGACTTACTTTTAACACATAGTCCTCAGTCTGTGTGAGTTGCACTGACCAACTTTGGGCCAACTTTGACCCAATGTATGTATCATCTCTGTGTTCAATTATAAGCAGATGAGCCAGAACTAATGGCAAATATTAGAAGATAAAGGCCATCCTCTGTGACACAAAAATGTTCAATCCAATCTATCCTGATCAGATCCTGCCAGCAAGGAAAAAAAATCCAGACTAAGAAGAGGTTAAGTATACAGCAGAGAACTTCCTGGTCTGGTCTCAGTGAGAAAAGATGCACCTAACCCTTAAAAAACTTGAGGCCCCAGGGAGTGGAGAGGACCTGGTAGGAGTAAAGTTGGGGTGGGGTAGGGGCATGAGGACATCCTCTTGGAGTCATCAGGGAGGAGAAATGGGATGTGGAGTGGTCAGAGGGCAGACCAGAAGGGGGATAATGATTGGACTGTAAAAAAATGTTAAAAATTGAAAAAAGAAAGAAAGAAAGAAAGAAAGAGAGAGAAAGAAAGAGAGAAAGAAAGAAAGAAAGAAAGAAAAAGAAAGAAAGAAAAAAGAAAGACTATAACAGTGTAAAAAAGTAAAAATAGCTGGGCGGTGGTGGCACACGCCTTTAATCCCAGCACTTGGGAGGCAGAGACAGACGGATTTCTGAGTTCGAGGCCAGCCTGGTCTACAGAGTGAGTTCCAGGACAGCCAGGACACAGAGAAACCCTGTCTCGAAAAACCATATATATATTGAACGATAGTTTTAATATAGATGAGCCAAAGTGTGTAAGACCACTAGTATCTTGAACAAATTCCATGTGTGGAAAATGGAATACTAGTAGAGACTAGACTAGTCTGTACTGTATCATAAAAATCACTCTGTGTCATATATCATGCTATAACTATCCCAATTAATTTTATTGATCTTAATGCATGCTCCTTCTGGGCCTCTACTGTATAATAAAAATTGCTCTGTGACATTTATTGTGGTATTTCTATCCAAGGTAATATTACTGTTACTAATGCATACTCCTTCACATGTGTGCTGACATTCCCATGGGTCTTGACTGCTAATAATATATAAGCAAAGTCCTCACCACCTTTGTAAAATCTCCCCCTCTGTCTTGGCTAATTCCTGATCACACTCTGTTTTTCATCTTTCCAAAATCTGCAGGTCCCCACTATCCCTCACAGGTGTCTCGCCTTGCATCCCAGTAAATAGGAAGGATTACTTCTGTCAATCTGCTTCCCCTCGCCTCTGCTGTAACATGTTATCTGCTAAAAAGTGAAAAAAAAAAACCAAGATGGGGGGATGGACTTTCCCCCAAGAGGATCAATAAATTCATTGTCAACACTTGTGACAAAGGTATGTGTTAAAGTTCACTTTTCTGTGCCTAAGTAGCTAATTGTTCTCGCATCATTTACTGTCAAATTCTTCCCTGTATACTGAATGGACCTTCACATGGTTGTAAAATGGTCAATTGTCCCAGGATTTGGGATTCTCCTAATGAGCATATAGTCTGTGATGCAACATTTTGTCAACACAACAGAAGTGAGAGAGCAAAGTTAATTTTTAAATCAGTAGAATAGCACTGTACAAGCCCTGAGGAGTACTTCTTTTCACATACATTCCTCCAAAAAATGTTTGAAGAGTGGTCTTTAATTATTAGCCTCAGGGTCTGTCTTTTTAAGTTATTTATATATTCTATGCTTTATATCATTGATATAATGATCCCCTTATGGCCAGGCGGTGGTGGCGCACGCCTTTAATCCCAGCACTTGGGAGGCAGAGGCAGGCAGATTTCTGAGTTCGAGGCTAGCCTGGTCTACAGAGTGAGTTCCAGGACAGCCAGGACTACACAGAGAAACCCTGTCTCAAAAAAAAAAAAAAAAATGATCCCCTTATGAAGCACAGTAAGCTTCCTTTTTCTTCTTCACCTTCAAGCACAAGTGTTTAAACAGGGTAACAACTTCCAACTAGCACATGAATCCATAGGTGGAACTAGAGACATCAACTGCAGGAAACACTGTTCTTCCTTTAATTCCTTTTCAGATCCTTGGGAAATAAGGACAGGCTTTCCAAAGGACCTGAGCTAGAGAGAGATTTACTTGAAGTGACATGGCTAGGTACCTAAAAGAGCACTGGTAAATGTTAGGACCTCAGATTATTACCACTTAAGGATGAGTTGGCTCTGAGAAACCACTTGCAATGCAATGATGCTATAAAGAAGACATTGTGCAAGGCCAATTCCAGTGGCTGCCTATGACCCCCAGGAATCTTCTTGTAATGACAAACGTTAGTATCCATGTGACTTGGTGCTTATCTATTAGTTCAGCGTGTTAGCATATATAATTCACACTAACCCTTACATTTTCTTTCTTTGTGCATTATTAAGCATAATCATCTAGAAAAATAATATAGACAACACAAAGTAAAAGTTCAAATTGTAGTGTAAGTGATATACAAATACGGAACTCTCTTTGGCTAAGCAGTTTCTATTTTGTGTGAAACTACAAAAGCTTCTAAGTATCCAGTAAAAATATTGTGCATTACATGAAACACCTGGAAAAAAAATAAGCACATATCAAACAGAACCAGAGTCCAAAGCTTTTTGGAAGTAATATACTTTAGAGATGGAAGCAGTATGGACTGAGAATATTAAATGGGCTTGATGAATGATACATACACTCTCATTTTTAAGTTGCAGATCTGACAATCACACCTTCACCCAATGCTTTAGTGACTAAATAGAGGTAATGATTCTATGTTAATCATTTCCCATTTATTGTAGCCACACCTAAAGACATGTTTTTCTTCAACTCCCCCAAACTCCTCTATGTCTAGTTGTCTGCACACAGGATTCACCCCTCCTTGGTTTGCAGCAAATAAAATCAACTCTTGAGAAGGTGAGTAGAAGGCAACAGGTGACAGAGGTATAAACAAAGAGCACAGAGGGAAAAAACCACAGGAGAGAAGGAGGTAGGGTCAGTAAAATGAGAGATACCATCCAGGGAAGGAACTCAGAGATGCCTCAGAGGTCAAAGGTGCTTGTTGACAACCCAAGTTCCATCCTCTTCAATGGGAGGAGAGGACCAATGCCTGAAGGAGGTCTTCCTGCTTTCACACACTCCATGGCATGTGTGCATTACTCTACCCAACAATAATAAGTAAACATTAGGAGAAATAATATTTAAAAATAATAAAGTAAAGCAAAATCTTTTTCAGTCGGGACAAGCAATGAAAGACTCATGGAAAAGTCCCTAGGGGTCCTTTAAAAATGTGCATTGTAAAGCTAAGAGCAGAGCCTTGAAATGGACCAGACAGAAATTTCTATCAGGGAATAAAGAAGCACAATGGTGAGGAGATAAGGTAAGGGCAAAGCTGATCACCACGCAGCTCCCTTTGCTGATACTCATTCCCCTAGGCCGTAGCATGAAGGCAACCAAAGCTTTGTCCCTGTCTGATGACTGCAGCTGACAGTGTCAGGAATGTCTTCAGGTCTAAGCATCTGCATTTCTGGGCATCCTTTGTCTGCCACAACATCCTGCAATCCACTTATGAGCAAGGAGGAAAAAGAAGCTTTACTTATTGTATTTAAAAAATTACATGCTTGTGAGAAACAAGGTTGGTGTACCATTCCTAACACTTTTCTTCTCTATTTTCCTTTCCATAAAGGTGGGAAAAGCTTTTAGCACAAGTAATCCACAGCCCAACTCTCATAACATGAGCATTATGGCCTGGCTACTTTCCAGCTTCACCATGATAGAAAAAAAGAAAAAAAAAAACACCCTCCAGTTTAATAACTAAATTAATTTTTCCTCCCTCAACAGCATGTGCAATTATTAAAGTCAGAAAGATCTTGGCAGCCTCTTGCGCTGGTAAATAAAACGTTGCATTCACATCGTATGATTAATTAATGTTCCTGATTTGAGGAGATATGAAATCGCTTTACATTCCTTGTGTTATTGAATAACCTAACGTGCATTATTTCTCAGGCTCCTTTTTACATCCACACAGTTAAATCACAAGGAAGGAACCACAAAAGCTTCACTTGATTCTACAGTCCTGTGTGAGTTACAGAAAGCAGGATTTGAGGAAGCACATGAGAGCAAGCAAAAGAAAAAATACCTCCAAAAATAGAGAGAAAGGGGAAGGAAACTCTGAACTCACCAATGGTGCCTAGGAGATCAAGTCTTTTAACTTCTTGTTTGCCTATAGCATGCAGTGTTCTAAGTAATCTTATTCACAAGTCAGAAGCAGTTAAAAGAAATATAATAAATATAATACCCAAGAGTTAATAAACATATCTATGAAATACTTAGATGCTATGATCTTTGTGTCCTTGAACCAGTTGCCATAAATTCTTCGGATTCTGGAAACCACAAGATGTAACCACACAGTATCAAAAGAACAAAAGAGGCTACTATCAAGCAGTCTGTTTATGCCCTGTTTGTGGAGTATTCTGAATCCCTTTTATTGGGATGTCCTGAACATTGGAAAAGATCATAAAAGTTGACTTTCTGCAGCATTTTACTGTACCTTTTTTCTTTGAGCTCAATATTAAATGATTGAAGCTAAACATTTCTTCCCCCAAAACAGACCAGTAATTGATGTAGAATTAACTAACATGACAGACCATTAAGATAGAAAACTACTTACCACATTTGGAGGTACTTGTTTGCTGCCTCAGTAGACAGTAGACCTTCAAAACTACAAGAACAACTGGGACTGGGGGTCGGACTGATACCCATGAAAAGAGCCCATCAGATCAGGGCTCCATTTCTTCATGTCCTCTGAATGACTTTCCCAGTGAAAGAAAGATTAATGGGAAAAGAAATGAAGAATAAAAAATTAGATGACAAACAGGAACAAATGTCCAAAAAATGGACAGTGACTAGTTGACAATTTTTTTGAGGCACTCTTTTTGAGAGTTTGCTCTCAGTGCAACTTGTATAGCAGGGACTCTTCAAAGATGCTTAACTTTTTCAAAACAAAACAAATCAAAACTGTTCTTGAAAAGAAGGATGGACTCACCTGTAAATCATGAAAACAGTGTAGATATTGACATTTCTGGATAATTCAGAAGTCTGCTGAGAATATGTTAAGAATTCTGAAGGCACAAAACTGCAGCCCATGGGCCTGAATATTGATTCCTAGTTAACCCTCTGGAGTACTGATGAAGACTTTGAATTGACATTAAGGTAGTTGATAATAGACATGAAATAGAAAAGTATCTATAGGAGACAATGACAGCCTCACTCCCTCATGGCCATTTTTGCGATAAGTTCTCTATCATGGAGGCCCAGGTTCTTGAAATCACAGAGGATTTACTGAAATACTTCATTTCACAATTATTAGTGTAGGTGTTGCTAGGAGAGAGAAGGGGAAGGGAGAGAAAAAGAGAAAGAGAGAGGAGAAGAGAGGGAGAAAGAGAGGGAGGAAGAGACAGGAGTGAGGGAAAACAAGAGGGAAAGGAAGAAGAAGAGGAGGAGGAGAAAAGGAGGAAGAAGAGGAGGAAGAGGAGCCTTGCTTTAGTGTTTTCAAATTTGCCTAGTCAAGATATATGTTGCCTGTCTTGTTCAATTGATGTAGGATTTAATATGTTCTGTAAGTGCTAAAATATTTGATGTTTGTATTTATCTTGATTTTAATTTTATGTATATATGGAAATAACTGTATAGTCCAGATATGAGCACTTACATTCTCTTGAGTTCTTTAAATTTTTGCATGGCCATTCATACACAAACCTAAGTAAAGATTCTAAGATTGTTTTAAATGCTGTGTCTGGAGACAGAGGTCTATTTTCAACTTGCACCCAGATTTTCCTTATCACGTCAGCAAACACTGAACTGTTTTGAATGTAACTCTCCCTTTCATATGCTCTCTCTATTAAGAATGTTTTTTTTCTTTCACAGGAGAGCTGAGAAAACTGATGCAATGTAGCAGATTTTTCTACCTGGAGACATAAAGTTCGTAAAAACATTATAAGTTATTATCCTGCCAACAAAACTATAAAAAACAATAAAGATACCATATTCAGAATTTTCTCCTGCATCTAAACTAAGAGCATGTTCTGTCAAATAGGACAAAAGATGTAGAAATTAACTCTATATCCAAAGTTGCTGTACCATCCATTTTTTTGCTTTCAGAAAAAAAAAAATGCCTTCAATCTAACATGTAAGGTGCTGATGCCAAAATGAAATCATGATACTTCCTCACCCATTGTATTAGCAGTGTGAAAACTTGTATATGGTTCCCAGTCAACTAAAATCTACTATGCACACTAAGAAAACACATTCAAAAATAAAATAAAAGATCCACTGGAGAGAAGACTGCTTCCTTTAGTATTCAGAAAGCATAAGCTTGGAATTGGCTTCACCTGCCACTGGTGATTAATTTGCTATTTCTTACAATGTCTTACTTTGATTATTAATGATAATGATTTGATTTATGAGTTCTGTTCACTGAATATTCTCAATTTCCAAAGATATGCTCTTTAGAGAAGGGGGAGATGAGGAAGAGAAGTGTGTGGGTGAAGGGGGGCAGCTATTGGAGAGATGGTGACTCAGGTAACAGGATGAAACATTATTTCCCTCTAGACACTGGTTCAAGTCTGTAGTTGCATGATTTGCTAAGGTGCATGAAGAAATCTAAAGGCCAGAGCAGAGATATACTACATAATGAATGAGGAAAACTACATCATGATCCCACCTCTGTTCCAAGGTCTTGTCTCTTTATGCGTTGTGGAAATGAACAATATTTAGGACTAGTGGGTCTGGATTTTAAGGCTTTTCTTCACACTAATGATTACATGCAAACCCTTCCATTTGACTTCCACATTAGCGTATAGCCCTTCATGCATGCATTAAGGAGAGGAAATGTTTTTAAGGCCTTCTGACAAGATTTCTGGTTTCAGGATAGAATTGCTCAGGCTTAGCACAGTGAGCATGCCGATGTGCAGCTTTCAGTGTGACAAGAAAACCCTACTGTTCCAGGATGACTCATGGATAAGAAAGGAGAAATGCACTTGCACATTTTCATAATTGTAAGAGTATATCAGGGACAATTGATTTATAAAGGTTGAAAGCTACAAAGGCTATGGCATTCCTTGAAAAAAAGTATCTTTTAGAAAAACTACAATAAGAAAAAAATAATTGCCCAGATTCTATACTCATAAGGGAAATTGAGAATCTACATAGATTTTCAAACCTTAAGCTATATATGGGAATGTTCATCATGCTCTGTGAGCCTCTGCTCCTCATGAATTTCTCAGTACAAGTCTTAATAGCATCTAATCATATTGTTGCATGCTTTCCAAAAGCTGGAATCTTACATTTACGATCCTGCTTAGTCTTCACAACAAATCATAAGATAAGGGCTACCTTCTGATTTAAACACTACAGTTAAGACTGAGAGATAGTAGGTGATTTCCCAGGTCACACAGAAAACAAAGAGTGTTCATCCTACAAGACTGTTCCTGCTTCTTGATTCTTTCCTTTGGCCCTGCTACACACTGCACTTCGTTCAAGCCAATACTTTGCCATTATGAACTCAGTCGCTTGTTGGCAAAGGAGAAATCTGTGAGGTGGTGCAGATTGAGGGAGGTAGTCTTTAGCATCGCCTGGCAGTTGGTAGCTGTGTTGAGTCTGCACTGACCCAGATCCTAGGCAAGGACATTTCAGTCTCTAGAACTTCTCAGATGGTACTCCTGCTAGAGCGCGCAGAACCCAGCTAACATGTGTGGGGGTGGGGGGGACCTGTTTTGTAACTCTAGTGTGTTCCCACTGGATGTGTTTACTGAAAACCCAGACGCACATTCTCAGAGACTGAATTGCTGAATTGTGCTTGACTCTTCAAATCTGCATTTTAATCAAGTCAAAGGCCATGTGACCCTGATAAGGCACCCTCCCTCTACCTTTCTTTGAAGTGACTCTTCTGCATTGAATACGGAGGTTCTTCATTCTGTCTCCTCACAAGGCACACTGATGATTTTCACGTGGATTTTTCCATCCCAGGACTCCAGCTGCTTTTTAGACTCTTAGGCAGCTGTCCAGCAGCTTCATCTGTGTATGAAAAATGGAATGGCACTTCCAATAGACATAACAATGTTCTCAAAATCTTCTCATGGTGTTCTACTTGGTGGTCTTGCCATCTAGAACTCAAGAAATCCACCTGGTCCATTCTTCCCTCACCTACATCAAATTGGTTATATTTGTGAATCATATTTAGTTAGACTGTGTGTGTGTGTGTGTGTGTGTGTGTGTGTGTGTGTGTGTGTGTGTGCATGTGTGGTATGCATCTGTTTGTATATATGTGAAGGTACATATACTCATCTATGTGCTTAAATGGTAGAGGGGGATTTGGGGATTTGAGGTGTTCTCCTCCATCACTGTCTACCTCACTCTTTTGAGTTCTTTACTAACGTAGAGCTCACTCTTTTTTTTTGGCTTAGCTAGCATCAAACAAGTCTCAGCATTTCCCTTGCCTCCCTGCCCCCACCACCCTCCTCTGCTGGGGGGGGTACAGGCACACACCTCCATGCCTGGATTTTCACAAAGATGCCAAGATGTAAACTGAGGTTCTCATAAGTGTGCAACACTTGCCTCACTATGCCATCACCCTGGGCTCTGTGAGTCATATTTAATTCTCAACTTCATCTGATCTTCTCCACTCAGACAACAAATAACACAACTTAGATCCTTCGTTTGTTGCTTGAATTGTAGGGCGATTCCTTCCTACATCCCCACCTACAAACATCAGGTTGTCATTACTATACCAAAATACTTGAGAAAACAACAACAACAACTTACAAGGGAGCCTTTAGTTTAGCTCCTTGCTCAGCAGATTTCAGTTTATGACCATGGTAGCACAGTGGAAGAAAGATGTGGTAAAGCTAGGTGGCTCACATAACAGCATCCAGGAAAGAGGATACCTGTGCTGGTTGGCTTACTTTTTTCTCCTTCTTGACTTTACACGGGTTCTCAGTCTGAGGCTTAATGTCACCATATGTGCTGCAGATTGTTTCCCCTCTTAGTTTTTCCTCTCTCAAAACATCCTCCAAGACCTACTTAGGGGTGTGCATTTGTGCCTTATCTAGGTGTTCCTAAATCTGAATCAATCAAGTTGACATTCTGATTGTCTCAAAAGCTAATACTGGTATGACTGAGAGGTCTAGTGACTCTCAAACTCTTAACCTTGGATGCTCCATTTTCCCTGACCAAACTGCCAGTGCCAAGCTCAGTGGCGATCACTGAGCAATCCTTGAAGCAGAACATAGAGTAATAATATCAATCATATCTGGTAAAACTTGAGGACACAGTCAACAATGTCATTGGGATCATAATATGTCATCACTTCTGCTTCTCAGTATTGATAACTACCTTGCAGACCTCCTGCTGCTTACGCTTGCCGTGTTTGTACTGACTAGCTTTACTTTTAATGTAGTTGAAATAAAGGGGAAGTGAACATATTCCTTTATGGTTAAAATCATATATATGATCCTTTGGTCCCTCTAGCAGGTATGTTTACATGTGGACTTAAAACAAGTTACCTGAGTTAAAGGGGAAAATGCTTTATGGTATAGTTTTAATTAGTAGAGAGAAAATATTTTCAATGTGGAAAATTTTACCACCATTTTGCTTCCCAATATAGATAAATTTTAAAATATTACTATTGAATCTACTTTCTTGAATCTTCAACTGGCTATTTAGGTATTTTTATTTTAGAAAATGTTTAAGGAAAGGATGCTGAAAGCTGGAAAATACTTTCTCTCTCTTATTATTTTTTGTTCATTGTGTTTTGAATATTGTGGTATATCTAAAATATTTTTGGTAGACTTCCAAATGACATTCATCAGATGAATATTATTATCTTTTTATTTTCAAAAATACAAACATGATCATATTCAAAGGTTCTGTTATACCAGCCATGCTAACTCCCAATCTTGGTATTAATTAGTGTCATTAAATAATTCAGGCAGGGAAGTAAGCACAGAAGCAATACTCAGGCAGAGAGATACTTAGGGCTTTACCAGTAGTCAAGAAGAATCTTCACTTCATCAGCTTCTCAAGGTCTCCTCAAAGTTCATTCCCAGTGTCACTGTCTACAAGAGATACACTCACATTGCCTTCATTCAATTAGATACAAAAATCTTGTTGACACTATGATTTCAGAAAAAAAGCATTCTAGTTACATTTTTCTAGCTGTAACAGGTGACAATACCTTGACAGAAAGCATCATGAGTGAGAAAAGGATTTGTGTGACTTAAAACTCCAGGTCACAGTCCTTTCTTTTGAGTAAGTAAAAACAGGGATGAATGTGGCTGGTTCCATCACCACATCGTAGGCAAAAGCATCAGGAGATTAATGCATCTTTGCTTGTTGGTTGCTCATATCCAGTTAAGGCTTTCACTCTCTTCTCACTCACAAGCTCATGAAATGATGCTACTACCTACATTCAGTCTGAGTGTTCCTAATTCAGTTAACAACCAGGATGATCCCCCACAGACATGCCCACAGGCCAACATGATCTACATCATTTTTTATTAGGATTCTCCTCCCAGGTTATTCTGGTTTTTAGACAACTGATAGCTAAAACTAGCCAGCAGAATATCAATTTATTGTTTTAAAGGACATAAATGAGGCCAATAGAACGATGGTCTTCACAACAACAAGTCACATGTGTAGGGTAGAAAGCCAGCAGCTCCCTGGATTCTGTCCCCTCTGCTCATTACATCATCTTCGACTTCCAGATAGTGGTATTACAGTCGCACCTTCATGGACCAGGAAGCACTAGAGGGCATAGCAGGAAGCACATAAAGTTGCTTTCTTCAAAAGGTACCACAACCCAAACTAGAAAGCAGGATAACATTACAAAGGACAAAATAATTTATTAATATCAAAGATCTAAGAAACATAGATATTCTGTGACTCATTCAATCATAAATTAATGACAAAATCACAAAGTCTGTTTTTCTTTCTTCATTTGTTGAAGCAAAATCAAAGAGAATTTTGAAGAGTAAGATCTCATAGCTCTGCACTGGGAATCAAGCCCTCGTCATTCTTAATGGCTGTTGCATGCCAAGTTACCTAGCCCCTGCGGGTAAAAATTTCCCCTAAAAAGACCTGGAAGAAATTCAAGGCTGCTAAAGGCTTGAATAAAACTTGACTTAATGCGCATTGTACATTTTTATTACCCTCGATGATATGTTATAATTACCTTCTTAAATCATGTGAGAAAAACTTAAACACATTATTAGTATCTGATAATATTCCCAGACCAAACCAGTTTGATGCTGGTCTCTCCAGAGAGAAAAGAGTGGATAATAAACAGGCCAATAAAACAGAAAATGTGTTAGACATGGGAACAAACATGATCCTACCAAATGTCCTAAGATTTAAATAAATTCTCTGCTAGTGCTACGTGGTCAAAAGTCAGAGGTTTCCAGTAATGCAACAGATTCTAAAAGGTGCTTGCTTTTGTATGTTCCATGAGCAGTTAGCCCAAAGTCCCTCATATGTTTCTGTAATTAATCATCGCTAAAGTTACCAGCATCCATTTCATAAGAATGCTTAGAAACAAAAGAAATGGCTGTGAATTTCTTCTTTTGGTTGTCTGGCCTCAGTTCAGCTAAACATGACTATTAGTGATAGCCCAAGAGGAGCTATTTTAGGACATCCTACATCCACAATGTGTTATGAATGCTCGCAGAAGACAACTTTTAGAAGTCATGAACTTGAAAGTAAGGCACACAGAGGTGTGTTTGCTCCAGTCTGCCCGTGCCTTTTATTTGTGTTTGGGGGCTGAGCTGAAAGGGTGAACCAGGTCCCCTGACCTGACATTCTGTAGGCCCACAAACATGCAGGAAAGGGCAGGTTTCTTCTAGAACCTCCTAGAATAGAAGAGGGCTGGCATCCAACAGGAGGTGATGAACTGTAGGTGGGAGCTGGCTCCTGTGCTCCTTGATTGAAGATCAAAACAAATTTTTGTCTGGGCAAATGTCTCTCGGAAATTCGAATGTTGGAACATTTATAACTTATGCTTTAGCAGTGTGCTCAGGAAGATACACTGGTAGACATTTTCTAACAGTCTACGATGTTAGTTTTTGACAGAAAGTGCCTGACATGGTTAATGAGGTTAACTGGTTACTCAGAAGACTGACCCCTGGGTGGGAGAGGGTTTATATGAAGATGGGAAAAGAGAATAGTTCTGTTTTATTCTTAATTGTAATTGGCTGCTTAACAGTTGTAAAGGCTACCTTGTATACCGAATAGAAATATAAGTAAATGTGTATTATTCTATTTTGGAATACTGTATATCTCCCACATTTTAAAGGTTTTATGTAATAAAAGGGACACTGTAACTTGAAACATTGACTATTAAATAGGGACAACATATTTTATGTGAGGCTGAGTTTATTTTTAAACTGGATATATATTGTAAATATTGGAATTTAAAAATATTTCACAGTCCAGAAGGGTTGAATTAAAATTAAGTGCAATCGTTTTAAGAGCATGCATGAGAAAAAATTGTGTTCATATATATTTCTGTACAATTCAGGAGATAATTATGAAATGTTTTTTTCTAATCTTTTTTATTTCCTTAAAGCTCATGATCAATGCAGATTGGATAAACCTGACCTGTGAGATGAGTAAACAAGATAACATTTGATGCATATCTATGCAGATAAGTCAGAACTTTAATCTCTCAGAAATAGGCAATAAAGTGTATTATTATCATAAACTCAGATCTAAACTGTCAATAATTCTGAGGCTTGGGTGATCATCTGGACAGTGTAAAGTCAATTTAAACAACCCAACAATCTCATTTTGGATTCAATGTATTAGATAACGCAGCCAAATTGACGGACACATAATGTAAGTTCATCTACCAACTCATAGCAAGAATTCAAATTCTAAAGCAGCCACAAACTGACCACTGGGAATCTGCATATGTAAACTAACAAAATTACCCCAATTTCACACATAGAGCATTGTTATAATGGTAAATCAAAGGACTGACATAATAGTTTTATAGTCTAAAATTAAAAGTTGTTTTCTTTGTGTTTACCCAACTTTATGAGGTTATAATTGAAATTATATTTACTCAGGGTGCATAATAGTGACATGACTCTGTTGCATACATTGTGAAATGAGTAAGTCAACTGAATTAACAGCCATCACTTCACATACCTGTACCAGTGTGTGTGGGTGTGTGTGTGTGTGTTTAGATTTCAGATATAAGAGACTATGTAACATTTCTTCTACTAAACAGAATGTCCTCCTAGTTCATCAACGTTGAATCTCAGTGATTGTCTTTCAATGTTTGGGGGCCAACTGGAAACAGTATTCATGAAATTAAGAGAACAAGGTTACCATTTGAGGTCTTCCTCAGACAACATAATGTAAGTTGAAAGAGTCACATTACCGATTCTTACAAAGCAAAACAAAATAAAACAAAACAAAATAGTGTGAAGAATGCACATGTAGAATGCATGGATATTCACTAACATGACTGAATTAATATGCATGCATAAACAAATGAAAAGAAATCATGTATTTAGAAGCAATAAAGAAAACCAGCAGAAATAACAGACTTATAAATAAAGCATCACATATATAAATAAGAGGTTTAGTTTTATAACTGGCAGAAGAACTAAAAGCCTTTGGACTGAATTTGGAGTAATGAAGTCAAAATTTTATCATGAGAGGATGAATAGAATTGATCTCCATTTTTAAGTCTTTCATTCATCAACTCACTATTTTTGTTGGTTTATTTCCATTAAAAGTAAGAAAAACAGGAAGTGGAGAATTTATTATACCTTCTGTTGTGGACATTCTTAGTTCAAAAGGTCAAAGGTTCAGTAATAATTTCCAATACAAGAATGAGCGAGTAAAGAGTGATTGTGTCTCCCAATCATCTTATTTAATATGTTAGATTCTGTTAATAACAGTATAGTCCTTAATGGATAATAACTCCTATGGAAGACGAGTTCACAAGGAAGTTATAGAAACTCAGAATCAAGAATATAAGTTGACAGATTCTACAGATAAAAGAGCTTAAGATAATACTAACATTCTGAACTGGCAATACCCATAGGTGCCAGATGAGTGGGTCTGATACCCTAGAGCAAGAGTTGCAGGTAGTTATGAGTGAGCTGATGTAGTTGCTGAGAAAGCTCAGACAGTGAGCAAGAGCTGCAAGCATTCTTACCACTGACCAAGCTCTGCAATAGCAACTTCAACAATTAGTTAGATCTTAGATACTTAGCCCATTTTCTTCCTGATTAAGGTCATTTTTTCTATAAACTATCTTTTATCTATAGCATTATTTTGATTCTAGAATTCCCTTTGTTTTTGTGCTTAATAAATATTTTATTGAATGCTTTTGTAGTTTTCCCTCTGCTTTTAAGAAAGCTCATTGTTTCAATTACCACATTTTACCAAGATAGTTCTTTGTCTTCTTTTTAATTTCTATGATTTTTTAATGTTTTACTTATTTTATTTCTACCCTAATTTTGATTCTATTCTGTTTGACATTTTTCTCCTATACAACACTTTTCAGAATCTAACAGATGCATGATATTCTCCTTATGAGCTTTATCACAAATGTAATTAAAATTACAAATCACCCTAAGTCTGATATGACTTGATTTCACAGCGTCAGCTAGGAAAATTTTCAGTGTCATGCCAACATAAAGTTTTCTTCACTCCTTTTGGTTCTCATCATCAACCAAACAATAGCTAATGTAAAAGAAGATTGTCTTTTGTTCAAAAAAATGTTGTAATAAATTATTTGTAGCTTGAAAGATTCCTTCTTTGTGTACTATAGTAAATTTTGTGGTAACTCTCAAAAATAATTTTTGTTTTCTTCAATCAGTTTTAGTTTTTTTCCATCTTCCAGTTTCTGAGATAGATGATAGATTGATGATAGATAGATAGATAGATAGATAGATAGATAGATAGATAGATAGATAGAAACATTGTACTACTGCAGAATATCTAATCACATTGTGAACACCCGGATTGTACACTAAAGAAAACCTGTTTCTATTTGTGGTGTGGCTCAGCCCTTAGCACACACCTTTAATCCCTCTGGCTGGATATAGGCACACTCTTAGTATACACTTGTAATCCCAAACAATGAAGGTAAAGTTAGTTTGTTCAAGGATGAACCCATGTTTGAAAGTAATGTTTAATTGAATGACAGACAAAGTGACTAATCAGAGAAATATTTGACAAAATAGGTTATGTCCAACAAGGAGAGAGAGGAAAGGGAAGCTACTTCAGGGGCAGTGCAGAGAGAGAAGAGGCAGTTTTACTGGGACAGCTATAAAAAAACAGGTTTCTGAGAGAGAATAAGCTACATAAAGGTGAAGACAGAACAAGCCAGAGAATGAAAAGGAGCCAGATTACCACAGATTGTCAGAGTTAGTTTGAGGCAAGGAAGAGTAAAAAGTCAGAAGCCAAGAGAGAAGCCAGATTAAATCAGTTATCTTGGAGAGGAGTTTGTGCCAGAACAGCATAGTTGAATCAGCCAGCCAGAATTCAGAAAGAGCTAAAGAGAGTGAGCTTATTCAGAAGTAAGTTTCAAAGGCTAAAAACATTCTAGGCATCAATTAGATAGTACAGATACTAGAAACTTTCAGGACTAGGTTAGCAGATAGAGGCAGTAAGCCTCTAAAGTGATAATTAGCTGAAAAAATGAAAGTTACTTTTATATCACTGTGCTGTAATTTCCCAGCTTTTATTTACCTGTTTTTACATAATACATATTGGTGCTATGTTACATTCCTTCAAGTTTCAGATTATTTGGTTACTAAAATGATATTATTTCTTTGATAATTATTGCTTTCTATGCAAATTTTGATTTTCATTTTAAAAACTTAATGTTTGTTATTCTAATTGCATCCTTTTCTTTGGGGCATAATGTTTCTGAAGTCTTTCATTTGTTTGATGTCTATATATGTGAGGGCTTTAGGCATATCTTTTGATTGAACTTTGCTTTTGTGCAAATCATCATTTTACTTGAATATATACTAATTATAAAAAGCATACAATAAAATACATGTGTTTCAGGAAAGAAACAGATTTTGTAGTTTTCTGCATTAAGAGAACCACAAACATGAGAGCAAAATGAACAGAACAGCCTCTGTCTGGAACTCGTACTACATACAGAGTCCACCACTAACATCACTGCAGATCCTTGAGCTATCTGAATGCAAGCATTCCATAATTATACAGGTGGTGTGGATATATTCATAAAATTATTTTATTAAAATCTCTAAATAAGTTGATTTTCCAAAATTAGGAAAATTGAGCATATCATGCTTAATATTTATATGCACACAGGTTGATACATTACAGCTGAATCTTTTGATAATATGAGTCAAATAATATAATATCAATAAGACCCAACTCCAAAAAGGATGTGCCACTAACTTACATTTATTTACTTCTTAAATTGTGCCACTTTATTTCTGTTAAAACCCAGATGGGTCTCATTTCTGGTGACCCAATGCATTGATGAGACTTTAATTCCCAGAATAAAAGTGCTAATTTAGTAACTAACAACAAGAGTGATAATACCATGTATTACCTTTTATTTAATTGAAAAGAACCTAGTGGAAAACTAAGTTTGAGAAAATAAAGCAATTATCATTCATGGCTTGTATTTAAATTAACTCTATAGCTATGCACAGGTTACAGTAGATCTACATTGGAAAGGCAGCTGTAAGGTGTTTTACATATGTCATCATTTAAACTTCCTTATAATTAAATGTGTAGTATCATAATCTAAAATTATTTTTATACCTTGGACATAAAAATGCAATGAAAGTTTAATTAGCACAACCTGTAGTGGTTAAGAAGATAAGGGAAACAAACTTTGGGAGAACACAAATGTTACTTATATCATGGATGTATATTTAAAGTCCCATTAAGAATAACAAACAATTTAAGAATTATCAGGGTCCACTGCTATAGAAATATGTTAATGTGATGATAATTTCTTTTCAATAGTTTTTACCATTATACCCAAGAATCTGCATCCACTTCCTATTTCCAATTAAGCCTATATAAGGCAACTATTCCCCTTTATTCTTACTGTTATATTGTTACACTGAATCAAAGAGAAGAGAATCTTCTGTCTATTCCATAGGATCATCATGTCATCATGATGAGAGTTCAGGGACTCCACGTAATCATTCCAAGTTTGTGAAACTTGTCATTGAAAGGACTGAAACCAAACACTCTTTTGCACACTTTGAGTCTCCTCTCACTTTTAGAAATTCTAAATAAATTACAAAAAAAAAAAAAAACCATAATAATAAGGACAACCTTGACAATCTAGAAACACGTAATTATCTAGACATACACTGTGATGACAAAGTCACTACAAAACAAGAGAGAATAAACAGTGGATTAGCTTGATGTGCCAATCTGTGACAACCCCCCCCCCAATATCTCTTTGGCTTTTCTAAGATGACAATCAACATTAAATACACCTAGAGAAATGTTTGTTTTACCACTGTAAAATTGACATAGGTATGTCTGGAAAATACCCTGTAACTTGTACATTTGGACTAACTTCATATACAAGACCAGATGATCGATCAATGGTCCTGACTGATTGAGGAGCTATCCAAGGTGCTCACGCACACTAGCTTCTGCTCACTATGATTGCACAGTAAGATTTGAGATTCTCTCTCTGTTACATGTAAAAAAAAAATATGTTGACTTCTGGGTTACAATAGATTACCTTAAGTGAAATGACATGATGGCACATGAGTGAGAGTGTATGTATGAGTGTGTGTGTGTGTGTGTGTGTGTGTGTGTGTGTGTGAAGTTTTCTATTTAGTTTACTTTATAAAAAAATCAGTAGTCACAGTAATTATACTCTAAATTATTTTGGTTACAGAGTTCTGATCCACAGCCTGGAAAAAAACACATTACAAAACTGAGCAGGGTGGTACATGTGTGTAATCTCAGCAGAGCAGAGGCAGAGACAGGAAGACCATCCAGGGTTTACTGGATAGCCGGGTTAACCTACAAAATCACAAAAAGATGGATGGATCCTGATAAATGAATGACATATGGCATTCTAGCTTACTCTCTCGCCTCCACATAACACACACACACAGAGACACACACATACACATACACACACACACACACACACACACACACACACACACACACACACAATTGAATTGGAAATACTTTTCCATGAAGAAAAACCTGCTAACAAAAGACAAAAGGAATGGTACAGAAGACAAAATAATATGTCTCCTTCTTCCTTATTTTCCCCTGATGTTCTCTCCTTTCATCTTTAGCAACATAAGAGCACATTTGCATTGTTAAATACTGCTTTGCCCATGACTAATTTTAAACTACTGGAAATAGTGCAAAGACAACTATTTTCATTTATGCTCCATAATAACTGAAAGCTTTTATCAGTGTCTTTAGTTTTTTGAAGATTTGGAAACTTGGCTTCCAGGATGATCAAAAACATCCCTGTGATAAAATAGAAGGGTTTGCAAGCTGGTAGCTTATGATGTTAATTGACAAATAAAAATTGTTTAGAAGTTCTTTAAAAACACAGAGTCAGGAACGTGAGCACGGTAGATAGGATGCTATAAACTCGCCTAGATTGAGCACATAAACAATAATGAAACATTCATCTTTACTTTTAAAAGCTATTACATCCTAATCCTTGGACTATTGAAGAATTTAATCACTGGACAATGTTATTTTAACAGCTTTTTGTACAAGATAAGCAATCATAAATAATATCCTAATGAGAAACTAAACCATGTGCCATTTTAACAATAGTGCAAGAATTTTTAAAAACCCCTATTCATTCTTAGCATTGGTCATCTTTAACTTTAGTCCATCTGAAACAGAACAAATGAAGACAGAACAACCCAATCTTATGGTTTTGGTTTTGAGCCTAGCCTTTAACATCTGAGTCATCACTGCTGCCCAAACAACCCAATCTTAATGTTCCACCTTGTTCCTTGTAGAATCTTTTCAAAATCCCAAGAAAAATCCCAAAGGATAATTATGAGTTCTGCACAAATGCAGATGAGGCATACAAAACTGAGAATGTCTTTTACTTTGTGTGGTTGGAAGAAAAGTATGACAATTTTCCATTATCAGTTTTAAATGTCTTAATTAGTACTAAAGATGTTTTACTTATTTATAAATTTATATTTGTACATGTACATATTACTTTTAAATATTGTATATATAATCTATACATGTAATATAGAACATCCAAACAAGGCCATATCTTAAATATACCTATTCACATGAAGATGAAAGACTTTAGGTACTTAAAACTTTAAACACTAATGAAAATCAATTGAAAAAAAATGAGGTAATAAGTCTATTCTGTAATGAGTAAGTATAATGTTTTAATGTGATGGAAGAAAACAAGACAAATTTATTTACCCTGATAATTTTAGTTTTGTTATGTCCTATGTCCATATAGCAAAATTTTTACTCTCCTGTGATTATTACAACTTATAACTTTGTAATTATTTTGTTGTCTGTGTACTTTGGCAAAAACATATTTCATACATTCTAGAAACCTACTTTGAGTAGTCTCAACAAAATAAAATTCCATCTGTGCCTTAGACATTTTGTTTATGATGTTCAAGCATGGCTAACCACATCTGAGACACTTTTCCCATACAAATTCTCAGTTTCGGAGTCTGGAGCAGTAGCCCAGTGGCAGAGCACAAGCTTCCTAAACACAATTATTTGAGTTTAAACCCCAGCACAACAGGGAGAAAGAAAAAAAAATGTTCAAGTTCTTTTTTTTTTTTTGTACTTATGTAACTAATCCCAATCAAGCCCAACATGCTCACTGACCCTGAAAAATAGTATTGAATATGGGGATGCATAATGACCAAAGAAATGTTAATTCCCAAAATTGCATAAATAGTTTATATTTCAACCTCTATGACATCGTTTTCATAAAAAAATAATAATTGTAGAAAATTGATTTTATGATGCATGACATCTCACCCAGTTTTCTCTTAGGACTCCTCTATCTCCGCTTCAAAATAATATCTGTATTCTACATAATGGACCAAGACAACCTGCCAATCAAAGAGCTAGCATCTATTATCTTGAAAATGATAATAGATATATTTCTAACATTTTCAGTTTTTTTTTCCGCCTACTGTTTCTTAGCCTATGGGTACATTATATGCACCTAGGATTCAGTAACATTGGATCTAACTTAACACAAGTTATGTTTTAGTTATTAAAATCAACATAGCCAACATTTTATATCCTAAAGTTTAAACAATATGTCCTGTATAAACTGCCCTAACTCGGGACTTAAGGACTTAAGTTATTCATAATCTATCTCTCTCTCTCTCTCTCTCTCTCTCTCTCTCTCTCTCTCTCTCTCTCTCTCTCTCTCTCTTTCTCTCTCTCTCTCTCACACACACACACACACAAACATGCACCAGCTATAAATACTTCACTCAATTTTTAAAAAGCTAGGTATTCTACAGTATGTCTAAGAGATGAAGCATAACTGGATAAAGCACAAGGCTGAATGTCAGTTAATATTTTTACAGGGCAGTAGAAGTCTTGGACCGATTCTCTGACTGTTAAGATCTTGAAGTCATCACATTAATAGGAAAAGAAAAACAGACAACTAAGGTTGATCCAAACTGCCCACATCTCTACTGTGATTAAGTTCACTAAGAAGTTAATGATCAGACAGAAAGTTCAAGTGATTAGTTCCCAGGGACAATCTGGAATTGTTTCTAAGGCCTACCTGTAGCCAAGTTTAGCATGACGCCCTTGCAAATCTTCCCTCCTACCTGTGAAGTGATCTTACTGAAGACAGTTCTTTCTAGAGACCAGTGATGGCAGGGAATGATTGTGTTTCTTATCTGTCCAGTACTTACTTGCATGGTCTCAACTTATTCTTTAAAAACACTTATGTGAACAGTGTCTTAAGCAATGTTTATGCTTTGCTTCATAAAAACTGTAAAACAGGAAGGCAACCATTACCTGTCTAAAAGATACTAAGCTCTGCTGATCTATTTTAACACAAAAATCTAAATTAATATTATAAAACAATGCAAATAATGTAAGGTGCATAGACAACATCATAGTACCACCAGTATTATAAACACGGGAATAAATGACTAATACCACTACCAAGGATAAGATAATTAATTGATGTTTATTATCCACAATGAAAATCCAAAAATGAAAGAGAGTGAGACAGTGGGTGTTTATCTATGGATATTATATCTGTGAAGGAAGATGTAATGAATATTTCTCATTTCATATTTTATATTAGACTTGTTTTTGAAAGTGTTTCTAGAAATATGGATTTTATATAACACACATTTCTTTATTGCTCTAAATATCTGATTAGCTACCTAGAAATGTCAATCTCAATAGGAGAGAATCCAAATATCCATGAATAAAAAGGCATGTGTATCCATAAATATGCATACACATACATACATACATATATATACATATATACAATGCTGAAAGCCTTACTTACATACATTTTTATAGAACAACTGTATGCCATCAGTGATTCTAAATGTATAACCAAAGAAGTAAGAGATTTTAGATAATTCTTTCAGCTTACAGAACAATTCTTTGAAATTAACCCACAAATTGGTTTTAAGCTCATATTTGTATGTTATCAAAGCCATCTTTCTGACGTAGACATTTGTTCTCTTAGGATGCTCACAAAGATGTTTATCATGTGCAGAGAACCTGCTCGCCTCTGGTGGTTTTAATCTCAGTTCAGCATCTTTGCATTGAGTACTTTTCTTTCCAATAATCATGTACATGCTATCATGTCAAAACCGTAGTCCCCTTACATGGGAGCCACGACTCTTTGACTGTGTGTAAAATCCTTTGAGGTTAAAAATTCAGTGTATTCAAGAAAACTAGAAATCCCACCACCATGATAAATGACTCTATCAAATCTTAATCAGCGACCAAGCTGATTCCACAGAAAAATATACTTTTATTGTCATTTGAATACACTATATCATCTATTGACAGTGAGCAATAAAAATCTATTTCTATTACATTAGATAGTGCTATCAAGTCACAGGACTATATCTTTTTTTTTTTTTTTTTTTATGTAAGTACAATGTGAGTACAACCTTTCTTTAGACAGGCTGTTCTCAGAAAGGAGTTTGTATTCGTGCATCTATTCATATTAAGATTTGCCTAGTACACAGTTGTCTGGAAAATGAAGAGGTTTGTGTGTTTGTAAGCAAAGCTAACTCATGGGTTACATTTCTCTTTAGCCATGTGTTTCCACTAAATAAACCGTAAATTTTTCCATATTTATCTGAGAATGAGCTTGCATTGAATTTAAGCAACCTTAACAGTAAAGGCAGCGACTGCATCCACACTTAGCTGAACTTCAGAGATTGTTAAAGGAGCAACAGTTAAATTCATGGGGAATTCTCCCCCTTTGAAGAGTGGTAACACAGGAGCTCTGGACCTTCTAACAGACAGTTCATTATTGCAGATGGTCTATGCAAATTGTTCACTGACTACAGGCCCTCAGGGGAGAGTTTTTTCTGTTTTCTGTCTCTGGTACTAACCTAGTGTAACTTGCCATATTACTGCCCTCTTGCCAGTAATGTTAATGATGGTGATTATTAGTAATAACTCTGAGTAATGAGGTTTTCTTCTCTGTACTCAAAATAATTGCTCGGTGTAAATCCACTGCAAGTTTTACGGTGCGCTAAAGATTAGTAACATTAGAAACTTGGCAAATCTTACTTATAGAGGCATTTTACCTAATGATCTAATCCATCAGTTTCCAGGCTTAGCAGTCTAGAGACTCACTATTAGGAAGAATCTTCCTTCTTTTCATATCTGCACTAAGAAACAAACTAGTTACCCTGCAACATGTATGATGGGCTTTTTATGGATATCTTGAATGCATAAACTCTGCTGTATACATGGCAGCCCATGAAAAAATTCACTGTATTGGGCCCATAGATTGAACTATACCTTAAATGATCTCTGATTTAAGTAGTTTTAGAAGAGATTTATCTTGTCCTTTGATATCTAAATTCTAGATTAGGAGATAGGGCATGAAGAACTCATAAGCAATTAATCACATGTGCAAACTAACACTTGAGAGTGTCAACAAGGAGGGGAAAAGGATTAGTTGTTCCCTTGGTTTTCTAAAGGCCATTACTTCTGGGATGTCCCAGATCCTCCAGCTAAAGAAAAGATGCAAGGGGAAAGACATCATTCCTTAAAACTGGTTGTGTGTGTGTGTGTGTGTGTGTGTGTGTATTTACACACACATGTGCATATTTATGAACATCTGAGTGCCCTGTAATAGGCCAGAGGACAACTTCTATATTCTGCCTCAAGATCCACAGGCCTGTTCTATTTCTCCTTTTTTTCCCCATCTGTTGATTTGTTTGTTTACTGGGTATTGCAGATAGAGTCAGCACTAGAGTCACAAACATGGGTTTCCTTGACTGGCTTTTTTTTTTTTTTTTTTTTTTTTTTTTTTTTTTTTTTTTTTAACAGAAGATCTAGGGAAGAAACTCATCTCCCTAGTCCTGCAATTGGTCATTTTACTCAATTTTTCTAACTTGATTGTGAGGTTTTGCTATGGAATGGTATGTTATGCTATGCTATGCTATGGAGTATTGATTTAAGTAAGGAAAGGTTTATGTACATAGGGGTGACTCATTTGTCATCCATTCCCATGATGCTCTGGGTGAATTAGAACTAATCTGGCAAAAGACAATACGTAGAGGATATATTCCAAAAAACTTTGTCCAAAACCCCTTAGATCGGCATGATCTTTTCAAGTTTTGTGAAGACAGCACCTTAAATGGGATGCCGAGCAAACAAGGACGTAGATATAAACCAGGAATCCATTGGGTAACTTTTTTCTGTTGGGCATGGGTTTTCTAGATAAATTTGGGTTTGTTGCTAGGTGGGTATGTTGGTTTGCCCATCCCTACTCCCATACCGTGTCAGTTCAGGTAATAAGAATATTTTAGCAATTCTTGATCCCCAGAATCCTTTATTTCCCTTCTTCATTTCTATCTCTATTTGTCTATACCTACTACAAAATGAAGTTTACTCACTATATTAAATGATTTTAAATTCTGTTAGACTTTGAAGTGAGATACATAATATTCTATTGGAATATTCATTCAGTTTGGGATTTTAAGATTTCTAGTATACATTTAATCAACAAATATTTTGTTGTATTTTAATGTCTTTATTTTCTGCTTCATTAACTTATGTTATTTTGTTTTATATCTTTACATTTAATATAACAATATTTTCTAACTTATCATATTTACTTTAATTCTTAAAGGCTACTTAATTTTAAAATTCATTTTATTTTACCCAGTAAATGTATCCCATGTATTTTAAGTAATTTAGCTGAAAATGTTTTACAGATTCCTTGAGAATTACTTTTAACTTACAACTTATACTGTATTCTATTGTTGAGCTTTGAAATGTATAAATTTTCACTGTTTGTGTGTTACTTTCAATTTTGCTTTCATTACAACCATGTAATAAGATTTTTTTTTGATAGAAGCACATTGTGTTCTGTCTGCATCAGCGGATGGCAAGAGTTGTATCAGCTTCTTTTCAGCTCTGCTCTCTTAGAGTAACTTTTAACTCAAAACTACCTTCTTTCCACTTACTCTTAGATCTTTCTTAGTCTTTATCATCTCCTGGAAGTGGTACTTTAAGAAAGTAAACTACAACCCATAATCTCCTGCATCAGCTACATTGTATCATTGTGACAAAAACAAGCAAAAGAGAGACATTTCCTTTGTTTCAGGTTTCAGAGTTTCACATTGGGAGAGAAGGCAAAGTGCAAGAGCTTGGCTCATCAAGGTTGGGTAGGAAAGAGAGATTTGCTTGTGAACTTTACTACCTCAAGAATTAACTAAAGCCCAAGTGGCTGGATACACACGTGAGGGGATGATGATGATGATGATGATGATGATGATGATGAAGAAGAAGAAAATCATTTGAAGTGGTAAGACCTGTTTATTTTAATCCAAATCTTTCAAGATGAGAGATCCACCTTTAGTTTTGCCCACACCTTCTTTATAAAGGACATAGAAGAAGGAAGCTTGCACAGTCTGCTTGCTCCTGCTCTGGTTAGCAAATCCATTCCTTCATGAGCATTGGAGGTTAATTATTCGAGATTCAGAGCAGGTGACACATCCAGCCTCATGGATTGAATAACTATTGAATTTGTGGACCTTCTATTGGTAGACACCCATTGTCAGAGTAGCTGAACCACATTCTATAAACCATTCTGATAAATCCCCTTTCTATATATAGATGGATTCACTCTATAAGTTCTGTTCCTCTAGACATACACAGAGAGAAAAAGAGACAAGGAAAGACACACAGAGAGAAGGCGGTGGGGTGGAATGGAGGAAGAGAGAATGAGAATAACCCCTAAGAACTTGCACCCCTTACCCCACCCCATGACCTACTTTCTCAGCTAACCCCCACTAGAGCTAGTTTTCATAACCTCTTGAAATATCACCACCAGCAGGGAGTCAAGTCTTCAAAGCTTGTACTTTTTGAACAGGCATGTCATATCCAAATTATAATAACCCTGTCTTGGTAAACCTTGGCTTCAGCCTCTCTAATTACTTTATATATAGCAATTCTGTTTCTAATCTAGGGAGAAATTTAATTAAGCAACATCAGGATTTGATGTTTACTTGTCATTTTAAAAGAGAATATTTTAGGTATAATGTTAGGTGTTCAGAATACAAAATGGGTATCAGGAAATGAATTTACTTCAGTGTATTTGGCAGAAATCCTAGACAAATATTACTAATTACTACATCAGTTAGCACTTTTAGTATTATTCAACTGATAGATGAAGAAACCACGTCAAAAGGATCTTGAAACCTGCCAACCTGGCTGAATTGAACCCCCGAGAAGAGGGCACTGTCACCCAGGAAAGTGTTTTCAAATAATCACGTAGCTGTCTTAGAAAAAAGTTTAATTCAGAGTTTTAAACCATTCTTTAAAACTGGATGGGGGTCATTCTAGAGAGCTGACTTGTAGTTCAGAGTGCTTATTGCTCTAGCAGAAGAAACAGGTTAGCCACATGGTGGCTCACAACCACCTATAGCCTCAATTCCATGGGGTAGGCACATTCACACAGTGGTGCACATACATACTATGTATGCGTGTGCAGGCAAACACACACATAAAATGATGAATAAATAATTTTAAATAACTTTAAAGGTTGCTTTTGAAAGTCCTGAAACTGTCTTGTAAGAGAGAGATTACACTTTGCCTTTTAAATTTTTCATAAAATTGTGTCAGCATATACAAACATGTACACTTAATGTTTATTTAATTGATAATTACTTATAGAGTATAATAAAATGTTTTTAATTGGACATATGAGAATTCTTTTGGACACAGAACTAATTCATCTCCTCATAATAGCTTCATGACACTCAATAAATGGATCAATAAAATTTTATTGTTCCTTTTATTGATAGACATGTTGCAGTTTTGTAAAGGTTTAAGAAGTAATAGTATTAAACCCTTCTTGTTGGTATATGTAGCTAACCCGTTGCTCATTAATTTGTTTATTTTTTTTTCTCTTTGTAGATTTCATGAAATCTTTGCTCTTCAAAGGATGTGCAAATTTCAGTCCATATTTCAATCAACTTGTGTGTCTGCCCTTAAGTGCAGCCCCATCCTAGGTTAAGGACTAAGTGCCTGAAGAAATGAAAAGAGTTTAATAAATTGTTTTATATTTGCACACTGCATAGTGATTTCAAATAGAGTACTTTTTCAGGATTGACTTTTATTTTGCCCTGTTGTATTAGGCCATGGCAAGTCTATTAAGAAAAATGCTCTGATGGATCTTTGGATTACACTATAAAGCATTTTCATTTTATTTCAAGGCATGCTAGTACATGTTCTGAAAGCAGGCAAGACAGCAGACTCTAGTTACTGCTCCAGAACAAAAAGTAAATGGTCTAATTTGACTACATAATTTCAAAAATCATCCTGAAAGGCTAAATATGGTTAAACTTCAGTTAGTATTTCTCAAAAAGTCTTGCATATCAACTCTCCCTTGTCTTGAACAATATTACTTAGTACTTCCTTTGTCCTTGCCCTTGGGTCTGTTTATAAGACACACCTTGTTTCTGTGAGCATGCATAGAAAAATGACGGCAGATATATTTTTAAATAAAATTTCTACAGCATTTCGACAAATCTTATGATTAGCTTAAGTTTTATGCTTGTTTCTCATTGTCTAGTGAAAGCCAGTAACCAAAGCGAAGAACTTAAGAAAAGAAAAAAGAAATCCTAGATATTTAACCTCCCATACATAAGCAATGAGATACATAATTACCTAAGGAAGCATTGACAAACAATAAAACAAAATCAGAAAGGACACTCATGTTCTTTAACTTAGTGGGGTTATAATTATATAATCAGAACATTGGCTCTTTTGAGATAATGTTAAAAGTGTCCTGGGCTCTCTGTCACTTGGACCAATGGCTCTATTCATTCCAAGTCCTGGTTTCCTGTCCAGTTTAGCATATCATTACTTGAAAGTAATTGTTGAGAGGATACTTTATTTCAAAAGCTACAGAACCCTCCATCATTTTGGTGCGGGGTAGGTGCCCTGAATGAAGGCTCCTATTTCCCCCAGTGTCCTTCATTGTGTTGGTCTCTTCACACAATTGTGTGATTGTACGCTGCTAAACAGTGATTTGGTGGTAATGATGCGTTTCAAATTGGCGACTCAGGTAACACAAATGGAGGGGTAAAAGAGGAGAGAGTATGATCTTAACCTAGTTATACACCTGTGCATTTCACCTGTGTCAACCCAGAAAAAGAATTCCAGGACAATAACTTCAAGACTTTTGTGAAGATGGAATGAGGTCATACCAGGAAAATATATAAACGATGTAGATATTGTACCCATGAGCCTTGTTTTCCTAGACTTCCTCTTGATGGGAATCTCCAGTCTCCTAGCTTTCTACACACATGCATCTCTTTGGAGAGTGGGAGCAATCAAGAGCCCTAATCTTGCTTTATTTCAGGAGGGAATGTGATCTGCATTGGAATCTCTTTAAATGGTGTCATCCAGCTTACAAAAGAAAGGAATGGACATTTTCCCACAGTACATGAGGCGATATGGCCCCTTCTAATGCATGGGTGATAGGTACCACACATTGTTGAGATGAACCACTGGAAGCTGTATATTTCATGCTTGATCTTCTTTTCAATTACCTTGCATTAAATCATCATGAATGTCTGTAATTAGAAGAATTAAGCAATTTGGTGAATAGCATCTTCCTGCCTTTAAAAAAAAAAAAGTGAGTCTTGACTCTTGAAGAGTTTTTTTTTTTTTTTTTAACCTCTTTTTTACTTTTATGAACACATGAATTCAAATATCAATATCAGGAATTGAAGAAAAAGCCACTAAATGTTCATTTATATTTTACTATACAAAATCACCTGGCAATTGAATTATTAGAGACGGGATGTGTTTCACAGAACTCTCCCATATTTTGTAAACACTGACAAGGCTATGAGAAAATAGAAGCAAATTAAGATTTTTAAATGACATGAATAAACATGACTGTGTAGACAAGAATTTATAGCTTTAAAAAAAACTTCCTTTGTATAATAACCAAAATGATGAAGCGATGTCATCAGAGTTATTCATTCTTTTCGAAGTGCAACATAATCAATATACCCGTCAATCAAATAGTGAACCTTGTCAACTGAATTTCATACTGTAGTCATTTCATCTTAATAGCACATATTTATCTGACTTCACTTCAGCAAGCTATTATACACACCAAAACCCAAAGGACAGGCATTTGTGAATAAGAGTTTCTTTATAATGGTTAAATGACGAATGTGTTTAATGAAGGGTAGTATTGAGGAGTGTAAGGCAGAGAATGTACTCCTTGGTACTCATGAAAGTTCTTAGAAATATAACAATATTTTCAAGTTGTTTAAGAGGGTTAAAGATGTGGATCATTGGTAGAGCTCTTACTTAACATGCAAGAAACATTGAAGTCAATCATGAGAAAGTAGAGATAGATAAATTCCTGGATGGGTAGCCAATGTAGCTGAAATATAATCTTCATGTTCAGTAAGAGATCTTGTCTCAAAAGATAAGATGCAGGGAAATAAAGGTAGACACTACACAGTCATGTGAATACATACATATGTACAAAATATAAATATGCACATATGTACATATTCACATACACACATAGGCACAAAATAAACAGGGGAATGACTATCTTACAAACAGAAAGTGGAGAAACAATTTGCTTCTATATACCATGTTTTATCAAGTACCTGGTCACCTTGGGAAGACTATTATCACAGAAACTCTATTTTATAATAAAATAAGAATTAAATGAATTAATCTTTGATAACTTAAACATTTAGATTTTCTATATATAACCAGAGTCATCTGAGAAGTCAGACCCAAGTCTATACATGACACCAAATTCTGCAAGTAATAAAACCATCTTCTGAAAACATTACAGAAAAGCAACTTGCTAAATATTTCATTTGCTCACCTTTTATGAAGAATTAAGGTAGTTGGAAATTTGCTTCTCATTAAAAAACAACTTCAAAAATTGAGGTATTTTATTCTAGACATCAATTTTATTACAATTTGTGGACTTTACAATTATCTTTAAGGAGGAAGCAATCCAAAACATTGGTTCTTACAATCTCATTGGCTTTCACAGGCTGTGACTTACAACAGTTCATGTATGAACTCACCTTAGTGTGCATCTGAGACATGGGCCTATGTATAAAAGCTAAAAGAACCAACTTCTCTGTAGAAATAGTGATTCTCTGACCTGCCTTTCTTAAACAGAATGATCTCCTACTTCAGCCACCTCCTAAGCCCATAGGGTTAACATGAAAACTAATGACTTCAATGCAGTTTCTCAATTTGCTCTGAAGAGAGAGAAATATTTCATCATGCAAAAGCAATTGTTTTTCTGAATTAGCTGATGACAGGAATATAATTTTGCTGCAGCACTGGCCAGCCCTACTCACACTGCTGAAAAATAC
Organism: Arvicanthis niloticus; assembly: GCF_011762505.2. Classification (NCBI taxonomy): domain Eukaryota; kingdom Metazoa; phylum Chordata; class Mammalia; order Rodentia; family Muridae; genus Arvicanthis; species Arvicanthis niloticus. The sequence continues at coordinate 58,143,218 of NC_047665.1, read as the reverse complement.
ACAGGAGAGCCTTCTGTCAGCATGATAAGTTCAGTCCTAGTAAAGGAGTAGATGAGGTGTATCGTCAAGCCCCACCAACAGGTAGTCTCGGTGCATAATTTATCTTACAAGGAAGGTTGCTATAAAAGCATCTTCGGGTACTTGTTAAAGAATCAAATTCATTTCTAAGGATGCAGCATTCCTCCCTCACAATTCATGTGAAGTCCAACTGCAGATTAGGAGTGATATCCAAATGTGAAGAATCACTCTGTTCTTCTTGGTAGATGCGTGTGTTGAATTCATCCCTGTGTTGAATTGAGGGAGAACCAGGCTTTCATGTAAACAGTGTTCCTCCTGCAGCCAGCACATGATTACTAGACCATTAGCAGAGTCCACTAGCAGAGACAAAAGCCCTTCTCCACTGAAAGTAGACATCACTATCTGCAGGCTGTTGTTGAGGCAAGGCCGTCTATACATACAAAGGGCACAGTGATTTTTTTTTGTCCACTGACCAAAGAGATCTCATTAGAAAACATTTCAGTCATGTTCAGTGAGCAATATAGTCAGAACAGATTCACTTGAGCCCTTGTTAAGCTGTGAAAGATAAAAAGTTTGAATTTCTCTTCTCTTTGAAACTGTACAGTTCTAGAAAACATTCATACTTAAGAATAATCTATGTAATATCCTACGATAACAAATCAGTATACTTATTCAAGTACTAACAATAACTAAATTTAAATTTTTAATGTATTTATCCAAAATAAATGCTAGCAGTCCCTTCCTTTTAGAAATGTTTATAGGTAGCTTTCGCCTCACACTCTATAATGATTGATCTGATATTCAGCAGGAGGTAAACACTATGCTCTTAGAAGGCCCATTTACCAGTCAGACACACAGTAGACACAGCATAGCTAAGGGCTTTGACATCCTTGAAAGCTGACTGGAAATCACATTAGCTAAATTCTCGAATGTTTATGAAGAAGAGCCTTATATTAAGTACCATGATCTTCCATAAAGTCATACGTCTGAGACCCAACATGCTTGCAATTGCATCATGTGTGTTTAATAATATGCTACAAAGGAAATCAAGAAAATACTAAAATGTAATTCTGTCGGTGCTTCACTGACAGAATACTATGGTGCTGATGAATATATCAGGAGCTGAGTTTGGTGTCTATATTTGCTTCTACTGATTGAGAAGCTCAATGCCTTTGCACAATAACCCTCAATATAAATCTTCCTAGTAATACAGATAAACTTCCCTTCTTGAGCATTGCATGGTTAACTTTGTTTACCCCTCAAGAATTGTCATGCAAGAAGTGCAAGCAAGATGTTGTGGACAAAACACAGGAGAAATAACCTTAATGTGGCCATTGTGACATCTATAAATTTGGAGACATTTCTTAACAGTTACAAACTTCCAAACCTGTCCATATTTTAAAAGTTCCTTTTTATTAGTGTATATCTGTGGGATATTTTCATGTGCTTAGACTGTATACTTTGTTCATATTTACACTCATGTTGCCATCTCTTGTTCTTCACACTCATTTTCTAGTCCTCTTCCTCTTTCTGAATCAGGCCCCTTTCTACTTTCAGTAAGTCATCTTGTAAGGAATTTAAGTTTTAGCTACATGTCTCTTCTTTTTAATGAAAGTGTATAGTAAGTATACTAGAAAAGCATCAGGGCCTGAGCACTGAGCAGATCCCGGGTGGCAGCTCTGCCCTTAATCTCACAGGACCCAGAGGAAGCAGGCCTCCCAGAATCTCTAAACTGGGCAGTATCTTAGGTAAGGAGACAGCAGTATCAGCACCAAACAGGGAGTAACTAGGACCCACTAGGACCCAGAAAGTCACTCCTGGCCTAGAGCACTGGTTCCTTCCTGTCTGTGCCTGAGCATTGAGCAGAGCTTGGGCCACAACTCTAACCCCAGTAGTAACACCCACCCCACACAGTTCTGATACAACCAAGATAATAAAAAAGACAGGCTCCAGTCAGAGACAAGGCAGGTAGCACTAAGGAGATCCAGATGACAAAAGGCAAGTGCAAGAATATAAGCATCAGCAACCCAGGGTACTTGCCATCATTAGAACCTAGTTCTCCCACACAAAAAGTCCTGAATTCCCCATATCAATAGGAAAGCAAGATTCAGATTTAAAATCACTTCTAATGATGATGATACACGATTTTAAGAAGAACATAAATAACACTCTCAAAGAATTTGAGGAGAACAGGTAAGCAGGTAGAAGCCCTTAAAGAGGAAACACAAAAATCCCTTAAAGAATTACAAGAGAACACAACCAAACAGGTGAAGGAATTAAACAAAACCATCAAGGATATAAAAATGGAAGTAGAAACAAGAAAGAAATCACAAAGGGCGACTATGCTGGAGATAGAAAACCTAGGAAAAATATCAGGAGTCATAGATGCAAACATCACCAACAGAATACAAGACATAGAAGAGAGAACCTCAGGTGCAGAAGATACCATAGAAAACATTGACACAACTGTCAAAAAAAACCCCACAAAATGCAAAAAGTTCTTAACACAAAACTTCCAGGAAATCCAGGGTACAACGAGAAGACCAAACCTAAGGATAATAGGTATAGATGAGAGTGAAGATTCCCAAATTAAAAGGCCAATAAATATCTTCAGCAAAATTATAGAAGAAAACTTCTCTAATCTAAAGAATGAGATGCCCATAAACATACAAGAAGCCTATAGAATGCCAAATAGACTAGACCAGAAAAGAAATACCTCCTGTCACATAATAATTAAAACACCAAGTGCACAAAACAAAGGAAGAATATTAAATAATGCAGTAAGGGATAGAGGACAAGTAACATATAAAGGCAGACCTATCAAAATTACACCAGACTTCTCACCAGATACTATAAAAGCGAGAATATGTTCAACAGATGTCATTCGGACCCTAAGAGATCACAAATGCCAGCCCAGACTACTATACCCAACAAAACTCTCAATTACCATAGATAGAGAAACCAAGATATTCCACGACAAAACTAAATTTACGCAATAACTTTCCACAAACCCATCATTACAAAGGATAATAGTGGTAAAGCTCCAATACAAGGAGGGAAATTATACCCCAGAAAGAGTAAGAAAGTAATCCTCTTCCAACAAATCCAAAAGAAGATAGCCACACAAAGATAACTTCACCTCTAATAACAAAAATAACAGGAAGCAACAATCACTGTTCTTTAATACCTCTTAACATCAATGGACTCAATCCCCCCCCCCCCAAAAAAAAGACGTAGACTATCAGACTGGATACACAAACAGAACCCAGAATATTGCTGCATACAGGACACCCACCTCAGTGACAAAGACAGACTCTACCTTAGAGTAAAAGGCTGGAAAACGATTTTTCAGGCCAATGGTCCTAAGAAACAAACTGGAGTAGCCATTCTAAAATCTCCAGCCTGAGAACACAAAGGGAGGGACTCATGGCTCCACCTGTATAGGTAGATGAGGGTGGCCTTGCCAGGCATCAGTGGAAGTGGACAGCCTTGGTGCCTGAAATTTTGGATTCCCTAGTGTTGGGGAATTTCAAGAGCAGGGATGCAGGAATGGGTGGCTGGTGGGAGCACACCCTCATAGTAATTGAAAGAGGGGGATGGGGTAAGGGGTTAGGCATCAGTGGAAATGGAGGGCCTTGGTGCCTGAAAGTTTGGATTTCCTAGTGTTGGGGAATTTGAGAGCAGGGAGGCAGGATTGGGAAAATGGTGGAAGCATACCCTCATAGAAACTACCATAATTATATGGATTAGACATGACAGAGGCAGGCCGCCAGAAGACTAGATTCTAGAATTCAAACAAAAAATTTTCTTGATACTAAAATTTGTTTTGAGAATTGTATATTGCAGAATACACAGCCTTGGTGTATCTACTCATCAAGCAAGCTGAGCAGACCTGCTTGAATCTCTGATGACCTGGAATTCCAGCTGGATGCAGTGAATACACAGCATGAGAGGCTTATCAATTTACTCTTCCCCCTGCCCCTCTTCTAATATATCAATGCCCATTATCAGCTTGAAGAAGTTAATGAAGAGTCGGCACCCCTATTTCCTGGGCTTGAGGACTGAGGTGGTTAATATTTGGGCTATCTTTCTAGGGAAAAGTAGTGGTTTTGTTGGAACAGGGAGGAATAGATAGGATTTTTTGCATAGCCATAACCTATTGGTAGAAACATGTATGGTTGTTATTAAGATGAAGTTATAATTTCTTAAATGGTAAAAAAAAAATTACTTTGATTTTAAATTTAAGGTTTTCATTGGTACAAGTTTCAGATTGATATAAAAGTGAGATTAATATTATTACTTTCATAGACATTGTGCCTATATAACACATTTAGGAATACAAGGCTTAGACCCAGTCCTTCTTTAATTTTTTTAACTGATTTGAAATGGTTAGCTTGTGAGTTAAGGGCCTATAGCAAATTCATGGCTTTAGTTTATTCTTAGGGTGTTTTTTATATTTTATTTAGAAATAGCTGGGAAGAGTTAACAGACAACATCCAGATTGCCTTACATGGATAGTTGGTTTTCAAAACATCAGAAGTCCACAGAATTTATGTTACAAACATTTTTGTATTAATGTTCATTTTGATTAGAGACCTGTCTGCTCCTGACAGCTTCCTGACTTAGATTCTAAGAAGAAATTGAGCATCTTTGGAGTTACTCCAGTTGTGGTGAGTCAACCACGAGGCAAGAATTGCCTCTTTCCATCTACAGACAAATTAGTGTCCAGAAAAGGACACACTTGCGGAATAGTCAACTGATTATATCTGCTAAGACAGTGTAATCAGCCCTTAATAATTCTGCATCACTAGATCTGTCAGATAATCCTAAACCAGAAGGCTGAAGATCAGATGCTCCAGTCAAAGATAGTTGATATATCTAGCATGGGTATTGGGTAACACTTCTGATTGTATGGGCATCTTGTTATTGAGCATTACCAAACTTATAAAGCCTCTGATTAACATTTAAAAAAATGTATAAAAGCAAAGAGAAAAGGGGAGGATAAAATAGGGGTTTTCTAGGGAGGGGAAATGGGGAAAGTGGATGGCATCTCAAATGTGAATAAAATATCCAATAAAAAATAAATTAAAAAAATAATAATTAAAAAGGAAAGGCATCTATGTGGTACTGCCAAGGAAATAAAAAATTAAAGTTTTGGCTATGAAATGTAGTAAATTTAACTCCAAGATATCCAAGTCTTCACCTCATTCCCAGTGGCCAATGTGCCCTTTCATGACATGCTACACTAACTAACATGAATAACAGACACTGAAAAATAAAGCATGCTCATTCCTGGTGAGCCTTTTGCTGCCACATCCTTACAGTAAGTGGAATATGTTTAGTCCAAACTCTTAATAACCATAAGCATGAGGTGAAAACTGATTATCTTATCAAAATCTTAATATTTCAGATATGAACACAGCCCTAGGTATCAGCCCTTGGCTCACAGTCATTTCAATAATTAGACTCATCCGAAAACAGCATTTTACATGCTTTGATGTTCCAAAGAATTTCATAGATGCTTGGCCAATATGAGGCTCATCCAAAGGCAATTTTGGAGTTGACTACCTAACGTTGTTTTTAGTGTTGGTTTCTGTGCCATGTTCCTGAAGCTAAGGAGTTCTTCCTAAGCCTAGTGGAACTTTATTCTTTATTTGGAGTTTATGTCCATCCAAGCTAATTACCAAGAACAACTAATTCACCTTAATCTTATAGTAAATACTTTAAAATGAAGATAATTGTTAAAATAGCCTTGTTAATGTATTTATTATATGTGTCAGATGTTGTTTAGCATGCAATATAATTACTACAATTTAGTTTCTTTGAGCGAATTTCAACAAATATACTACAACCCAGTTCATAAATACCAAAACAAATTCTCTTGTAAAGAAATCTATTCGGTTTCTATATATGTACTCAGATTGATCATAATTAAGACAAAGAAAGTTTGTCCTGTTTTATAGAGTTTGTGTTTTCCAGTGGAGGGCATAAGAATAACATTGAGAGTCTTGTTCTTACTTTTCAACAAGGTTTCTTTGTATAGCCCTGACTTTCCTAGAACTTGCTTTGTAGACCAGACTGGCCTCAAATTTAAACCTCCACTTACCTCTGCCTCCCAGGTGCTAGGATTAGAGTCCTATGCTACCATGCCTGGCTTGAGAGCCTTGTTCCTTTTTTAATTTATTAAAACTTTATTATAAAGAGCTTACATATTAAAAACCATCACACAGCAAAAATAACCAGACTCAAAGTCTACATATCTCAATGAATTTCTATGTAGTTAGAACAGCTATTCTGAACCTGTGTAGCTTTACATTGGATTTTACGCTTTCATTAACAAATAGATATTTTATACATTTATTCACCACACCATAAAAAGGAGGAAACCTATGAGAGAGTTAACACTAGAATCTCAGTTAGCTTTGCATCCCTTCTCATGACTCAAGCTTCAGTTACCTGGGTCCAGTCCTTCGTCCCCACTGATTACTTATCCTTTCTTCTTTATCATTCTTTCTCTGCTCCTTTTTTTCTTTTGTTCCCCATTTCTTGATTTAGTGATCAGGATTTCCATTTTAAAAATGATAACCATTCCAACCAACTCTAAGAAATTTTGTTTCCACAGATTAATAGAACACATGCCATACATTAATATGAAATTTTGGAAACATGTTTTATTCATCCAATGATAATGTTATGTAAATTTTTCATATCCTATCTATGTCAAGGTACAATTATTACGGGGTGCACATTAAGATGGCTACATTTATGCTAAGCCAAGTCATTTTTTCCTCTTCTTTAACACAACCACCAGCTATACTGGATATCAGATTTTGGGTTAGAATTTTGGGAATTCACCAATATCCAGAGTCTATCAAGAAGATACTCTTACACTGAACCACCCTGAAGCTCACTCAGTTCAATACAAACAGGCTGGTTTAGGTTGGGAGAAAGATTCTCACACTTCAGTTCTTTCATATGTATTGTTTTGTCTGTTCATGTTGAACCTCAAACACAGACACAATATTTTATTCAGGGATAGGCTTATAATTGCCTTAACTATTCCCTTACCACACTACATAATTTATTGATCTATTCTCCTGTCTGTCATTGTCTCACAGGTTTGTCTTCTGCCAATATAAATAGTATTTTAGGGTAAAAGCCTCTCCTTCACTCCTTGTATATTTCTGAGATGGTTTAAGCCATGCTGCACATTATAGTATGTCAAATAACAGAATATTTATCATTGAGAGATTTATAAGATAATAATATTTTTATCATTTAGTTCTTAGACTAATGATGTCATTTACATCTAAAAAGTTCCAAGAAAACCAACTGAATCCAGTAATCCCCTTTCATTCATTACATTGTATATAAGAAAAGGGGTGAAGAAATGTTGAAGTTTGCTTATTTGAAAATTTGAAAATGTTGGGGCAAAGTTTCCAGACTACTTGCATTTGCTTAAGGCAATTCTACCAGAGTTAAAAACAAGGTGTTTTTATTTCTGTTAGTAACAAGTCTAAACACGGCAAGAAGAAAAAATCTATGTAACTCGTTTTAATGAATCAATTAATATACATGTGATGGGTGCAGGCTCTTTGTCACAAGCAGCTACTTGTCTGGACCAGAACTCTACCAGTGTGTTACCATCCATCATGTGTCAACAGCAGAAATAGCCAAAGGGATGTTCTGGGCCATAAGTCAATTCTGACCGGGTTGTTTCTCTTCTGTTTTATTTATTTTGTCTTACTCTGTGCTCATGCACCTTTTTCTACTCAGTTACATTAAGGGTTGTCTAATTTAGAGATACATGCACCCACATTTCCACAGATGTGAGGCTCTCACAAGCAATCTGGATTAATGGAAAGCAAGTGGTCACGCCATGGTCCTACTGCTATGGGCACCTAGTGAATAAACTTCTCAGATTTATCGGTTTACACAAGTTCATTTGTTTTTGTTCTGTCTGTATATGTATAGGGATGCCCATCTTAAGGTGTGTGTGTGTGTGTGTGTGTGTGTGTGTGTGTGTGTAGATCCGATGACAATTTCAGGCCCTATAAGACAAGATCTCTTACAGGGCAGTATGTGAATTAGTCCAGCAACCCTGACAGCTTCCAGGTATCCCCCAGCTTCAATCCCTGGTCTCTACCTCCTGCTTGTATCAGGAGTGCTGGAATGACACATGTGCCACGATTTCTGTTTTTCTATGGGTTCTTGGGATCCAGATTCACATTCTTAGGTGTGTGCCAGTGCTATACTACTTCCCCACCCCAGCAAGTTCATTTGTAATTGATACAGCAATCTATAATATGCTACATCACCCTCATATAAAACATAGCCATAATTTTTTAATTCAATGCTCCATTTATTTAACATCACAGAAAGACAAAATTGTAAAAATTGAAAACAACCAAGTGTGTAAGGATCAGAGAATGCCAGTCTATTCCTACCCTTCTAGCCTCAAATACATAAACATAATCATCTTACAGCATGGTAAAACATTAAAATTTAAGTCTTCCAGGTAGCTTAACTTGTGACATCTATGAACCAATCTCCCTTCATCCTTCCTCCTCCCTCCTTCTCTGTCACACTGTCTACATGACATCACTATTTGGGATTCTACTTGCACAACATTAACCCTATAGGCACCCATATTCAAGTTAGAAGATAGGGCATTGATCTTTGTTTGTGTCTGGATCACTCACCTCATCAGCATGCCTAGCAGTTCTCTCCATGGGGCTGCAAATAACCAGATTAATTTCCTTATGGCAAAACAATATTCCGTAATTTTCAGGCACTGTATTTTCTTAATTAATGTCCACTAATGGACACATTGCATCACAACCTAGCTGGTGTTGATCAGATAAATTTTGACCATGTTGATTGTCAACTTCCCAGAATTTGGCATGATCTAAGAAAGCCTCCTGACACACCTCTGGGGGATTAGCTTTATTCAGTTAACTAAGGTGGGAAGACCTACCCTGGGCTTCATAAAAAGGAGAGGCAGGAAGCATCAACCTTGACCCACTCTGCTTCTGAATCCCAGGCACAAAATAAACAGCTGCCTCAACTCCTACCTCCACTTTAGACTACTAGGGAGCTGTGAGCCAAAATAAACCTTTTCCTAAGTTATCAGGGCATCTTATCACAGCAACTGAAAAGTAATACAGCACTGATCCACTAGGCATCATTGTTGATTACCACAATGACTCACATTAACTTAATGTTTTTTAACTACAGGAAAGGTTTACTGTATTGCTATGATTACATTTTTCAAGAGTCTCTTGGTGGCTTCATGATTTTTACTAAAAACATCCCTTATGGAACAACTAAACCAATCTCTGCTCTCACCTCCCTAAGAGCCCCAGCCACAAAGCCAGAATTCCATTTTCAGTTCTCTTAAATATGATCATATTTTTCTAGTAAAACTCACATACTCTTGCAATTACCAATATCAGACCTAATTGTTTTTATACTCTTTGTCTTATATTTTAAAGTCTTCATACCTCATCTTTTCTCTCCGAAGAGAGTATAAATCTCTGGCACTTTACTAAAATATTTTGGTGAAACTAAAGCTTCAGGTCCAGCTCATTCTTTACATCATAAGATTCTCAGCAATTGGAGCATAGCCTGAAAGTGTGACATAATGTGTAAAGCCAGTCATTTGTCCACTGAGAGCAAGGGCTGCCAATCTGCCTCATTGAAATCTAATGCAGAGTGAATGATACTGTGTGTTTGGCACCATAGTGAGCCAATATTCCTCTCTCTAGCCACACTAGCTTGGAGTATTTTCAGAAAACAATACGTATGTACAACAAGGTCCTGGGGGTGATCTATAATGAAGGAATATTTCAAACTACAGCACAGTTTTTCCATTACTGTCTTGTTCAGAACAGAGCAGGTTAGAATGAGTACAGAGAAGAAAGAGATCTCTTGACAGCTGTAAATCGGAAGCAGGTATTTGAGAAGGACATTTTACTTGGAATTTATGGGAAAAAGTGTTAAGTAATTAAGTTGAAAATAAAGACTGACAAGCATATGTAATTAAATTCTATTTAGAAGGTTGGGGAGGTGGCTCATAAGACAAAAGAGCTTGCTCCTCAAGTTCGAGGACCCAAGGGAACCAAGCTTAACATCAGTAACCCCAGGACTGACTGGCATAGGGACAGAGAGAATGATAGGGCTTCTTGTCTTGTCACCCTACCCAGAAACCTTCAAGCTGAAAGTTAAGTGAGGAGGCTCCGTGGTTAAGAGCACTGACTGCTCTTCCAGAGGTCCTGAGTTCAATTCCCAGCAACCACATGGTGACTCACAACCATCTGTAATCTGTAATGCTATCCAGTTTACTCTTCTGGTGTGTATCTGAAGACAGCTATGGTGTACTGGTATAAATAATAATAAATAAATAATTTTTAAAAAATTAAGTGAGATACTTTGTCTCAGATAAATGAAGCAAAAAGTGATAGAGCAGGGTGCCTGAACTCTATCATCCTACACACACACACACACACACACACACACACACACACAAACACACAGAGGAGAGACAGAATGAAAAAGACAGAAAGACAGAGACAGAGAGAGACAGAGAAAGACAGAGACAGAGAGACACAGAAAGTCAGAGACAGACAGAAAGAAAGAAAGACAGACAGACAGACAGACAGACACACACACACACAAACACACACACACACTATTGAACCAACATAATGGCCCTCTTTAATCTATGAAGATCTTTTTGCAACAAACCAGAAAATGCCTAAAGCCTTGACTACTATTGGGTCCTGTGTACACTATGCTTTCCTATACATATATCTCAGTAATGACATTTAATGTGTAAATTAGGCACAATAAGAGACTAAAAGCCACTGATAACATACAATCATCACAGTATATCTGTTACCGTTTATTCAAAGAAAGTGCTAAGCATCATTTTTTAGCATATCTCATTGGTGGCATACTTGTCCTTGCACTTTGAGGCCATTTTTAAGTAAAATAAAGGTTTCTTGAACGGAAGCACAGCAATGTCACAAGGGTCAATCTGATAACTAGGACAGCTACTGAGTGACTAATGGGTGACTTGCAGGAGCATCATAGAAATGCTGGACGAAAGGCTGACTCATATTGCAGGTGAGACAGAATAGCGTGATGTAAGAGTCATAGTGCAAAGCGGAACAGCTTGTGTCACTGAAAAGCTGTGAGTTGTTTAGTTCTGAAAAATTTCCATTGAATATTTTACAACAACAGTTGACTATAGGTCTCTGAAACTGTAGAAAGAAAAACCATGTGTAAAAGGGGACTGTGTTGCTTTCTTTGCCTAGTGCTATAACAAAAATACCCTGGGAAAGGCAACTCAAGAGTAAATGACTTCTTCTGGCTCATAGTTTCACGGTATAGTATAGTCCACCATGATAGAAAAGTCACAGCAGTGGGAGCTGGAGACAAAGTCACATTGCATCCACTCTGAAGAAACAGAGAAGTTGTCTGGTGGTGTCTTCTTCTTTCAGATTTTTCTTTGGCAACCATATTGATGAGACTTCATAGGCAGAGCTTCTCTGACATTTTCAGGAGACATCACTTCACTGAACGTTTTCTGTTCCTCTACCTCTCATGGACTTCCCTTCTCCTTCCCATTATGGTCCCTGAGCCTGAGGTACAGGAGTACCTCAGATGTATCAGTTGGAACTGAGCATCACACAGTCATCTGTCCTTTGCATTTTGGTTCCAGTAGACTTTCCAGCCCTGAGTGGTCAGTCATGAAATCATATGTGTTCATACATGGGCTGAGAAGACTGTATTGTAACCATAAGTGTAGGAAAGAAGGCTTTGAATCTGAGAGAGAGAGAGAGCTAAAGGGGAAATATATGGGAAATGGTGGAGGGGATAAGGAGAAGTAGGAAATGATGTAATTGAGTTTTAATTTGTTAAAAATGTGTAAGAACAAACAGGAATAGCAATCATTATGTGCACACTGAAGCTCAGTGCCCTGTCACCTGCCCAGAAAATGCTTTCACCCACAATTCAAGGTGACTCTAATCGACTAAATTTATAGTCTCCCAGAGGCATGCCAAAACACCCCTTTTCTAGAAGACTCTAGATTCTGTCATGTTTGAAGTTAATATTAACAACAACAAGGACCACTGTACAGGTCCTTCAAAACTTACTGTACACAGTAAATTTGTTTGTTTAACTAAAATTTTTAGATTTCTAGACTATAAAATGGGAAAAGAAAAGAATGTTTCTCCAGCCCGATTGAAGTAAGGGTTATTTAAATGAGTATAAAATTACCTAGATTAATACCAGATTCTACATATAGTTGATTCCTTCATACATCTCTAGGCACTTTGCAAGGAAACTCAATACTGAGCTGGGAGATTTTTAGGTGTTTTAGACTGCTTTTCTGAGGATGTCGTTCCACTCCCTAATGGGCCTTCCATTTCTGTGCATAATACAGCAAAAGATACTTAAAGCCCTTATAGGCTTTACCACCTAGTTTGATGCATATCCTGGTACCAACTATGACTCTGCCAACCTGTGCTGTTTCTGAGGTTATTTTCAGGCACTTCTCAAAGTCTCCTTTCACTCGAGGCCTCATCTTACCCAACTCTATCTCTCCAGTCAGTCTCTATTATACTTAATGTGGTATGCCTACATTAAACAGTGTTCTTTGTGTTTGTCCTACAATGGAGACACTTGTCTGAGCTCCATTGTGCCTGCCTTTTGGGGTTCTCATACTGAGGATTAGCACTGGTCATTCATCTATTAAGTTGGGTGTTTGCTCAGCAAATTGCATTGGTTGAATATATTTTGTCACATAGCAAACTCGGTTTATATTTTGTCTACATATTTAAAGTGTATTTTACCTGAATAAAACCCAATATCTGTTGGGTTTTGATATATACACACTTATGTGTATGTATGTATGTATATATCACACATATATATGTAATATATGCTTATATATCATATACAGATACATATACATACACAAATACTTAATCAGTGAGTCTCCATAGAATCTCAATCTGGGAAAAGCTGATTCTTGCACTGAGTTTAAAATCAAATTCAAGCTGTTACCTGTTCACAGCTCTAAGTCTTTATCAACAGTCTATGTGCAGGAGATAAAGTGAGCCAATGATGTGACATCATAAGGAAAAGGAACACCGGTAAAAAGATGTGCTTGAACAGTAAAATATGAGACAGAAAAATCTCAAATGTGCCTTTAACTGGCCAATATCTTTATTCTTAGCTCTATAACTTTGAAAATATATCAACGCTATCAGACTCCAGATTGCCAACCTTGGATGAATATGTAGACTCAATGTGTGTTTGATTCACTACGCTGACTTTTTACATTGTTTACATTTTCTGAACACTGGGTTTACAGAAAGAGGAATAAGTATATTGAAAGAGTTCGACATCCTTAGGTATCAGGGAAATGAAGGTTAAAACTGCTTTACAATTCCACCTTGCCCCAATCAGAATGGAAATTATCAGCAATAATTACAGATGTCATCAAAGGCTGCTTTGGATGTTGGGAGTGAAGAATGCTTTAGAAATCAGTCTGGAGATTTCCAACAAAAACTAAAAATAGAACTACCATACGACCTGCCTACCCCACTCTTGGACACATAACCAAAGGACTTTATATCCGGATGCAGCGATAGCTTCTCCTCCGTGATTTTTGGTGCTGTATTCATTATAACCAATGTATCCACTATAACCTTGGTGTCTTGTCATCTGATAGATGGGTAAGAAAAATTGATGTTGTTATTTCTTAGAAGATACAGTTTCATCCTCACCAGAGAAGACCTACATTGTAAGCTTCCATCTCTTCTCATCTGAACTCCTACCACAGCTTCCTAAAATCTAATGTCTTCCCTTCTACTATAATATGAATCTAATCATATAAGTCTTTCCTTTAAGTCTATTAAATGTTTCTGCACACAAACAGGTAAGAGAAAATTTTCTAATGAAGACTTCAAGGCCCTTTATAATCAGGCTACTGACAGCTTCCTCCTCTTACTTCTTGTTGATACAATTAAATGATCCAGAAAGACATACTAGTGTAAAATCCCTAAAATACTCCTTATTGTCCCATGTCACCTTTGCATGTTTCTTTAAAACAAAACAAATAAACAAAAAACCCCCAAACATCCCTGGATCTCACAATCTCACTCACCCTCGACCCCTGACAGGGATCTATTCTTAAGTATTCAAAGTTCATTGGTGGTGTCACTTCCTGTGAAATAATGACCCTCTAGATACATAGCCCTCCTGCACAGATGGCTATCCTAATGACACACTGCCAGGTCTCCCAAGAAGGTTAAACTGCCTCAAGTGTAGGTCACATATTTTTCTTCTTACTCAGTGACTCACATTTTACCTGGTCTACCGTGAATAGTTAAGAAGGTGAAAGAAAATGCTGGAAGAAGGAATATTGACAGTAAAGAACCAAACAAGGAGTGACACCACTGTGCAATGTCCAGAATAAGACCATGTTTATCTTTCAAAACACAAGTCTTTTACAGATTCATCCTTCCATTGTTGAACTAGTTACTGAGAACTTGTCCTGCACCAGGTTGCTATGGGAAGATCCATTAGCATCTATCAAGGTCTGGCAGAGAAACAGAAGCACACTAATGTTAGATAACAGAGAGTACTGTGTATGTATAACATATGTATTTGTTCGTGTGTGTGTGTGTGTGTGAACATATATGCATAGATATGTGTATGTGTGTTCATGGTGGCCAGAAATCAACATGGAAATTTGTCTTCAACCCCTGTCTACACTATTTTTTCGAAACAGAGCTTCTCATTTTACCTGGAAACAATTAATTTGGCTAGACTAGTTGGCTATTGATCTCTGGAAATCTGCCTGTCTCTGGACCTATACTCAAACCATTGCTGGGGTTATACATCTTGAAACTTGCTTGACTTTAAGTGGGTACTGGGGATCAGGTCTTTATGCCAGTATGAAAGGCACTTAAGAGACTAAACAATCTCCCCAGGTCTGCCTCGAAAAGACTTCAGTAAACATGTTGATTTACAAAGGGGAGAATACGTGAGGTTAAAAAACTGGAGAGCAGGTAGATCCATGTACACACAGCTCTTACATCGACATGGTGGGAATAAATCCCCTGAGTTTCCCTGAACTAGGCATGTCATCTGATTGGTATTAGGACTTCAATGATAATTGAAGTGTAAAATTAAGTAGATTCCCACAACTTCTTTCATGGGAAGGCATAAATTATGGCCTCATCTTTTTACTATCTCTTCTGATTTTAGAGATGTTTATTAGGATATATTAACTGTACCAAATAGTGAGTCTCACTGTGAGATTTCCATGCATGTTTACAAGATACTTTGATTATGGCAAACCCCTATTTCTGTATTTTAAGAGGGGGGAATCCTAATTTCTGCATATGAAAGTATGTGATTGTTCTATTTCTGAGTAAAGACTATTTTCTTCAAATGAATGACTCAACTCTTCATGACAGAAAAGAATGACATTGTAAATATGTGACATACTTTCGTATCAGCTCATGCTCTTCAAGACTAACTTAATCAGTCCATATGACTTTTCACCCATAGCTCAGCATGAGGCTTTGCCTAGTCTGTCTGCTCTTTGTCCCAGGGTTAAGTTCGCAGCGTCAGACAGATCACGCTACTTTTCCTGTGATGCCAGATTTCTAATGCATCATCACCACATTTGGCAAAACACATCTAAGTATGGCTTTAACATCAGAAAGCTGAAAGTCCATTTCCACTGAATTTTGATTTTACTCTGGTCAGAAAGGCTAATACCAAATCAAAAGAAAAGTATGGAAAGACACAGAGTAAAAGGAATTGGTGGGAATAAAAATTTGTGCAACCACAATGAAAAACAATTCCCAAAGAATTTCAAAACTAGCTGCTACTTGGACTACCTTTGGAGCTAGTCTACACAATAGAGTCAGCATATCATACTGTACAGAGAACTGATGTTCATGATGAAATGATCTCCAATAACCAAGAAAAGTATTCATCCCAGGTATCCATTAGCAGATGAATGTATAAATACAATATAAGGCATATATTTGTGTGAGCATGCCTATAACACAGAGAAGAGCATTATTTGGCCATAAAGAAGAATAAAATCATGTCCTTCACAGAAGACATGGATAGAACTGGAAGATTTATTGTTGAGTAAAAGAAGTTAGACAGAAAAGTGGAAATGTTTCTACAATGCGGAAACTGAAAACATGGGATGATCTGAAAGCAGAACAGAGAGCAGTGTGGGTTTTAAAGAGAAACAGTGTGAAGGAACCAAGAGAAAGGCAAGAAGGGCAAGATTCATACTATGTTAAAGTGTTCAAGAATCAAAGAAAAACCAATTAATTTATACAACTATTATACATTACTAATATGTTATCATGATATTTTAAAAATAGAAGGACAGTAAAGAAAGGAGAGAAGGAGAAAGAGTGAGAAGAGGAGGGAAAGGAGAAGGAGCAGCTACTATTACAGTCAAAACTGTCTTGCCTCCTGCGTTTCTGCATTCTGTGATGTAAGAATGAAATGAGAAGTCCCTACAGAATTAGATGTTGTCATCTTCATCTTAAATTTTGCAGTGTCCTGAACAATAGCAAAATGAATTTTTATACTTTATAAATTGCCCAGTCTTGGACATCCTAATAGAGTTTCACATCTCATTTGGTAACTCTTAGGAATCTGACTGCTTTGTAATAAACATGGCATCTTATTTAATTAAAGAAAATGTATGTGTTATGTTTGAAACTAGCTATTGAGGTAGTGCCATCTAATGAACAATTTATAATAAAATACCTAATGTTGAGTTAATAAGTTCATAGTTTACAACCTCTGGGCAATGATGTCCATGCTTCTTCATTTCTCATTCTGTGGGTGTACAGTATTTTCTGCAACTGGTGGGAGAAAAATGAAATAAATTTCTCTTATTGGGTCAAATGAAACAGAAAGCACACATTTGTCCATTTATAACCTGAAGCTCATCAGATAAGACACCTGCCTCTTTCTGCATATTCTTCTCTCCAATTGTAAATGTATTTTGATGAACTTTTCTCCATATTCTCATCAAAATTTATCCTTTTTTCTATTCAATATAACCAAATAAATTCAGAAATCAATATAACATGGGTTATAAACAATGCTTTGAAGGTGTAGGGATAGACTATAAAGCAAATATTTTTAAGTCAGTTAGATTCAATATTATTAAAGGGACACACACATATCATGGTCATGTTTGTCTGCTATGGAAATCTCTCTAAATTCCCTGGATATATTTGCAGCCAATATAATTTTGTATTTTCAAGTACACAAGAGAAACCATTTCATCAATCACAACATGAAGTTTTAAGTTCTTGTAGCTATATATTTCCCAATGATCACGTTATTTCCATGCTACTATTGTTGAAAAATTCTGTCTATTCCATGGCAAATTCCACCATTTGCCTTTAGAAACTCTCCTGAATATATTTCAAAGACTGATAAATTATTCATCTCCTGAAGTTCTATGTCTGAGCTTCACAGTGCTTAAGTATTATATAATAAATTATGCAAGGTACTCCTTAGAGGCCTGGATTGGCAAGAAAGCCTGTATGAGCTATATCCTCAGGAAATTTTCCTATATATTTTAGACATCCTCCCAGATGATTATAAAACTTTATATATTATAGAAATTTAATTAGCATGCAAATCGATAAGTTTCAGATTGAACCCAATTTTACTTAATCAAAAAATTTATCAAATTATCAAATTTAGTTTATAATAAAAATTCCTTGCATCCCACTAGAATTCAAAAAGAAAACCAGCTCTCTTGCACATCCACAACCATTCAGCCTAACATCACTTTATGTGTATTCCAGTGCTTCCAGTCCAAACATTTTCTTAAATAAAATAAATGTGTATTCACAAAATGACATGGAGGAAGATCATGCTACCATTGGTAGTGAGCACAGTGTCCATTCTTAGTACAATAAATATGCTATGGTCAATTTATACACACTACTTTGCTCATGAAGAATTGATTAGCCAGAATTAAGATATTGATACCAGACAAAGACAATATTCAACATGCACCGTGTGACTCATTTATACAAAATTCAAACATGAATGCACAGTTCTAGAAGTCAAATATTACTTTTGGAAGAAGATCATGAGTGGGAATGACTGGTAGAAGTCTACTGGGATTTTTTATTATATTCTATGTTCTCACTGAAGGCTGGTTACCTGAGCATGTTCAAGTGATAAAAAGAATCCAGTCACTAAGGATCCAGTACTGTGGTCCTCTGTAAAACTACCACACAAGACAGCTTTACTTTTCCTTGAGTATATATCTAAAAGAATAAAAGTCAGCATACAGAACACATAACTACTACACATCCATGTTTATTTTGGTACTCCTCATAATAGCTAACATATTCAAAAGAGTACATACTCACTAATTGATGAACGAATAAAGAAAAGTTACACCCAAACAATATATATTTATTCAGATAATAAAAAAAGAATGAATCATGTTATTTTCATAAAAATAGTGGAACTATAGGTTACCATGTTTTTTTAAAAAAAAAAAAAAAAAAAGCCCAGTTCACAAGATAAGACATATTAATACCGTGACTAATCCTCTGGTTTTTTAAACAAAAGTTGAAAGCATGCAGACCCAAGTCAAGGAAAACTTACCAACTACAAAAACGAGTGTCTTCTCCTGTTGTTACTTCATTTACAATGAATGGATAAAAATGCAATGAATTATCAGACACATAGGACACTCCCTGCCTTTTATATAACAAGCTTGACACTTCCCTAAAAGAATGATTACATCTAAAGTTCAATAATTTATCCCAAACAAATTTGGATTCTGATCTAGGAACAATTTGCACAATTTGGGGACAGGATTTGGAGACTAATTAATTATACCAATCATAACTGACTGAAGAGAACTCAAAACCAATAATAGGAACTTTACTCACCCACTTTTTATATGTATAGACTCATGGTATCAAAAGACACAGCCAATGGGTCAAATCAGAAACCTACAGATTGGGAAAATTTTTTCACTAATCCCACATCTAGTAGAGAGCTAACATCCAAAATGTATAAATAACTCAAGAAGCTAACCTCCAAAAAACCAAACAACATAGTCAAAAAATGAGGTGTAGAGCTAAATAGAGAATTCTCAAAAGAGGAATTTTGAATGGCAGAGAAGCACTTAAAGAAATGTTCAAAATCCTTAGTCATTATGGAAATGCAAATCAAAATGACCCCGAGATTCCACCTTACACCAATCAGAAAGGCTAAGATCAAAAATTCAGGTGACAGCACATGTTGGCGAGGATGTGTACAACTACTCCATTGCTGGTAGAATTGCAAATTGGTACAACCACGATGAAAATCAATCTGGAAGTTTCTCAGAAAATTGGAAATAAATCTATTTGAAGACCCATCTATACTACTCAGGCATATACCCAAAAGATGCCACACCATACCACAGGGACACATGCTCCACTATGTTCATAGCAGCCTTATTTATAATAGCCAGTAGCTGGAAACAACACAGATGTCCCACAACTGAAGAATGGATACAGAAAATGTGGTTCATTTACACAATGGAATACTACTCAGCTATTGAGAACAAGGACATCATGAGTTTTACAGACAAATGGATGGAAGTAGAAAATATCCTGAGTTAGGTAACTCAGTTCAAAAAGGACATGCATGTTATTTTACATACTAATAAGTGAATATTAGCCAAAATAGTACAGAAAACCTAGAATACAATTCATAGAACTCAAAAAAGTTAACAAGCAGAAGGGCCCAAGTAAGGATGCTTCAATCCCACTTGGGAAGAAGAAGAAAATAATCACTGGAAGCAGAGGGAGAAGGGACTTGGGAAGGAGAGGGGAGGAGGAGGAGAAAAGGAGAACAAGATCAGGTATTGGGGGAGAGGGCAAGGAAAGAAGCCCTAAGGGCCAGTAGAATGAATGAATGAAAATATGCAACCTTGAGGGTGAGAGGTAGGAAGGCCCTCTAGAAAGTACCAGAGATTTAAGAAGTGAGAGACTCTCAGGACTCAAAGGGAGGGACCTTAGATGAAATACCCAACAGTGGGGAGAGGGAACTCGATGAGTCCACCTCCAGTATAAAGACAGGGGCATCAAGTGGAGGAATGGGATTGCCATCTCACAGTCAAAAACTCTGACCCAAAATTGTTCCTGTCTAAAAGAACTGCAGGGATGAAAATGAAGAAGAGACTGAAGGAAAGGTGGTCTAGTGACTGGTCCAACTTGGGATACATCTCAAGGGGAGACTCCAAAGTCTGACAGTCTTACTGATGCTATGGTTTGCTTACAGACATGACCCTCGCATGGCTGTTCTCTGAGAGGCCCAACAAGCAGCTGATTGAGACACCCAACCATTGGACTGAAGTTGGGAAACCCTGTGGTCAAATCAGGGAAAGTCTAGAAGAGGCTGAGGAGGAGGGTGACCTCATAGGAAGACCAGCAGTCTCAACTAACCTGGACCCTGAGATCTCCCAGAAAGTGAGCTACAAACCCGGGAGTATACACAAGCTGGCCTGAAGCTCAGACACATGTATAGCTAAGACTCTGCCTGGTCTGCCTTCAGTGGGAGAAGAGGGGACTAATACTGGAAAGACTCGAGGCCCCAGGGAGTGGGGAGGCCTTGCTGGAGAGCATCCTCTTGGAGATAGGGGGAGGAGAAACAGGATGAGGAACTGTGGGAGGGGGTACTAGAAGGGGGCAATGGCTGGACTATAAAAATATAAAAGTAATTTTAAAATTACATCAATTTTCTAAATTTAGTTTTTGATTTTAAACACTTAGTCTAACCTATATGTTCCTCTGCATAAAAAATAAAAATTAATAAAAAAAAATCTCAAAGAAACTAAAATTCCATCCTACGCTTTCTTCATTAAAGGTCATTTTGCTTTGTTGATGAAATCTGCATAGTGATGAAGACCTAGCTTCCTGAGGGGTTTCCCACTCTTGTGATCTTCTGAAGATTTCACTTCTAGTGATGTTTTAATTGTGATTTTTATCAGAACTATTCATAGCAATGAATTGCTGGCAAAATTAAACAGTGCCATCCGTGTGTGACTAAAATTCAGAATCACTGTGTCATCATCTTTGTTGGCTGGGATTTTTTATTCTGGGAATGGTTCTGAAGCATTGGAACTCGTGATGAGCAGACTCATGATTTAATAAGCACCACCCAAAAGAACTCCAATTCTTTCATCTTCCCTATAGCATTTACCATACATCCACATGCATATTTCAGTTTAGGACTGATCAAGAAATCTATATCTACTTTCAAGTAGTAATTGTTTTCTTTTGATGTGATCTGTTTTATGTAAAAAAATGAAGCAAGAAACACAACTTTGGTGAGGCAGAGCCATTTATAAAGCAATTTGCTTCCTGAAATTACAAGTAAGAAACATTAGTCTTTCTTTACCATCCTTAATTTTTATTTTGTTTTATAGAAAAATAAAGATTCAGGGACTTTAAGTGGTCCAATCAAAACTTGTCAGATAGAGCTGGGTTAGAAGCAAAGGCTCATACTCCTGAGCTCACTGAAGTGAAGGTGGAAATGTAATGTTGCTTAAAAGCAAATTTGGCCTCAATGTATACTGATCCAAAGGACTGTATCTTTGTATATCCCTAGCTCTTCCATGATTCTTCAACATAACAAATCCATCTATTTACATAAACCCACAGATATTTCTCCATCATTGTTAAGAAAGATACAATAATTTACAAAATACATTGTTCAGCTTGTTTCATTTATCTTATCCACCACAAATTCACATTATTTTTTTCTTAATGTTAGGAAAAATTGGTAAAAGAAAAGCTGAGTCTATCAGACAGAGAAAAGGCACTCATGCCCAAAGAGCTCTATTTGAAATGGTACATCTTATCAGTGACAAATCAATACACTACTAACAGATTAAGATTTATTTTGAAATGTTTTATCATAGCACAGGATTAAATTTGCCACACATACAAGATAAATTAGTTCAGCAGCTTTTAAAAAACAATTTAATATCATCTTAGAATAAGAAAGTTTATTAGAGGTAGGGAATCTAATGATTTTTGATACTGACACTTCAAAATTCCAAGAGTAAAGACCTTGGAATAAAACTTACATATAATGTGCCATTCACTCAATTCCAAAACATCTAAATAACATGCTATTTACAATGTTAAAATAAAATGAAGTGACTTATAAAAAAAAAGAATGATTCAACTGCATACTTCTGCATAGAGGAAAGTCCCTGAGCTGATGTATACAATCAAATACAAGCCCAGAGCAGTTGTGTTGTAATGTTGGCTCCAACACATAAGAAATGTTTGGCCCTGTGAATAGACCATATTATTAAGCTCAGCTTTATTTCCTTCTTTTGTCACCTCATTAGTTTTCCCTTGTGGAATTTTTCCCCTGGGAACAGAAGCCTAAACATTCACTTGAATATCACTAGTATGAACTAAGAACATGTCATTCCAGTTTTGCACACTATGAAACAAATTACTCCAACTCGGAAGTTCATTACAATGATACACACATC
Organism: Arvicanthis niloticus; assembly: GCF_011762505.2. Classification (NCBI taxonomy): domain Eukaryota; kingdom Metazoa; phylum Chordata; class Mammalia; order Rodentia; family Muridae; genus Arvicanthis; species Arvicanthis niloticus. The sequence continues at coordinate 58,120,600 of NC_047665.1, read as the reverse complement.
CTGGGTGAGGCCAAGAAAATGCTGTCCAACGAAACCATTGTGCAATGGGACAAATTGTCAAAAGTAGCTCTTCTGGCCTTGGAAAATTAACTGAAATTAATTAAAATATATATATATACTTTTAATTGTTTCAATATTAAGTATATATATACTTATATATAAGTATATATATTTATATGTGCATGTATATACACATATAAATATATATATATACCTTTATATAGACATATGTGTGTATACACTTTAATAAAACAAGAGATTATTGTGAGGTATATAGCAAAAAATGTAATATAAGAATGATACTGAATTAATGCCCACAGCAGTCCTATTCCTTAAGAATTACAAAGTAAAAACAACCCAAACTTCTAGTGTATTCAATCATTGTGACTGAGCAAATACAATATACTCATGAAATGGAAGGTTATTTATTAATAAATAGGAATGAACTATCTAACAGCAGCTCTTTAGTGTTAGTACAGATAAATAACATTATATAGACTATGCAGCTTGTATTTATATATTCAGAAATATATCACAACAATTCAGAAAATTATAGGTCATGAATAGGAGAAGGATAGTGTTGAGGAACCACATAGTAAAGGCTGGATAGAGGAAAGGGAGGGGGAAATATGATGTGAGTATATTTTAATTTCAAAAACAGAAATAAAATAAAAGCGATAAGGAGGGGTCTAAACAGGTTCAGTTACCAGAACCTACATGGCTAAGAAGAACTGATATAGCATCAATCCCAGTGATCTGACTCACTCTTCTGGCTTTTTGGGTTCCTGTACA